>NC_134643.1:205904619-206217747 GCF_030463565.1 Pelecanus crispus
TTGTGGTCTTCCCTTTCTGTCCCTGGAGCTAGGGAGTTCTTTGGTCTTAATTAAGCACACTGTGGTCATGTACAAGAGCTCCAAACAGAAATCAATCTCTACAGTCCTACATACATGTAAGAAAACACGGTTTCCAACCCTGCAGAAAGAGACAGCTTTTCATCTAAATAAGACTGTCTGCTCTGGCAGGCCATGAGTTATAGTCTTACAAAGCCCATTTTGACTTCGCATGTGCCTTTGTCACAGTTTTGCTCTCTGAGACCCCTCTATTGAAGAGGTGCATGCTGAAGAAATTGAGGCAGACTAAGATTTTAGTTCTAAATTATCCTCCTTCTAGTGAGCAAACTGTAAATTACTGCTTTGCCATGTGGTGGAGCTGGTAGACAGCAGTTCCCAAATTTCATTTTTATCACTGTGGAGGTTGTTGCTATGTTTGGAATCTTTCTTTTTTAACAGTTTTCACAACTATGTTTAGTCTAGTAAACTACCTATAAAACTTAATCTTTGCTTTTGTATTTATGTCATAAACCCTCAACACTGAGGAAAACTTCAAAGCTTGATTTTTGGAGTGAGAACTGCCAAGTCTGACGGCAACTTTCCACACCAATGCTTAATGACAACTCATCTATTATTCCATGAAGAGCAATGCCTCTGAAGGGATCTGTAGATCTCATTTTTCAGTTGCTAGATGACAGAGGAACTTCTAGACCACCACCAAGGACGGTCATCTAGAATAATGCACACAGCATAGGTAGAGCTGGAAACACATCCCAAAAATAAAATGTTGTACAGTGTTTTGTGTCTCAGCAAAACTCCTTATTTTCAGCATGTGAGAAAGTTGCATGTGTATTGAGTGGATCTAGAGTGGAATTCAGCTGAATTCAATTCAATTGAATGTTGTATTCTTAAAGCAGCCAGTACCTCAGTGATGTGCTGGTGTGGAGACACGTCCTGGGGTTCTTCAGTTCTGCTCAGCTTTGCAAGGCTCAGACCCAGGTGTTCACAATGATTTAGGACCCAAACTCTTCCTGGATCTGCACAGTGCTTTGGAAAGTCCTTATAGGTTTCTGCCTGCAACTTTTCATATAAATCTTTCCAAATCCAGTCCTAAATGCATAAGATGTACTACAGAGAGAAAAAGGTCTTGTGATTAAAATAGCACAGTATAATTCAGAATTACTAATTATATTCCCTGCATTCCCATTAACCATGTGTGTTGCCTAAAGCAAGTGATGTAAATTCTCTATGCCTCAGTTTACTCCTCTGTAACACTGGCATAATATTTGCCTCTATTATAGCACTACAAGCGTAAAAATTCATTTGAAATTCTCAGATAAAAAGTACTTTGAAAGTATATGGTAGTATGGTCATTATTACTTTCACTCTTCACCTTATGTTATTTTCTAGACTATTTATTATTTTACACTTCTCCCACCTCTCAATACAGTAGTCAACTGTTTCATTCCTGAGAAACTGCATTTTAGAGCATTTCATGGAGGTGTTGGTGGCATACGGTCAAATTCCAGTATGACCAGTTTGCCAGCTGAAATTCTCCCAATAGTTTAAAGTGGATTAAGTATTTTTCTCTTCCTTTAACGTGTTCAGCAAGGCTATTCTCCATGGAATACCCTTTGCATTTCATTCCTATGTAGCTGTGCAGAAGTGAACCAAGTTTATGTTTCTGACTGTTTTGACTACAAAGTAATTTGAATTATTTGGGGAAATGCAAGACAAAATTAATAATACTGACACTGTGTATAAAATACCAGTGTTTGAAACCACATTTGTGAATAACTGTTTTATTTCAGATTTCTTATGGGCTGGTCCTTGCACATTAAAAGACGACTTAAATCCTGTCCAGTCTCATGTGTGCATTTTAAATTATGGAATGAAACAGAAATCCACCTATTTCTTTTCCTTTCCTGCATTCCCATAGCTTGAAAATAGTCCCATTTGTTAAAAAAAAAAAAAAGACATTATGCACAGTTTATAATGTGGATTGACTCAGACAATGAGAAATCTGTTGGATGCTAGATTTGTTTGGGCTATTACAGAATGCTCTTTCAAAGCTTATTAAGACAAGTACACACAGCTATGTTAACTTTTAATGGGTCACTTAAATTTTTGTGTCTGCAGAAGAACAGGGTAGGTAGTTACATTTAAAAATCCCCAGACAAAACCATACCACAAAAACCAGCAACGCTCTGTGTCTACTTGTGGTCAGTTGTAAGATAAATGATGAGAGCAAAATTCAGATTTAAAACTGAAGTTTGAGTTTGAACTATCAAGGAGTTCATCTGGGTCTGGAAGTACTAGCTGATCTCATGTTTACATAAACTGCAATGACAAAGTATATCTGTGGATTAAAGAATGAGGACCAGATTTTCAGCTAGTGCAAATTGCGGTAGGTCCAGTGACCCCAACAGAAATAAACTGATTTATGCCTCTTATAACAAGAAATTATTTGCATTATTTGTTTAGAGACAAAAAACTTTTAAAACTCTTCACACATATATTTGCATGGATTCAATTGTAACACAAATGTTTAAAAACTGTGGATAGTAGCTTCAAGGTCACCTTCGAAAATGTGTTTATTGTATATGAATCAACCATGTGTAAAATGAGGACATATTCTTACTGTATAAGAACACATTGCAGTAAGCTGCACATTTCTCTACCCCTTTGATATATATTTAAATGGCTTCATCCCAACATGACCTTGAAAGGTTAATTTAAAACAAGGCTTGATTTTTTTTTTTCTTTAAAAAAAGGGTTTATGTAGGACATGTTGTTCACTTGATGTTAAATCTCATCTTACAAGGGTGTTCTGGAATGTGTTGGAATAAATCTCAACAGTCATATTCCCTGAATAATAGCTAAATGTTTGTGAGTGCAATAGGAGGTATAGCTCAAAATCTTTCATGACTAGAAAAAGCAGTGTTATTTTAAGACTCAAATACTTAGTGCTTTCCTGTTTTCTCTCAGCATTGTATCAGTAGGTACATTCTTTAAAAGCAATCACATCTTGGTTTCTTTAGGTCTGCAGAAACCCCATCTGTGTATGCTTCTGATAGAAACCAGATTCTGCACGGTGGAATCCACTGGAGCAATGTATCTGCAGCTCGTTTGTGCATATTCTCCACCTCATTTACATATAAATTACATAACATACGGACGTACGGCATAGGGACTGCTTCACCCCCTCAACGGGGAGGTCATTCTGGGAAAAGGGGGTGCAGTGGTGAAAGCTGCCCCTGGCCCATGCCCCCCCCCGGGAGGCACGGGATGCCCATCAATCCCCAAGGTGAGCAGTGTCTGCAGAGGCAGGCTTGGCACCAGCTCAGTGGGCAGTGGTGCCCATCTGGGGTTTTCCCTAGGACGTATGTGCTGGTGGCTGGTGCAGAACGTGGACAGAGGTGCAGCCTGGCTGGGAAGGCAGCAGCCACCGCCCGCTGTTGTTCAGGCATGAATTTCTCAGCTGGCACAGTTGCCCTAAAGCCCTTTATATCTGTTTGATCCCCATCTCTCTTCTTAGCTTTAAAAGTACTTCCTTGAGTGGTGTAATCATGGGGCAATTTTCCTCTCATGCCAAGTTTAGATATTGTATATACTACTTATATGTTGATTTGGGTGACATTGTTTCCCAGTTCCCAGTGAGATAGGGATCAGACCACCTCTGTGCAGCTCAAAGACCAAAGAGTTGCACCAGACAGCACGAGATTCCTTCAGAACATTTTGGAAGTGGAAATTGAAGTAATTTGAGGATTAGCATTTTGTTAGATGGGGAGACGAACCCCAAAACACAACATCCTGAAATTGCTCAGCTGTTGTTCATCGCTGAAGGTTTGAAGGCAGAGATTGCAATCTGTTCGTGCACTATCTGCCTGCCATACGGTTTGCAGAACAGCAAGCAAGACAGGTCAGCACTGGCCCCCTTTTCTCTGTCTGTGTAACCTGGTATTAGTGAAAGAAAGCAAAAAGGTTTGAAATCCTACTTGAAGCGGATACTGGTTACTGAAGTCAGCATTATGTTCAGTAACAACAGACACAGCTGTCTTGACCACACACAGACCATTTTAGCAATTGCCAAAGTGCAATGCTCGTTATGCAGCCAAGTCTTAAATTATGGTAAGCAATGAAATAACCAAAGATGTTTTAAAAGAAAGCACATCAGTTCCATTAATATGAAATTTACCTTTCAGATAATTCTTGACTTGTAACAAATGTACATTTGCCAGTTTTGTGAGCAACAAGACTACAGGAAGTAAAAATTACTTCATAAAAATAAGGTAGCCAGGATGTTATGTGAAAGGCACTTAATGACTATGCAATTATAATTTCTAAGTGCATGTAATTATTAAAATAGAAACAGACACACAGTTGTCTGTTTTCTGTAGCTTTTCCTAGACTTTTCTTTTTTTTTTTTTTAAAGTCAGAGTTACAATGAAAATGCATACCAATCACAAGGCTCGAAGGGACGAAAAATTTAGGCTTCAGTTCAGCAGAGAACTTAGACATGCGCTTGTAATGGAGCATGGACATAAGCTCTTTGCTGAGTTTGAACCCTAAGAAAGGTACACAGGCCTTTCCAGGGAATTTTGGCATTTTCAAATATTTTAAGTTGGGCAAGGAAAGGACAATTTTGCATTTTATCAAACTGTTTTAGTTGCATGTAGTTTTACTATGTAGGCTTTTGGGGGGAAGGGGAAGAAGTTATTTTTCAGGTTCCTGCTACTCAGACTCCGACTTTAAACTGCAGTAGACATTTCTTCTTGGCCTTTAAAATTCAGAGTCCTGGGGATAAAATGGAGACTAAAACATCACACAAGGCCACATCACTACCAAAGAAATAAATGAAAGAGACAATTATAGTTCAGTAATTTCACAGAAGCATATGAAATCCACGTGCTGTTTAACTTTGTCCAAGCACCTGGAAACACACAAGACGCTAACTGCTTCTCTAAATCTGACTTTCTTCTCCCCACAGGCCTTACATTTCTCTCTTTCAAGGTAGATCCAGAAGCTACATAGCCTCAGAGGAGTAGCATCAAATCTCTGTCTGCATATGAAGGATATTGTAACTTCCGCTTCACTCCTGTACCACCAAGAGAAAGTCCATTCCCCTGTTCCTACCTGCATGCCTGTCTTACCTGTCAATGTTAACCACACAGAACGGTCTAACAAGGCATGGGGAAAGGCATACTGACCAAAGTGGGCCAAGTTTGGCTTCTGCTTGAGGCCACTGAATGGAATGAAAATGAAGCAAAAGAATAGTTCATATTTTGAGGTCAGTAACTTCCCCCCTCTCATTCTGGGCTTCTTATAGGTAGCAGCACAGTGCCAGAGTGGAAGTAGTTGGCAGCTGTAGACAGACTTCAGCTGCCACTCAACTGCTGCCTTGGCTTGGGACTCTCTAAGAAGAAAAAAGGAGATGCTTTTGCATTGGTATGAACTGGGTCATGGATGAGCCCTTCCTTTTTGCCCACAGAGGTGAGCTGTAGGTGCATCCTGCATGGTGGACAGTACCTCACCAGCATTGCTGGGGACAGACAAAATCAAAGATTTTATTAAGCTGCTCTGTAGCCCTGCTCACCTTGACAAGGGACAGTTACTCCTCACTGCCATCTCCCTCTTTCATTACCTTTTAAAGCCTGCATAATTAATTTCCATTATTGTTTCCCCCCCAAAAAAGTAGATTTTCTTCTCTTCTAAATGAAATTTTCTTTAAATAAAAAGGAGTACCACAAAACACAACATCCCATCAATATTGAAAAAAAAAAATTAGATCCTTTGTATATTGCTTACAACTGTGTAAAAAGTGCAAATGAAAAATATATGTCATCACAATGTGTCTGCACCTGCAAAAAGTACAGCTTATTTAAAAAAATGCTCAGTATTATGTATTGTGACAGTTGCTATGGTAATAACAATTTTTCCCCCTGTACAGCAAAGTAATTAGTTATGAAAACCTATGGAAATCATTAGTAGGTGAGGCCTTGCTGACACTTTTGGGTTCAGGTTTTGTTTTTCCCGTGATACATATACTTGTTGCACCAAGTGTGGTCAGCCCTGGGCAATCTGAGAGGTGATCAGTTCTGCTGAGAGAGACAGAGAGAAAGAGGAGATGTGGCAAGGTCCAGGAAATAGCACATTCAAAAGACAAACACCGCCTTCTATTTTCCCATACTTTCCACCGAGCAATGATCGGGGATCAGATCCTGCCTGACGTAGGGCAATGAATCTCAGCAATGGGTTTCCAAATTGGAGATGTCTGGGGAAGAGTGTCCAGGGTTCAGTGCACGTGGCCTTCCAGTAGAGTTGTCTCAAGTGCATTCCTACCCTCAGCAATCCAGGCTGTAATCATAGAACAAAACAGACCCAGAAACAAATTATTTCAGAATATGATTTTACCAGTGCAGTGGGAACTTACACTGTGGCTTTTCTGTGATAACTGGACCTGAATGCATAAACAGGCTTAGGAGGAAACTTTTTAAGGCACATGGTCTGTGCAGTTCCACCTTTGGGAGACATCATCCAAGCACGTGTATTTGAGCCCCCACATGCTGGGCCTTGTACTTTGAACTTCCCTTTTTCCCAGAAGGATGCAACAGTATCTCTGCCCTAGAGTCTGTCTGGGACGCCTCCTGGACACCCACTGTTTACTCTCCCCTGGTGGCACTGAGACCCTGTGGTACAGCTGCCCCAGGCCACTACGCTGATCTTGAGCCCAAGACTCCCTAGTACCTTCATTACACTTTCTTCCCATCTCCAGTTATGTGGTGCTGTAGGTTTGCAGCTCAGTTTTTCAAGGATGTTTGTCAGTGGAAGTAAACCAAGAAAAAGATCTCAATTTTCTTTAAGCAATAACTTACGGCTTTATTTACGACAGGAAATTTTCAAGTGTAGACAAAATTGTACATTTAGGTACATTTCATTGCCTCATGTCTGGCAATGTTAGAGGCCCCTGCATTGCCCAAGATCCTTCATATCTCCCCACCTTTTGCATGCTGCCTCCCTATCCAGAACATGGGAGTCTAACTGTTTCTCTGTCTCTTCTCTTTGATTCACTCCCTAAAGGAGCCAGTTAAGGTCCCCGTCAAAAAATAAACAAATATGTTCTACTCTCATTTGTCAGGCAACCTCCTGTTCCAGCTCAACGTGCAACGAAATCCAGATGATCTGTCGCATAGTACCTTCACTCGTTTGGTTCAGACTTGAAAAGTAAGTTTCCCAGCCAACTGTGAGTCCATTAGTGGCTTCCACATGAAGTGCCCAGTATCAAACAGAGCTCACAAATTACACGTAGCTTTCCCTGTAATTAAATTTCTTCACTCTTCCTCTGAGGTCTCTGGAAAAACATGAGGAGATTTTTCTAATTTTTTCCTGACTTAGAAGAGCTGATAAAATGTGGAGCACTCACATTAAAAACAAGGAGAATACTTAGCTTTTGTTGGGTTTAAAGCTACTGTGGGCCCCACAGTATCCCAAAAAAGGGAGAGGACAGTGAAGACACCAACATAGAGCAGGAGAACTGCTGTCGTCAGCAGGAAGAATTTGAAGACAACTGATCAGGATGCTGGGAGGAACAGATAGGGGTAAAAGCACTGGTGCCTAGGAGAGAAAAGAGCCTCCATCATGGAGGGGGATGGTGCAGAGCCCATGGGAAGGCATTGCAGGTACTGAAGGGAGCTGCTGGCAGGAGTAGGAATGGATCAGAGGCAGCCCGCAGGCATCAGAACAGCACATCAGGATGAGGATGAGGCAGCTGGTATGGCTGTGCCTCACCTGCCAGCCTCTGAAAGTCAAGTTGTTGCTTACTCACTCCTCAAATTATCACTTACTCCGTGTTTTTTCAGCCTGCATGTGGGAATTGAGCCCTGCCTTTTTAAATTAGAGGCAGTTATGTGAGCATCACAGGAATAGTGTAAGGATTTCAGTGGCAATACCTCAGCGTACTGAGGTGATTCTTTGACATGTACTTCAAGATCACTCCAAGTGCTTGGTACTATGGCAGGGTTTAGTTTCTGCATGAGTCAAATGCCCTGCTGGTTTAAATAGACACAGTCACACTCACTGCAGTAGGAGTTGGTGTATTTATATCAGTGAGGAATTTCCTTCCATTTAGTGAGCGTTTAAAGAAAATCAGTTTCTAAACATAAACTTATTTTCTCCTGTGCAGTAGTATTTTAAATCCAGAACAAAGAGCTGGTGAGAGTAAGCCCAGCTATGTGCTAATTTATAACTGCTCAGAGTAAAAGGCAGCTCCAGCTGACAGTAGCTTCAAAAAAATTGTGCCTCCTGTAAATTAGGGTAAAGGAACTGGTCACTGAAGGTAAACAGGTGATGAAATACTTCATTAGTACCTCATTTGTAATTTATGTCTGCTGAAGTAGTTGACAAAGAATCAAAACGTAAGTGGTAGATTTCTCAGAAGTGCAGCCTTTGAGGTCACTGAAGTGGATTAATTATAACCCAGTGTAAAGCACAGCCTGTCTCTGTGTCAATTACCAGTATTTGATAACTGAAATTATGTCAAGCTCTGTTCTTCTTCAAGATGCAGCCACACATTTTAAAATCATTATGACTGTAAGCATGAGCTTCACATAGCTAATGAGTTTAGCTCATTTATTAAAGTTCATTTTGACTTAACAGATAGTAGTTGAGATTCAGAGGGGAGTGGGTGGCAAGGGATCCAGTTCTGCAAAAATAAACGCCTTTCCTTATCCCCTCTCCCAATTCTGTGCGGGAGAAACAAATTTAGTTCACTTGCCAAAGAATCATTTAAATGTACCGTAGGAGAAAGAGTTGAGGGAGTCAACTGCTATTAAATATGACCTGCTTCTAATGGCTATCAGAGCTCCAATTGTTAAGTGAAAATGCTGGGCTTAATGGACTACCTGCTGTTCATATTCATAATAGCAAAATGACTGATAATGTACCTCTACCACATCTTGGGATTTTCTTTCCCCTCTTCCTCCCTTTTTCACACTCTTCCCTGGAACTGCACAAGTATTGGGTAGGGTTTGATAGCATCTGTTCGTATGTTATCAAAACCTACCACATGCTCTTTGGTGAGTAACTCTATCTTGCCATGGCTGCACAATCTGCTGCTAGCATAGCAGGCAGGCAGCACACGCTCCCTGCACCCTGACCCGCGGCAGCACTGCCTGCACACAGTAAGCAAACTTTGAAAGCAATGGTTTTGGGCTTGGTTTGGTTTTCTGATGCAAAAAGCAACTAATGCACTGGGTTGGCATCAGTAAACTGATCACCAGGACACCAGCTTTGCTGCATGTTTCATGTGCACTTTATGCTCAGTGTAGCTGCTGTGCCAGGGCCCACAAGCAACCATAGCTGGTGCTGCGGATTCCCACCTCTGGGTCAAATGAGGCCAGATCTCGGCTGTACTTTCAAACAGAATGGTTCTGGCTTCAGCTGAGGTCAGACTTTTACCAGAGGCTGAGGAACAGTGGTTGGTCTAGTGAGATATTCTTTCACCTGAAGTATCTCAGTTGTAAATGTCTCTCACTGAAGTAACTAGTAACACATGATCCTGTTGCGTAGGTAATGCCTTATTTTTTTTGCTCTAACTAAATGACATATAGTCTGGGGTCAGACAGTGTTTTCAAAGGAATCTTGGATTTATCATGGCTGTAACTTTATACAGAGCCATATTCCAATATTCATCAGCAATCTTTTAAGAAAGCAACAAGTTCATTCTTCGAGGTGGACATGGTATAGTCAGAAGATTTTCTTCTAAAGAATAAATTTCTTTTTAAGATTAACAACATGTGGTGTTAATGTTTAAAGTACAAATTTTAGTTTGTCAGTGCAACTCATCATCCCTTATTACACATTGTGAAATCATTTTAAGATTCTTTGTGCATCTTTAAGCCAAAAGAATATCTGAAAACCACCCAAGACCTCTATTATAAAGTCCAGAGTAAGTATACAGCTGTGACCTAAAGCATAGATGTCTAACCTGAACCTCATGAAAATAACTGAGGAAAAGATTTGTGTGTCTGATTTAATAATATTCTATTTTCCAATGGAAGTGATCACTCCAATTTGCATCAGATTGTTGTTCATATCTTTAGTACCAGGGTAATATGTTTGTTAATTTTAGAAGCACCTAAATGGATTAGGTATGTGGAGAGGTAGACTGAGCAGAATATTCACCACAGGGTGGCTTTCTGGCCCTACTGAAATCAACAAAAGTTATAGCATCTACGTCAATGCATATGGGATTTCAAATCTCATATTTTAACTTCCACTGTTTCAGGGAAAATATTTTATTGGATAAACAGCCAGAATGTTGAAACAATCCCTCCCTAAATATTTTGCAGCAATAATGACAGTGATTTCTCCATGTCATCAATCAAACTGGAACACTTAAAAATACCCATTTCAATATAAGTAACTAAAAATATGCTACAGATTGGAAATGTGGGAAGAGAACGAGTATGAAGGATATTATAGGCTATGTCTAGACTTACCTGCTAGGAAAAATGATGGCTCCTGTCCAGGCCACACCTCCAGTTTTCTTTTCTGTGAAAATCAGATTGTGGGAAGGTGGGCGGGAAGAAGGAGGGACAGCTGGTGCATGCCTGTGTTTTGTCCCAGTAGGGAGCTGGGATGTGAGAATATGCAACTGGAAAGTGGAAAATTCTCCCCACATCCCTAAGTGCCCACAGTGACCAAAGAAATGGGTTTTCATAGGAATTCAAAAGTGTTTCCATTTTTTCCACTCATTTGGTTAAATACAGCTTTGTGGACTCAGACTATTCAAAAAGCTGGGCAATAGATGGGATTATTTACTTGTGTGCCACCACTTTAATGGTGCTACATTTGAGCTGAGCTTAATAACTCTGATGACTCAAAGCCAGACCTTTATGAAGGTGCAGGAACAGATTTGCAAACTTCTTGTGTTCCCAAATGAGCTCCTACATGGCACCAGAGTAATAGGCACATTGCAAAAAAAATTCCCACTGTCTCCCAGTTCCAATTCTGCCACCTGAGCTCAGAGTTTCAACAAATGTCAGTGCCGAAAATCTGAGGACTTGCAAAAAAAGGTTTTGTGCCAAAACCTGTACTAGACACTGATTAAAAACCACAGTCAGAACAAATTGATTTTTCTAGGCTGCTGCTCATGCTTTCTGCCCCTTTCAGCAGATATTTATCCATGGCTGGTAGGAATTTGTGTACCTCTAGAAAAGGTGTGTGGCTGCACCAGCCTGGAAAGGGGCGAGACAGCTGGCCCCATGGGATGGGTCAGGCAGAAGCAGATGGCTCTGAGCTGCCGGGCTGGCGTGGGGACAGATGGCAACACAGGACCGCTCGGGAAGGGGGACATATGGCAACATGGGATTGGCAGGAGCACAAGTCCTTACACTGGTCCCAATTATGGGCCTGGTGGGTCTGGATTCGCCTGGGAGAAGGTAAAAGGGCTTTTATGTCTTCCCATCCCTCCTCGGACATGGGCAGGGATGCCATGGACCGCAGGATGTGGCCATGGCTGTGTGCTGTACAGTCCAGCCAGGGGTGTCAGACACTGCTGACTGCTGAGCCTTTCTGAATATTTTTTCTGCTGTCATTTCAGCATCTAATAAGTTTTCACCATTCTTACACACACTTATATGTTTTGATTTTCATCAGCACACGGTTCATCAGAGGTAGAAAAGGATAAAAGGCAACATGTGCACCACTGAGATTTAATGGGCTGATTCAGCATGCTGCTATGTCCTTTGAGACATGGAAGACAAATGAATTTGCCTGTTCATCATCTCAGAGAGCTGACACATAATAAATATCAAAAATACTTAACACACAGAAAAACATAAAAACATGTAACACCGTAATATATTCATTGTATATTCCCCCTCCCACTTTCCTTATTTTGGGGATGGTAAAGACACTAACCAAGAAATTTGCTTCAATTCTGAAGGAGCTTTTTAGGCATAAATACTTTTTCACCACTAACCACTAACTACCACATTGCACATATAAAGCACAGTTAATAATAATAATAAATTAGGAGTTGGATGTCTTCCCACGTCATTTTGAGTATGGGAGGCAAAATTAAAAAGCTTTACATGCTGAACATTATGGAATGTGCTTATATACAAGTCTAATATTTGTCAGTATGCCTCCTGTATTTCTTTGCCTTAATACAAGCTGTCCACCCAGAAATGACATCTTTTGGGCATATTTTAAATAGATGCAAGGGAAGTCATTTAATTTGGTCACATTAAACTGCTGAAGGACTCCATAGATAGCAAGCACAGCCTGCTTCCCTGGTGAGAACAGGATGAGATTTTTTATAGACAACATTAAGTGTATTGAGCAAATTGCATTCACCATATTACACGGTACCTTTTATAAGTATTGTCATTGCATTTTTCACTTTTTCAGCATACTTCATCATTTCTTTCATCACCTCATTTATTGAATACACTATTAACAGAGCATCCATTACAGAGGTATAGGAATTAATTAACTTGCACCAGTTGTGATCTCTGGACACTGAATGTAACAGATTCAGTGGTCATATTACTGAGACTGATTTCCTGCCCATGGACAAGAGTATGTGATCACAGAATACTATAGATTGAAGCTCTTGTTAATAGGATTAATTTCCTTTTTTGGGAGGAGGGGAAAGAAGTGGTGATAAAGTTAAAAATTACACTTCAGTTCTGGAAAGAGATTTCATTTATTCTAAAAGAGCCTACCCTAAACTGTGAAATCCATGTATGGATGTGGATCTGGTCTGCTCCAAAAATGCAGGAGTGTTCGGAACTGGATTTCTGTGATCCTATCTTGGCTAGATAATCAATGTTAAGATGGAGATTTGCACTCTGAAATCCCTCTGAGCCAGGTTTGCTGATGCCTGCTACCTCCTTTTACTTTTTGTGAAAAAGGATTTTCATGATTACTATAAGGGAATTATTTTAGCCATTCAAGAAAGACAAAGGGGTTTATAATGCAGTTTTTGTAAGGAATATATATTTACATGGTGACATCCTTGAAAGACTGATGGTTAGTCTTGCTGCATCTGCTTTGCCATACAGGTATGATGAATATGGCTGGGTTTCCTGGCAATAAAAATACACAGAGAACCTCCTATATCTATCCATCAGTGGCATGATTTTGTCTGATACTGAATATTATCTCTGAGATAACACATATCTGTATGAGTACTCGATTATCTTTCTTTATCAGGCTGGTACCCAAACACTGAAAAGTCAGTCACAACTGACGTGTGTTGGGATAGTGGCACTCAAGCAGATGGAGCTATGGTGACTGACAACCACTGATGACTGAAGACTTGACAATTATTTTGTCTAATACAATTTTTTTAAAAAGACAGATTTCTTTAAAAGGGTCCATTCTTATTGCTTACATTTCCCATAGGTTTTAGTTAAGGTCTCTCCAAACTCAGAATATGATTTTCTTTCCTTTTATGCAGGAATGTTTTCCTATAGTTTGGTAGAAGATTGTCCTTGTATTTCATAGCTGTGAAATGTCTCAGTATCACTGTCCTACTTGTTACAAATATACGTATTCTGCTCCATTGGAGTGACCTTTGGATGATACCAAGAAGTTATAGAGCTTATAAAGTAGAAATTCCTCTGCAGAAACATCCTGAATCATTTTCCTGTGGGAAGAGGGCTTCCCCACCTGCAATTTTGATGGGATGTTTGTTGCCTTAGGAGAACAGCAGAGAAGATCCACAATTTATTTTGGTAGTTTGAGGCAACATTCTGTCCACTGCATTCAAAAGGCCCAAAATCCACAAAATACAAGAATGAAAATAAGTGTTTTCATAAGCAAAGCACCATGGTTAGTCATGATGCTTCCAATTTGCAACATCCCAGAAAGATGAATGACCTTGCTTATATTTGTTATTTTAGTTTTTCTAAGGGATGTATGACGAATGAGATTTTCCAAATGTACTCATGAATAATAATGTCATTTTAATGATATTGCATCTTTGCATACAGCAGATGATTATAAAGAATGCCAATGGGGACTGATAACCAGGTCCTGTAATTGAAATCATGTCTAGAAGAAATACTATAGCGTGGCTTTGCACATTTCAGGACTACCCAGAAACCAATATCTCTCCTGAAAATGGTAGACTGCCTACAGCCATCATTCCAGCTATTTCTGAGTAATGGTAATAGCTCTGGAATGACATCTGACTTGAAGCAGTCAGGTATTAAAATACCAGACAAGCACGGCTACCCATACCTGACTGTACTATAGGAGCAGTGATCTGTGGCAAACTGCCATGGCAATACGTCCCTTTTAAGATATAACCTATCCAAAAGGCAAAAGTTCAAGTAGGTTTGGTATTGGTATAATATATTCTCTCATATCCAGCTTTAACAGGGAGTTCTATGGTTTTTTCCTTTCCTTTTAGTAGATGCACAAGTAATGGTAAAATACTGGAAACAGGAATGTAAGAAAAAATACACAAATTGTATTTACAGCATCTGCAAAGTAAATATGAACTCCCCCAAAACCTAATGTAGTATGTTTCTTACATTAGAAGTAGTGTAGATTAAGTTGAAAGTGTGACTTCTTTGAAGGTAATGGTGAAAATCCCACTGACATTGTTTCATTCAGTCTGTTCTGTCATCTTGGTCCTATGTAACTACTGAGCTCCCTTTTGTTTTTTTTTCAGAACTGATGGAAATAACTTAGATGAAATTAAAGCTTCATTTTCTTGGGCATAATCCACGAGCCTCAGGAATAGCTGATGACATATCCTTGCATTTTTAACCAATTGTACTAATCCAGTCAACACCATAATTGCACTCAGAATCCCTTAGGCCTAATTTGAGTGTAAGGAAAAGCTACTGTGCTATTGTTAAACTCCTTGGGTTTAATTTTTTACCAGCCAATAATTACAAAACACAGGAAATGACATGGTGAATGATGGAACTATTTTGAAGTGCAAATTTATGAAGCAGCTGCAGCAAATAAAGTGGTAATTTAATTAGGCTTATGTCCTAAAGCTGAGGTGTAGTGAAGAACATTTCTGAGATACAAGCTAATTCAAATCTGGAATAGTAATCCCACATTTAGTAATTTCAGTGCTATAGCTCAGTTAATTACAGCATATTAGCAAAATAATGAGATAATTAATCTTCAAATGCAGTTCTTGTCTACATGCATATTACAGAAGAATTTGACTTATCCTTTCTTTGTATGTTTTTCCAAGAACAAGTTATGACTAATTTAACCTAGAGAAACCCTTCCTCACCAAAATACCTGGATTGTTTTCTTTTCCAAACCTATCAGGTTTCGGACAACTTGTTCTTTGTTTAAACGAGAAAATACTTTCATAATAGAATCTGTGAGAAGAATCTCAAAAGGTATTAAATTCATTTTATTTGTCAATTAGAGACTATTGCATCTACTGCTTTTGCTTTTATAAGTAGAATATACCGACTATTGCTGAGCCATTTAATCTGTCTTACTCCAGTTTTATTTGTAGTACAGTGGTTTCTATCTGCACTTTGAAAACACATGCTTTTACAAGCAGATAGCTGTTGGCACACTGCAAGCAATGTATTTTATACATTAAACATAGTACCAGAAAATAATACCTTTTCAGAAATGTTCATAGTCATAACTTTAGCAGATTTCTCAGTGATTTATTTTATAAGTATTAATATAAGTACTAATTTTATATTTTGAGCCTTCTGTTTTGTCCACAGAACATTCAGAATCACCTTAAATATATACATATTTTTTGTTACTTGTATGTATACTCAGCTACAAAAGGCAACTGTTGTATGACAGGTGTGCTTCAATCTTTTCACACCACATCCAAAATTCTCTGTAATTTTGGAGGTGCTATCTATTGCAATAGGTGCATTTCCAATTTGTTTCACCTTCTTATTCATTTGCCTTGCAAGTCCTTATTGGTTTGCTTCAACTGATTTTATGACTGCCACAGACTATTTTGAGTTTTCATTATTTAATACTTCCTGTTACTTTTATCACTGGATATAACTGAACTAGCTTTTCACATCCTGCCCTTACTTCCACAGGCTGTTTCACTGGGTCCATAACCCAGGAGCCTCAGGAATAGCTGATGAAATATGCTTGCATTTTTAACCAATTGTACTAATCCAGTCAACACCATAATTGCGCTCAGAATCCCTTAGGCCTAATTTGAGTGTAAGCAAATGATGAGTAGCGTTTTGCACGCTGGGCACATAGTTGCAAATATCACATTTAAATGCATTATTTTTAGTGTCACAAAGGCTAACGTGTTAAGTAACGGCATAAAACCAGATTTTATCCTCCATGGTAGGTGAGAAAGTATGTAACGTTGGCAAAACAAAAGAGGAAGGAAAAGACTGTCTGGGAAAGAGCAAGACTTCGTATCTGTTGTTCCATCTTCCACATTTGGTTGACTCCTCTTTGAGGAACTGATGAGATCTACTGGTCCTAAAAATGGTGGCCCAAATTCAACAGATTTGAAACTATGCACTTCCTCTCTAATAATAGGCAGTGGCGTAGGGAGCATGTGGCTTTAAATCATTTTACCTAAATGAGAGTTGCATAGTGTTTGTCTCATGTAATTGTTGGCTTTATAAAGTCAACTGGAGAACTGCTATCTGTAGAAAAAGACTAGTCCAAACAACCCAGATGTTTGTATTCAAATTATACTTCACTGGAAATTTTGGAGGATCATAAAAAAACCTATATCCCTCTTAAATATTCCTGTCTAACAACATAGAGAGACATGAATGAATATATAAATATATTTTAAGATGGGGGAGGAAATGGTAAAATAAGAATGTTGACTGTTGTTTTTTCGCTGTACCCTCGTGACCTGTGTCACAGCAGGCCTGGGTGGATCAAATGCTCTGTAGCTGCAACCATCTGTAGTCCCCTCTTTGCTGAACGAGCTACACAGGTTTAGGCTCTGGGCATGGCTCAGTATATAGAAGCTGTAGCTTTCCAGTGCAATGAAGAGATCAGGAGACTTCATTCTACTACATGTTGTGCTCTCCTCCACTGCAGAAAGAAAGACCAAAACAAAACAAAAAAATGTGTCAGCTAAACACATCACTTCCCAGATATTTACAGGGGTTTGGGGGTTTTTTTGTTTGTTTGTTTTAAATTTTGAGATCCAATAGAATTATTTTCCTAAGCTTCACATTTAAATTGGAGAGAATTGAATTCCCAAGTTCATATTTGACTGTGGCCATATCTCATGATGGACAGAAGAATGTCTCCTGTTTTTTCTGACTGTAGATGGTACATTTGGCTCTGAAGCCCTACCCTCAGTAATGAAAAATCTGAACCACAGTAACAGCCAGAGGTCCAGAGCAAGAGAAGTTGCCATTATCCTCTTTAGACAGAGAAAGCATGCACAAGCCATCATATCTCAGGAACAAAAAGAAAAAAAAGTTCCCTCCAGCTCGTTCACGTAACTAAAGTGTGTGGTGATAGCCCTAGTACAAAAAATCAGATCCCTCCCCAATCTCCCTTTTCTGCCCTGTGCCAGCTGCTGGGGGAAGGCAGATGGAGCACAGTACTGCCTCAGCAAGCCTGCTAATTTTGCAGGAGCCTGAATTAGGGACAGCTATAAGACATGGTTGCCTTCATGTGGTAAGAAGTTTTCTTCATGAAGCCTTTTCATCAAAGCTGACAATGGGAAACAGTAGCAGGAATTTCAACTTTTCACCATTCCTGCTGTTAAAAATCTTACTGCCTTCACACCCTTGCCTTGCCCACACAGACCTATAGATTGATGGGGAAAGGCAGCCTTTTGAGGACTTGTTGCCTTAGTTTATAGTTTAGAAATTGCAGTGTGGGTTGCATGAAGAGCCAGCCAAGATCTTGTGTCACTGTGGTGGGCTGAGGCAGCATACAAGCACATCTAATTTATCACTTGTCTAAAGCTTAGTGGTTAATCTCGGTAAAGTGAAAACAGTTAAGTTCAACAGTGGAGTATTTTAGCCCAAAGCCTAAAATTAGTTCTCAGGGAAAAGCACTTATTTGTTTTTCTTTTACTTAAATGCTATGGGGTTTTAAATTCTTTTTTCAGTAATTTTGTTTCAGCCAGAGACTGGCAACAGACACAACTGAGGAGGATTGCCCATGGGATGGCGCTGACAGAGGACATTAACTGAGTGGTTTCTAACAACCATTCCCCCTCTGCAGCAGCTTTCCCTACAAAGTCAACAGACATCTCAATCTCCTTCACCCTCCCAGTAAAGGACGCACCATGTAACAGAAACATTTATTGTTGTATTTGTTTTCAAGAGGCATGCTAGTTAAATGGGTAATGTTTGGTGATTCCCCTTGTTAGGAAGGATTCATAATTTGATTCACTAACGCCATAGTCCTCAGGCAGGTGTCAAGCTGTTGTAACTGAAACACAACTTACAGTCATATGCTGATTTTATGAAAAATTACTTGATTTCATAATACCACATAACTTGCTAATACTGGAACTGCATTTTCAGTGTTATGCAAAGCAATTTTAGTAACAGGAAATACTTAATGTAATTTTTCTTCAATACAGTACACCATCTTCATTATTATCTTTTCCTTAGAGATATTTAATGTAATATTTAAAATATTTGGGGAGAGAGCCTGTCAATGACTGAGATTTTCAAACCTGCCATCTGGTTTTCATTTCAAAAATGAGGAGGGTCTCTAATCTGGTTTACACCAACTGTCCAGGACTCTCGCCCTTGGTCACTGAGGCAGCCAACTAGCAACATTAACAGAGAAAAATGTCTTATTTGAAAAGTGTTTACAAGAACTGTAAGGTTGTGTCCCTTAAATACATCCTTTCTCTCCAGAAGGTACTTCTCAAAATGCCCTAATTCTTTTTGTTTTGCAGGTCTTGATAATCTGGGATCATTTTCAATTCTTCCTTCTCCATTGCACCACACATCCAGTCATTTATCTATTTGTCATTTTTTACTTACTTCACAGAGTTTTCTACCTGAATTTAGCCATGACATGAAGAACAAAAACAAGCTTCAATTTTATGACCAAAAAATTTTTCAGTTATGCCATACACTTGCTTCAACTTTTATGGTCGCAGCTGGAATTTATTTTGGAGGGATGCTTGGAACAGCTCTGCAATCATTAGCATAAAATGGAAGAGTACTTTCTATGGATTTTTGTGTTTTCCCACAGGTACATGGACTGAGCACAGCTGCTGAAATAATTTGGCCCCTCATGGTATCCCCAGCCACTCTGTGCTCTCCAGAATGACGGGCCTTGATCAGAAGAAAGAGAAGACTGAACACACAAAATTGAGGTGTTGGAGGTGTTAGTGTGATGGCAGAGACATAGACTGTTTATCTTGAGGAGGTGCATTTCCCTGGTAAAATATGTAACCAGCTGAAGTTAATGACACCTTGTAGTGATTTCCAGGATTTCTAATGAAAGACAGTGTACTTCAAATGCTAGAACTGGTCTCAAGAGACATGTTTCTGTCTCCCTCCTTCATCTACCAACCATAGCTTTTAGTGACAGTACTTTCAGCTCTCTCTACCTCCATTTCTCCACTTGCAAACTATAGGCAATGATTCATTCCCCCCTTAAGAACAATCTAAAACCTGTTATTGTTGTTGCTGTTATTAATTGTAGTAAATGCACACAATAGCACATATTAGGAGATAAAAAGTACAGAACGCCTCCAGAAACCCCTTCCAAAAATCATCCAGGAACACAAGCAGAAGCACACAACATAAACCAAGGTAAGCAATCAGACATAGAGATGCATCGTAGGATTGTACTTTGGCTGCCTCACAGTGTAGTTGGATTTTATCTTCTTAGATGCAACCTTTCTTCAAAAATTAAAACAGTTCTAGTCACATTTTGAGTAGGGATTGATTTTCATGCAGTACATTGATTTTTCAGGGAGGCTGGGAATGGAAATCTGATACCAATGAGATTACAGTGAGCTGTTTTCTCTCCGGGGTGAGGCAGCAATTCAGCAAAGTATTTAAGTATGTAGCTAATTTTAAGCATTTAAATAGTCCCAAATCAATTTCCTGCAGAACTCCCTCTGAACACAAAGCTGTGGAGGCCAAATGTTATCAAACTGTGCCATCCAACTCCATTTTTCTTTGTTTTTCGTTAACATTCAGCAACAGCTTTATCTGTGGAAAGTGAATTTTAAGCTCTCATAACAGAAGACAGTTTCAGCAGGAGACCATGGTATTAAAGGCATTATATTTAAGGTATTATATTTATTGTGAAACTGGGCACTGTTTAAATATAGGACACAAAAATAGTCCTCAAAACTTCTTTCAAGTATGCTGGCAAAAAGGATATTAAATAATACAGGAAACTATATTATGCAGGAGAACTGTATCTCTTCCAGCAGATGACTTTGTGTGAATGTGACCAGGGAAAAACCTGTGCCTATCTATTTTGGCAAGATTTGTGTGATCAAGCAAATGAAAGGCTGCTACATCTTTTTTTTCATCTTTTAACTTTTAAAAAAAAATTCAAGGCCCCAATATGTTCCTCAAGTCTCTCTCTTTTTTCCCTCAAATGACATTAGTTGTTCTTTTTTTTCATCAATAACATAAATATGTGACACTTGTTGGAACTGAGCAAGGGTACATCGTGATACATCTTGCATTATGCCTCATGGGCTTGTGTGCCCCAGGGTGGATTTTCCAGCATAGGCACTACTCTGCTAAGCACAAGAGTCTGTGTACCAAACTCTACTGCATGATTTAGAGATGGCTTAAGTGAGCTTACACATAAAATAACAAGCACTATAAGCACTAAAGATGCTTGGACAGCAGCTGCCTAATGGGCCTGAAACCCTGATCCAGTCAATAACCACAATACTCTCATTAAAGCTTTGTTTACTCTGCTCATAAAGAAGTTTACTCACTTAAACATAGAAGAAAATTCCCTTCTAAAAGGGAATTAGAGTGTGAAAACCTACTACACATGAGATTGGAGAATGTGGTCTCTATGCTCTTGCCCTGAAATAGGGAAGTCAAAGACATTCAATATATGTACTGTTTCTAATCACGTTTCCACATGCACTCACTATTGTGTGATGCTGGTACCCTGAGCTACTTCACCAAGATGCATTACAAACTGAGAGAGTCACACATACGACAGGCAATGACAAAATGCCCCACAAGGGCAAAAAATCCAAATGCATCTCTTAAAACAAGGGTCTAGCCCTGGGATGGGTTCTGTAGCAGAGCTCAAACCTCTGTTCCTCAGCAATGCAGTGCAAAACTGCAGTACCTCAGCCAAAGAAATATCTTGTTACATGGCAAAAGCAGAAGGCAGCTCTCTTCCATCTGGACCAAGCCACAGAGAAGATCTGACACACTAAGGCCACGGCAAGAACGTACACTGAAATAGAACATTCTGAAGGGCTTGGTTTATTCATGGGATTCTTCACTACAGAAAGATTTTCTTTGTTTTGATGTTTAAAGCCTCCAAACATGTGGAGTATTGCAGTCTGGGAGTCACTAGAAAGGTGAACAATAATTTGTCAGGTAAACGAGCATGTCGGTGTATAAAGCAAGCTGATTGGTGTTGGAAAAGTGCCTTTGGATTTGGTTTTGCTTTCAATGATACAATAAGGTTTGGGCTTGTGCTGAAGTTGGCTGCCTTGCCAAAGGCTATTTTTACAGGGAGTTACTGTGGAAAGAAGCCAATTAGACATAAAAGAATATTTAAAAGTGAAAAAAATGCTTTCAAAGGATATGGGGAAAGGGTTCTTTCGAGAAAACAAAGCCCATGCCTAATCACTTGAGCCATATTCTTCCCTCAGGTACAGAAGCGTAAAACCAGATTCTTTCCAGTGACTTTGAATGAATTACTCTGCTTTTAATTGTGGACAGAATCAGGCCTATTTCGTTCATTGGATCTGTTTAAAAAATATGAAGAACATGAGCTTTAATGCCAAACATGAGTCTGCACTGGACCACCTTCTATGTTGGCTTCCTTTATGTAGGCAGCAAAAACTATAACCTCCTTTTCTCTGCCCTGGTTTCTTTTTAATTGAAACATGAAAACTATAGGTATACAAAATCTGGCTGTGAGTACATGGTGGCTGCTTTCTGTACATGAAAGTAATTAAATTTTCCTCTGTCTTTGTATACAGTGTGATTGCTGCTGTCTTCACTGTTAATCTTGTTAATTTTTGCTTAATTTACAGCTGGATTTAGTTGATCAAAAGTTTACAGTTGGAAAAGATTTTGATTTTCAATGCACAGTGGTGCACATTTGATGTGGATTGCTTGCATGTTTGTGTGAGTGTGCGTATGTGCATACACACACAATACAGACTAACAAGTAATAAAAGATATGTCTCTGGTTCATTTATGCAGTGGAGATCAGATTATGAAAGGTTAAACCATTAAACAAATGCTAATGCACTCTGATGCCTGGACCTTGTCCAATAGTACCTGCAGCAGCTGTCAACCTAATTAAGCCAGATGTGTGTTAAGTGTAAACGGACCTCCCAGGAGGAACAATAACAGATTTTAGGTCCTTAGAGGGCTCAGGGCACCAATGCATATAGTGTTTCTGAAGGAAACATCACCCCTACCTTGTGAGTTTTCTGCTCATTAGTACCATCGTGATTGTACTCCTCTGGGACCAGGCTTGGGGGAGGAGAAGTCTCTTTTCATTCCAGCTAAGACCAGCAAGAATGCTCATTTTCAATTGATTCTGGCAGTCATGACATTTACTCAACACTGTAATCTCTATTTTTTTAACCTCCTCTTAACTCTGTCTATAACATATTTTAAAAGTGACATTTATCTATGCCAACTTTGCCAACCCTTGTATATGTGCAGACCATAAGCTGATAGAGAGGATCTTAATAACCCTTTTAATATTAACAATCAAGAGAAATCTATAGAGCAGGGAAATATTAGGTAATTATGAGCAAGCAGTGTGCAATAATGTGTTACAATAAAAAAAGAAAATCCTTTTACGGTGTGAAAATATTATGGGAAATTAACAAAAAATGCTTAGCAATATTTAAAACCTGCTGAAACTTGCAACTGAATTGTTTCTGGTGTGCTATTAACTGCAATATATCCAGGAGAAAGGGGGTAGAGAAATAGACCTGCAGACCACCACATCTGGTCAAGGAAAAGACAAGTCTCTGAGAGTTCCCATACATGTTGAACTTAACACTTACTTTCTCACTCATTTCACAGCCAAGCTATGGCACTTCTTTCCAAAGAAGCAGAACAAACTCATAAAGCAGCATCACAGAATAAAACGGAGTGTGGTTTCACTGGGCCAGATCACCTGTGATGAACAAGAAGACCTCCACTGATTTCCTGGGAGGTCTGTCCACCTACACTGTCTTTGGATCTAGCCCTAAGTTCTCCACATATCACTTCTGATGATCTAATAAAGGTGTGTGGTGCCATGTTGCCTTAAACAAACCTTCACCTGAAAATGTGCAATTATGCAATAGTTTTGTTTTTCCTGGCACTCAGCATTCACTATCTATTGGGGCATTAAATTTGGTTACAGCTATACTAAAATAAATTGTCATGTACTGGATAGGACCCTAAGATTATATGCATATTTTAATGCCATATCCATAAGAGATTACTTTTCTAATGAGTTTTCCTGTAAGATCTCTTTCTCTGAGATCAGAACATATTTGTCATGTTATAACTGAGCACACTGGTCCGGTGCTGGAATATGAATTGCTGAGCCAGTGTTCCTATCCAGTGCTGCAAAAGACAAAAGGGCATAGAAGATCTCTGAAGACAGCAGGTTTCTTCTGTTCCATCATTACTGAAAGGTGTTAAATGCACTGTGTATTTCTGTCCTTAATAGCACATTTCCTTGGCTTACTGATAATAGGGTGGCTAAATGAGTATGCTAGCTTTCCTAATGCTGGAGGGTAATTTTTTATGGTCCATTGAATCTCCATGTTGTTCTCAATATCCCCAGTTCTGGACCAGGGCTTTTGCAATCTTTGTAGCACAGGAAGGATGGGAGGCTCCTGCCGACAGCTTCCCCCATGGATCCCTTCTGGGAATGGGAAAGGTGGCCCAGGTTCTCAGGCTCTTCTCTCCCTCTTAGCATATGAGTAGTGATGAAAGGAAAAAGGGCTGAGACCACACTTTTTTCAAAAGCATTAGTGCATTTCTTAAGGTGATGTATCCTTTTGGTGTGCTGGATACACTTTGAGCTTTTCTGCTGTGTCAGGCCTAGTAGGGGACTTACATAGTGCATAATACACTATATTAATAGGAGATATATATATATACATAATACACCGCAGGACACATAAATCCCTGAAGTACTACCAGGATGGGCATTAGTATGATTGCATCTGCGTGGTCAAGTATGCAAGGTAATTTTGCTGAACTGGCATGTCTTTACTGCAGAGCCCTGCACCACTTCAATGTGCCAGCTTGTTCCTAGCTTCCACAGGGATGTCTACTACAATATCCCACTGTGCCATGTAAAATGGGGGGATCACCTGTTTGGGGATTCATCTGAGTATTACAGTGCAGACATCTAAATCTGAACCAGTCGTCTTTGACATCCTGTACCATGTCTGGAATAATTGCAACATCTTGCATCCTAATGCAGACAACTAAAGTAGATCAGAGGGATAGCACTCGGAAAGTGCCTGCTTCTCCACATCAGCTGCGGAGGTAGCCTAGTTTAACTGCTCAGCCCTTCTTCTGCATGGTAGGTGTCTAAGGTTACATGAGAGGAGTTTCACTTGCAGTTTCTGGAATGAAATAATTTTGGTAGGTGTGAGCTAGATGCAAAGCCATTCAGCCCTGTTGGAAATAGGTCAGTTCCTGTAATGCCCAGAACAACAGCTCTATGCAATTAAAGAGCTGCAAGGTCAAATCCTTTGGTGCTTTCGGAGTCTAGTGAATAGAAGGATGGGTAGTAGCTGAGCACGACAGGTTGGATTGCAAATTTGAACCTGGTTTGCCAAATCCCACAAAAGGAGAAAGACGTCTCCTTAGGCACCTAAATCCTTTATTTAATGAGGCTCCGAGTCCTTTAGAAACTGCTGGTGAAATGCCTAATAAAGTTGCACATAATTGCAGTGTGCATGTAACAGAGTTTGGTCTCTGAGCAGTGTATTTCCAGTTTTAATATGTCAAATAATTTTTTGTACAATGACATGGAAAAATGTTACACAACACAGTGATAAAATTAAGATAAGTTTTCTCACTCTGAAATGATAAATTGTAGACTGGGAAAAGGAATGACATTTATTTCAAGCACCTTTAATCCAGAAGAAGTAGGCTGGCGTAATATGCTTTCCAGTAACCTCATTTCTCTCCTGTGAAAAGACAACTAATATCAGTGGAAATGCTGAGTGTATTTGGAAGGCTTTGAAACCAATTAATCACCTGCAGAATTTTTCATAAAACCTGATTTCATTTGGGACAAAGTAGGAGCTGAAGTAATTTAAGGATGTGAGATTAAAAAAGTTTTCACAGGTAAACATGCAATTCCACGAGCATCAGAATTAATGACTCCTGCTTTCCAATGGATTTATTTCTTGTGCCTATGAAGTGGCACACTGATTTAAGCTTTCCCAGCTTTTGGAGCTGGCGCTCCTCACCATAGGGATTTAGGAAGGAATCTGGGCTTGCAGGCTGGGTGAGAGGTACAGTACACTGCAATATTTTAACTGCTCTGGA
Organism: Pelecanus crispus; assembly: GCF_030463565.1. Taxonomy (NCBI): domain Eukaryota; kingdom Metazoa; phylum Chordata; class Aves; order Pelecaniformes; family Pelecanidae; genus Pelecanus; species Pelecanus crispus. The sequence goes on from NC_134643.1 coordinate 205,930,302, forward strand.
CAACTGAAGCTAGGGGGTGAACCATGGAAATGGTATCTGCTTTGCAGCTTAAATAGTATGAGTGAATGCTATGAGATTATGGCCATTTTAATTCTTCGCAAATGTGTGGTGTGGTTTAACTGATCCATTTTAGTTCACACCAATATAAATTTTCCTAGGTTCCTACTTAAAAGGGAAGAAAATGGACAGGGTATAAAACTAGCAAAGGACCTTCTGCAATCTTCTGGTTAAGTGGCCTTAATATCAGGTAGGAAATATTTAGTATCCTTGAAGTTGCAGGTTCAGAGCTGGTTTAATCTTTCGACCAGAAGAAAGATAATCTGAGATCCTTTCAATTTATTGTCTGGATTTTTTCAGATAAGACCACAATAACTTAAGTACATTCCATTTTGTAGGGCTGTAATTTAGTACATGATGTGTTTTCTAAGAATGAACTCCAGAGATTTACAAGGTAGCAAGGTAGATGTGTTGTCACTGGACACATTTTCTCCTTCCATTTCTGTCCTGCACCCTGCAAAACTGCTGTGGGCAGGAGCCCGCTGCTCCAAAACCCACTGCAGCTCTCTGTGCTCCTCCATACAGTGTTTGGAAAATGAGTGGGGTTGAAAAGCACCACCATGAATGCAGATGAAGTCGTTGAATGTCCTGTGTTAGCTGTTCTGAAAAAAACAGAACAGCTCATTTATTTACATGTCTTCCACAGCAAGGACTTTCTCTTTAGGATTATACATAAGAAATACTGCCAGTTCAGTGAGATAATATTAGCTTTAGTACAATGAGCAAGTGACAGAAGGAGTGGATGAACATATCTAAAGAACTTCGCTGACTGCTTTGCTAAGATATTTTCAGATTTCACATTCCTGTACACAAGCTCATAAGTTTTAAGCTCTTGAAAACATAGTTTAACCGTTTAACTTTTGATTAATTTTATCTTCACCTACTACTTATTTTCCTTCCTTAGCTGATCTTTTTTGTAAGGGTTTTATTTTTCAGTGATTCATACATTTGTGGGTGGGGTAGACAAACAAACTAGGTTAAATCAACTCAGAAAGACAATGTCCAGCCTTTTAAAACCCATCCTTTCTCTCTTTGATCAAAAAATACAAGGGAAAAGCACAAAGACAAAAGAAGCTATTAACAACTTAGTTTACAACTTCACTGATTTCATCGGTGTGGTACTAGTCATATAGCTGGATCACATGTGCAGGGAAAATATCTTTTTTTCTAAGTGTCAAATGCAAGGATTAGGTTACAACTGAAGCCCAGTTGTTGCTTTATGAAATGCAGCTGTTTTCTGTCATTTGATAGCTAAAGCCAATCATGGAATTAAATACTGAAGAATATTTTTTGTTACTTTTTGCTTTTAATCTCACATTGACATTTCTGCTGTGCTTATCTGAGGCCCTTCCACCATGGTCATATATGTTATTTCTGTTGGTTATTTGATTCCCTCCTTCCAACCACCATCTTCTTCCTACCCCCCTTTTCTCTTCTCATTGCTTTCCTATCCCCTCGCCTTCCCTCTCTGTTCCCGCAGTCTCTGTGATCACCTGTGTTTCCTGCCTATCATCTCTGCTCTCTCCTCTTTTTCCTAGGTCACATTTTCTTCTCACTCCATTTCTGCTTTTCTTTTATTTTTCTTCCAGTAATCAATCACCCAGCCCTGACCAAGCTTGCAAACTCATCCTCTTGCCTCTCCTTCCCTCTCCTGCCCCAGCCCTCCCTTTGGCCACCATGCCAAATTCACACTGACCCCAGAATTGCTCTACATTCCCCACATACACCTTCTCCCATGGATTCTCTCTCCTGCTCTCTTCACATCCGGTTTGATTCCTCTGGTGCCAGGATCTCCTGGCAGGGCACATGTAGGGGCACCAAGCCCAGCAGCACAAGGGTGGTGGGCATACAAGGATGGTAAGTATAGACCAGCCTTGCAGCACTCCCCATGGGGATTTCAGTGGTGCTACCAAGCTCACAGAGTCAGGTATGGGGCAACCTAGAGTGACCACAAGGAAGTGGCATACAGGAGAAAGTTATAAGGTACTTTGCAAGATAATGGCCATTATTTTCTATTTTCAAACATAAAAATATCTAGTATTCTTGTTAGTGCTATCTTGATAATGAATAACCGATACTATTCTTTTTTTGTATGGCACTGTTTTGTTAAACCTTCATGGTTTTATATTCATATGCACACATATATGTAATACAAAATCTGTTAAGATCCTCACCAGCTAAAAATCATTAGACCTGCCACTGCTTGCGTGAAAGCTTATTAAAGTTTCAATCACCTGTGTTATAATTGGCTTTCCCATTATAAAAACTGCTGATCCTATTTGAAAGGACTTTAAAAAATCTGAGCGTAAAAATAAACACATGGATACCTCAGAAAATGGTAATGGATTCACTTCTGTCCTTGATCATTTGAGTCACTTTTCCCACTGAGCTGCCTTCATGGGACCGAGGGCAGAGCTGATCTCAGTGAGTTTATACTGGAATAATGCTTAGATAAATAAATCAAACTTGGGGACTGTAGGTAATCAAAACTGAGCACAGCACTACAGGAAAATGGAGACTCAGGCGTACTTTAACGCTGAAGACAGGCATGGCCCGCTCTCCTGGTATGTAATCTAATATCCTCTTCTAAAGCTGGACAATAACGATATGTTTATTTAACCATTTCACCAAGGCCTCCACTTCCTCGAAAGCAATGTCCTGACACCGGCAAACTGAAGGAATTTAGAGGAAACAGCGTGATCATCCTTAAAGTCACCATAAAAAATGGTATGCACTTTCATCATTGTTCATATAAGGCACTGAACTTATTTTTGGTCACATACCTCTCAAGCATGCCTTATTTTGAAGGCTATGGGTCACTTTTATACAACACCTTATCAGCATTTGAGGCACATGTAGTGCCCCTTTACTTCTACTAACGAAAATGTGTCAGTCTTAAGGAAAGAATTAAAAATTATTTATTTTCACTTTACTGAGAAACAAGTCATTTATGGGGACTATCGCACCTGTGAAACTTCCCACTACCTCAGTAACTGTGTAATCAATGCACTCTGCAATAGACACAGTTTTCCCTCTGTTTAACTGGCTTAAACCTGAAATGTCTACATCTGAGTGGAAAATACAGATGGGACGTTTGCTCAAGTTATGCAGTGGGCAAATCTCTTTGTAATTTACCCTACACACTTGTACTTCCCACTATGGACAACAGAATGAAAAAATAATTACAGTAATTTGCCAAATAGGTTTACTAGGCTTCTGGAAATAGGTTCTAAGAAAATAAGGCTTGTGTTTGAAGATAAATTCCTTAGCTTTCACTCTGTCAACATATAATAACAAACTAGTATCATATGAAAGAACCAAGAGGGTAAGCAAACCACATCCCACTCCAGCAATTTTTCCTTATAAAATAACATATTGTTCCTTTACGTTGTAAGTCAGAATGCTGATTTCAGACAGTTCTTCTAATACACTAGTCTGAGAGTGTAATCAACTGTAATTTTTGAGAAGTTTTCTGTAAAAACAAATTCAGTCAGAATATTTTTGAGGGTAAGCTCAGAAAGCAAAATGCTTTTGTACTAATAACTGCTTGCAATACATAAGACAACAGTTGTTGGGTTTTTTTTCCTGAGCAGAGAGTCCTAACTCAAAAACCTGGGAATTCCAGGTCAGTGCTTTGCTCAAAGATGGGCACTGCAGACACCACCCAGAAAACATACTAGAACATAAGGCCATTTTTGGCACTTTCCTCTTCTTCCTTTTGACTTTTCAATGCCTAACAAACTTGGAAGTATTGTTACTGGAAAAGATTTATCATAAATTTGTCCTTGAGATAGTATGGCTCATAGAGCCATTATTAGCCCTTTAGCCAGGTAAAACTAACAAGCCGTGAAAGTAATCCACAAACTTGTAATTATTCCTTGATATGATTTTACGCAAACTGATCATGGTATAACATTGCCTCTGGACATTATATACAGTGAGATATGTACTATGGTTATTCTTACAGATGCAACACAGACTTTAATGAAGTAAGAAATCAGTCACCATTTTCATTCCAACATTTTGAATGAAAACAAAAAAGTAGTTTTCATATCATTATTATTAATAGTAATATCCATAAAAACATTCATTGAACATTTGGAGAATAAAGGGTTTATGCTGGCTCTGTGCTTCTTCCAAGCTGACACTTGGCCTGAAGGAGCAGGAATGTCACTGCAGAACCTGGTAAAATAATTGGCATTATTAAAAAAAAAAAAGTATTGAACTAAAAACTGAATCCCAGTTCATTTATGCTTCCACTGGCATGAAACCCCGCTTCCTCGCAGTCCCTAGGGGAGAGTACAGCGTGCCAATGTAAATTAAGGCAATTCTCCCAGTAGACAGATAAGGAATCAACTCCCACAAACAGTGCTAGACTAAGGGACACACATGTAGACCATGGTACATCATACCTTGTGGAAATGCTAGACCTGAAGCACAGGGTGAGGGGAGGGAGTGAGACAAGTCTCCCGAGTCTCACTTCCCAGGAGGCTGGGATGAAGCCAGGGCACCCTCCATCCAACAGCTGCAGGGAGAAAGTGGTTCACCAACACCACACAGAAAGTCCACTCAAGCAGGGCCTGACTGGGGGTCAACTAATGGCCAGGAGTCCACAGCCACCTGTCCTATCCACTTTTCTATTTCATGGTTTAATGTTGGCGAGTCTGTGTGTCTCCTACCCTCAGTCAAACTAATCAGCATCATGGGGTCGCTAGAGGACACCCTCTGGTGTTCTCTTCTGTCTCATGAGGTCCGGGAAGCTCTGATTGGGATATGCATATAACTTAATGAGTAAGACACTTCTGGAGAAGATAGACTCTGTTTTAAACACCATCCAGGTAGTGGTGGAAAAACTACATGTCTAAAAGCAAAGAACTAGTCTCTCTATTGCACCCATGCAGAGCTGGCATTGGTGGCTTGATTACAGAAATGTCATCACTGCTCCTGTGTCAGCTGTGACTGCTAATTTCACTTCTTGTGACCCACCTCTCTGGTTGATCAGGCCTGCCATGGCTTTGGTCTCGCTTACCTAACCAGTAAGACTGATGGCGGGTATCCATATACATTATACTGCTTATGTATAATTTTTCATTTGAGGGTCCTAGAGTATGTACCAGATGTGACACCAAACCTGCAATTCATCTTTGTACCTTAAAGCACTTCTTTTTGCCTCAGTGTGGTCTTGATCCTGGGAGTTGTTTTGCATTGAATGTAAAATATTTCCACCAACATCAGTAGGATCCATATTATTCATATCTCCTACTACATTAAAAGAAAATGAAGCATTGAAAGCAGACCTTCCAAGAATGTTAATAATTGCTACCACATTTGTACAGAGGGCAAAAGAATAAATTTAAATTATTTTTGCATCAGCAGCTGAGCCTTCAGTAAGCTTCTGAGTTTGATAAGAGACAAGTTACTTGTTGGCTTCTCAGGATGCAAAAAGTACGAAATGCTTCATTGTACACCAAAGGTCTCTGACAGAGAGTGTGGACTCTGTAAATAATCATGCTATAGCAGAACACAGCTCACTGCAGAGCTGCCAAAAGAACCACTGTGTTGATGAAGCTGCCAAAGTAGGTGTCCGGCAAAAAAAATTTGAAAGTCTTCTTAAATTTCATGCTAACTGAAACATTTTTTTCTTTTATGGATTAAATTTCTGCACTGCCTCATGTATGTTTACCCTAAACATGGGTAAGTGCCTTTAGTGTTGTACTTGTCTCCCTCTATTAGCCTCCTTCCCTTCTTACACCGTCTCATTTTTTAACCTAGGGACTCAAGAAGCCCTCAAGAAGGATAAATGCTCTGCATAAATGGTGGGCTTTGCAGCCTTGGATCCAGCTTAACTGAATGATGCCAGAAAATTTCTGTACCTAGAGATGCCCTGGCTGGCAACTCATTTAAAAAAGATGCAAGAGAGGAGGCATTCCTTTCTGGTCAGTTGTACCCTGCACTGCCTCTGCCCCTTCTCAAGTCTGCCTACATGGACAACAGCCATTGCACAGGGGGAGAGCAGGTGGGTCAGTAGACTGCAGAAGATGGCACAGTAATCAGATAAGCAGTGGAAAGATTATGGTTTCTCAATATGCACCTGAGATACATCAAATATTTACACATTTTAGGAACACAGCTGTGAAGCTGAGATTGAATCTGTCCCTGAAATATTTTATTTGAAAAAAACCCACTGCCTAATAGGCTGAATAACAGAGATAGGAAAGGGGTGGTTGATTTAACTGTCTTTCCAAATTCTCCACTGAAGTAAAAAAAAAATCTTCTTTTCTTTTTTTTTCACTCATGGCCATGATTAACAACAACAACAATAACAATAATGTTATTCCTCAAGGTTCCTTCACATCTGGTGAACAATTTACCATATTGTAAGTTAAAATGAAATTTGAATATATTGTGGAAATAAAAGAGAAGAATGCAAAATTGTAAAGGCATAAATGATTGCTGACAAAAGGCATTTGCTATAAAAAGTTTTAATTTTTTTTTTTAAACAAGCCAATAAGATAATCACTGGGAGATCAGAAAAGAAAATTCTGTGTATTTGGCACTGAAAACACTAAATACACAAGTGGGACTTTTGCCATCCACAGCCCATCCTTTCCAGGCAGTGAAGGAGAAATGCTATCTCATGGATCTTGGATCTTTTAATAGCAAAAAAGCCTATAGAGTCTGATATGAATGCAGTCAGCTTGGCTGCTCAGGATTTGGGTAGAAATCCCAAGGTCCTTTCCATCTTCACAGCTCTTCTGTCAGATATGTGTGTGAGCTACACAGTAATGACTTTTACATTATTCTTTATTATTCTTATTATTCTACTTGCAGTACAGTGGTTGCAGAAAGCCCTGTGTACTAGCTGCTGCACAAAAGGCAAATAGGCAAAATGGGCAAACAGGGGGATGGAGTGTCTTGATGGCTGCATGTAAGGTGGCAGTGGCAGAGCCAAGTCACCTCTTCCTCCCCACAGAGCCATGCTCTGCACGGGGCGTCCTGCGGTAACACCACCAACAGAAAAGTTGCTTGTGTATTTTCAGTCTGTTTATTTGCAATAACAACTCAAAATCAACCAGTGCTTGTTCCTTTAAAACAAAATCTTGGGAATAAAATGTTCCAGCTGTTTCAGGTCTTCAGCTCTGCTTCTATTCATTTTGAAAGAACTCAGTGATTTCTGCTCTTGCTTTTATATCCCCTTTCAGCCATCCTATACCTTCAGCCTCCATACTTTTCCCAGTCTCTGAGAAAACACAAATAATTACCTCTCAGCCTTTGGAGTAACCTTCTCTTGTTGTGAAATTCAGTCCCAAACAAAGGCTCTTGGACTTCATTTCTGTGAGCTGTATTCTCATTTCCCCACCACTTGCTCCTCTGCTTTATTTTAAGCATGTGAACAGTCCAGGTGCATTAGGGGAAAATAAGCATATCATTACCTCTGAACTCACAAATAGTCTTGTTAATTTCATCTGAGACTAACTAAAGGTTTAAGGTTTTGGAGGAACTGGGTCTTCAAAATACATGGATAAGATTAAAAAAAAAAAATGCTGGTCACTGGTGTGAGTGAGTATATGTTTGGATATATTGAGACCCCAGCAACTCCCACCTGAAGAAGAGAGATGTTAAAGGCATCACATTTTGTAAGGGATGAGCAGTCGTCAAGCTCCAGGATTAGGCCATGAACTGAGATTTGGGAGATGGAGATGCCATTCCCAGGGATACCACTCAGCTGTGTGCCACTAAGAAAACCAGCTAATCTTTCTGGGTTTCTGTTGCCTTCCTAGCTTTCTTTGGCCCTGCAGAGAGACTGCAAGGTCTTCAAGTAGGTCTCATCTCTATGGGTCTATTTGAGGGCACAAAGCAGTGTTGTACTACAAAAAACAATTACTCAACTAATAAGGCCATTTTTAAAATGTTAAAGACAAATACTCCAGAGCTGGGAAGTGCTAACAATGGTGTTCTGTATGAATTTGGTCTCTTTGTGTCTATACATTTTGATACAGTCTTTAATTAAATGACCAGATAGGGTTTATTCCCTCCAGGGCTACTAGTTTGCACAGTGCATGAAACACAACAGCCTTGCTGCTCTTCTCTGCTGCTTTTGGGGAGCATGGTGGGAAGACAGTTGCGGTGGGCTCCTCACTCTTGGGACCTTCCCATATGATTGTAGCCTAAGCGGCAGCATGCCATCTCTACCTGGACTTCAAGACCAGCAGTAGACTGCTGCCTAAACAAAAAGGATCCTGACAAAACTGTTCAGCTGGGGACTAGTCTCAAAGCCTTCTTTGCTGTGCTTCTGCTCATCTTTTTAAATATGGGAGGAGAACTCCCAAATTGTTTTTCAGCATGTTTTTTGTGGGTTTTTTTGTTTGTTTGGTTGGTTGTTTTTTTTTTTCTGGAGCCACCTACTCAGTCCTTATTCCTGCATCCTGGTTTCTGCCTCTTGACCCTTCATCTGCCCCATTGGATCTGGGTGAGATCACAGATATCTTGGCTCGTTTGCCTTGGCCATGACCCTTAGATGGGTGCATCTCTCAATTTAAGCAGTACCTAACCTTGTCTTGCCCAGCCATTTCTTCTAACAAATGGTGAAGATGCCCCCCAGTGGCCCCATGCCAGTTCCCCCTTTCCTAGCATAGTCAGATGTAACGGCCCCAGGAAAAGAACCATCTCCAAGTAGCCCTGGACATAAGAGAACGTTGTGGATTTTCTTCTTGGGAACTGTGCATGCATTTCCTGGGCATTCATAGCAACCACAGGAAATTTAAGTGCACTCGGACTCTACAGATTCTGCAGAGAGGATCATTGTTAAGATCTATGTCTATGCTGGGTGGATGCAAAGCTTCTAGCAGCTATGGCCCAGGAAAATGAAGGTGGGTTACACTACAGCTCTGACATCATCTTGCCAAAAGTTAAGTATTTTCTTCTAAGCACAGGCTTGGAAAAAAACCCAAGCAACCGAACAAAAAAAAAGAACAAAAAAACAATAACAAGAAAATACCCCAGAATCACTTAGTGCTGAAAATGCATCTCTTTAGCCTTATTTTCAGAAAGGGCTTAGCAGAATTCAAACCCTGCCCCAATTTTCAGCTTGATGCAGATACCCAGCACAAACAGCTATCAATGGCAAAGTTTTAAGTAACTGAAGCTTGTATTGCAAAATGACATAGTAGAGTCAGAAAAGCCTGTTTTCTTGCATCTGTTATTTGGTTCAATGTGTCTAACATCTGGAACATTAAACTGCCATTCTGATTTTTTGTTAAATTTTTGTAAAATTAGATTTCTTGTGTGTTTTTTTTTTGTTTAAGATCTCTGAGGGAACATTCACAGTCTTGGCAGCTTCTGCTATCTCAGCTCTAATAATGCCCATATTTTGAGACAAAATGTACGTTGATCATGCCATGGATTCCTGTTTCACCAGATGCATTGTTTCAGGCCTTTATGATTTCATACTGGATTTCATCTCTTCTGAAAAGAAAAGAGAGACATGCAAGAGAGGTTCAGGAACATTTTTCCCATGAACTTGTTTGTCTAAAATATGATTAAAAGGGCCTGCTAGGGAGAAAATACAGTATTTTGCTTTCAAAAACTAACATGTGTTACAGCTAGGTCAAAATTGATTCTTTGCATGCCAGTTTATTACATGTTTCTAAGGATTTTATTTTTGTGCTCATTACAGTAGCAGAGCAAAGTGATTCTGGCTTAATTGCTCACTTTCTTGGGAAGAGATTTAGAATAAGAGCCTTTAAAAGTTTCCTAATGATCCTGAAGTCCTTTTTTTCTCTCTAGGCTAAAGGCTGTGGATCTCAAAGATGAATGAAGATGTTGGGGTGAGCAGAAAGCAACTGTAATGTTTCCTTTTTGTGTTCAGAAAAGTCGGTTATTGAACTGCTATTCCAGAAATGAGGGAGGAAAATTATAATGTCTCTCTATTCACCCAGAACCAATAGAAATTTGTCCTGCAACTCTTCTCATATAGAAAATAACCGGTCTGTCAACAAAGCCCTACTTAATGAAATCCTCATTTTGTGCTCCACATTGGCTTTTATATGAAAGTGTTGACTGACAAGCTTATTCAGTGTTAGTTTAGGGGTTTCCTGGAAGGAAATAACTTGCCTGAATCAATTCTAAAAATTAACAAAATACAAACGAACAACACCCAGTGGCAAGACTGGGTTAGCAGAATTGCTCTGGATCACACAGCTACAGCAATCGCACTGAACCTCCCTGAACTCTCAGTATCAGGACACTGAGCAAAGGAAGGGAGACAGTAGGAACAGAAAAATATAAATATTGCACATTAAAAAATGCTCTCTCCCCTCCTTCCTTTCCCTTCCTTTCCTTTCCTCACACGTACTTTGGCATTTATCTACCATGGCAAGCCTCATTTCTCCTTTTAAAAGAATGCGTAAATGAGCTATGAATATTTGATCCTTTTTTAAACAAATATTTTGGCTTGACAAGTCACAGCAGATAAGACTACCCAAGATGGTAGCCAGCTGCTCTGGAGGAGGGAGTGTAGGTAGAGCAGGGGCCCATGTTAGAGGCATCACCTTTCCCAGACACTGCATGCAGGCTGCTGTATAAGGCAGGATATCAGCCACGGAAATGCTCCTTTGCTGCTGCAAACAAACCTTCTAGTTTTGCACAGACTGCTTCAAAGCTATTAGTGACTCTGCAGATTGGTGCCGGAGGACAAATTCTGCTATGCCTGTGGTCCACTTCAGCACATGTATGAGCGGCGCTGCTGACTTCGGTGGAAATAGTCACGATTTACAGTCGAACACCTCTGTGTGTCTGTGCTGGTTTCAGCTGGGATAGAGTTAAATTTCTTTATAGTAGCTAGTATAGGGCTATATTTTGGATTTGTGCTGAAAACAATGTTGATAATACAGAGACGTTTTCATCATTGCTGAGCAGTGCTTACACAGAGTCAAGGCCTTTTCTGCTCCTCACCCCACCCCACCAGCGAGTAGGCTGGGGGTGCACAAGAAGCTGGGAGGGGACATAGCTGGGACAGCTGACCCCAGCTGACCAAAGGGATATTCCATACCATATGACATCATGCTCAGCATATAAAGCTGGGGGAAGAAGGAGGAAGGGGGGGACGTTCAGAGTTATGGCATTTTGTCTTCCCAAGTAACTATTACATGTGATGAAGTTCTGCTTTCCTGGAGATGGCTGAACACCTGCCTGCCGCTGGGAAGTAGTGAATTAATTCCTTGTTTTGCTTTGCTTGCGTGCACAGCTTTTGCTTTACTTATTAAACTGTCTTTATCTCAACCCATGAGTTTTCTCATTTTTACCCTTCTGATTGTCTCCCCCATCCCACCGGGGGGGAGTGAGTGAGCGGCTGTGTGGTGCTCTAGTTGCCAACTGGGGTTAAACCACAACAGTGTCCTTCCAGGATCACGGCTTAAACAGTACATAATTCTCTCTGTTAGGGTTTTTAGGAGGTTTTTCTCTGTGTTACTGGGCAAACTATCTGGCTCTGTAGTCAGTTCAGATTAGCTGTTTTATAGAGAAACTACCAGCCTCACACCACAGTGAAATTTAATAAATGAAATGAATAAAGGGCTTTTTGGATACCCATTTATGGGTTTGTTCACATTGTATTTCAGGCTTGACTTGCAAGGATATTTTAATTTGGATAAATGTTTCCCTGGTATTATCCTGTGCTGATATTTTGAGCCAGTGAAAAACAAATTTTAAAAAAATACCCACATACCTGTTTTTCACTGAAGTTGGGAGCATGTGAAAATGATATTTGAAAGCAAGCGACTCTAGACACTTGTGTGTGAACTTAGCTAAAGTGTTCTTTTTCTCTTTAAAACCTATTTTATTTTAATGGGACAATATAGGTGGCTTTGGGGGATTGTTTTTGTTTGTCATTGGATTTCAGCTGTAAATTGTCTATTTTGGGGAAAATCTCTGGGTGAAAAAAAGTAAGAAAATGAAACCCTTCACTCACTATTTTACTTTTTCTACAGTCATCACTACGGAAGATTTAAAAAGAGTAATACCCAAATTCTCTGAGTTTCTGCATCATTCACCTTTTGTCCAAAAGATAAAGGGTCAGTTTTATGTTTCTTGGTAAGAAAAAAACTTGAAACGTTACATTAGATGAAATTACATTTTCAAAAGTTCAGGGCAGACTTTTCTGCTTTGCTGTAAATTTATATCATGGAGAGATAATGCAAGATTCATTGGAGTCAATGAAGGGTGCCCTTGACTTCAGAAGACTTTCCATTTGGCCCAGGAGGAAAAAAGTTATTGACTATGGAAATCTTTTTACTGAAGCGACTCCTTTCCTGTGTGCATTTTTTATTATTATTATTATTATAGCTGTAAACCAAGCAACATTTTGAACATTAGGCAAAGCTGAAAGTTACTGATAAGCAGAGAAATAGGGAACAATTTAATCACTGCATTAGAAATCTTGTCTGAGACAGTTTTTGATTTCCACCTAAGCCACCAGCAAAAGATTCATATCAATCCAGTTTCCAAATATTGTGACCCTCTTGTACTTTTCAGCCTCTAAGATGTGCATTAGCAGGATGGCCCTGACAGCTGCAGGTGAGGAGCAGTGCCCTTCCTGGATGTCACCTCACTGCTGCAGTGACATACAGACACATTGCTGCATCAGCTGAGCGATGGCATGGGCAGTGAGGCCTACGTTCCCTAGTGTTGATAATTCATCATAGCAATGTTACAGGTATCCTACTAGTGTTTTTACTTTACATACATATCCTTAACAATTAGACCCTGGACAAAGCATACTGAAGGGGAAAGTCCTCCAAAATATTCCAGAATTCATTGCACTTCATGTATAGATTTGAGAACATCAGGACTAGGACTCAGTTATTCTGCAGTGCAAAAAAATTGCAGCCCATGAACAGTACAAATGTCACAGAAATATGCTTCCCTACATTGTCTGGGGGGCATTTGTGGAAGGACGGTGGGATCGGTGGCAGAATGTACTTTTTTGAATATATAGTATACATTCTTTTGTATTAACCTTGCACAGATGAAAGTGCTCACGGTAATACGCCCTTGTGACATTCTGTTTGAAAATATTACTCTTTCTTCAAAGAAGAGAAAGGGAGAAGCTGTAGCTTTAAATTGTATGAGCATGGGAAAATCAGACATGGTAATAAAAGTGGATGTTTGAGTGTGTCAGATAAAATTTATTAGATAGGGGTCTCCAGCTCAGTGCATTCCTATGCAAAATTCTTGGTAAGCTGCCAGAAAGTGAACTCTGAGCATTAGCACAGTAGAAAATATTTATACTGGTGTAAGGCTGCTGGCTGTGATATGTTTCTGCTCTTTTAAAATAACTTGCCACAAATTCAGAGATGTCAATAGAGGTCAAACTGTAGGGAACTACACAATTTAATGAATCAATTATATACCTACCAGACAATAAGTAATACTACTGTAGAAAAAATGAATTATTAACATGTGAAAATAATTTGTGAGCTGCAACAACACATACAGTAGCAATCAGGGTTAGGTTTCTAAAAATGTTCAGTCAATCTAATTGCTTTCCCAGTAAAGTCAGCACAATAGATTTCTTTTTTGTGTTCTTTTTTTGAGTGTTATCTCCAATACCAATGACTGTGTGAAGACATTCTTCAGCACACCTCAGTACTGGCTTCACTTAGTACTGCTGGCTCACATTTCATTAAAATTGAGCCCATGAGAGGGACTGTTAAATAATTTCCAAATATATTCCATTACTGTAACTGTATTAAGATACAGACTTTATATCAGTGATAAGTTCTATTTGCAATAAGTAGGGCTACCTTGAGATCAATTTTTTATTTCATCTGAATTTTGGTCCAAATTCTGATAGTACCTTTTCAAAACTGTCCCATTTGAAGGAGGCACCTTTTCCTCCTCACACAACTTCGGTGCAAAGAGTTGCCTTGAGCAACATTTCCCTACAGTAGCTCTTCTCTCCTTCCTACAATTTGCTTTTGCATGTAGCACTTGTAGGTATTTCCCTGGAAATTGAAGGGAAAAAAGACCTGCTGTAACTCAACTTCCTGTCCAAAGCTGCTTTACTTTGCCAGTGGGGAGGTATGCCTTTGGTCTCAGCATAGTCCCACAGGGTCAGTACAGACTGTAGGTACAGCAGCACAAATAGTCAACAACTGAATTACAGTTTCTCCAAAATCACAAGAATTCTGACACAAAGTAGATTGCTGACCCTAAATCTACTGAATCTCAGGAAATTTTCCCCTCAAAAATGAAATTAAAATTACATATCAACCACCTCATAAATATCCAAGGCTTTAACTACTGTTTCCTAATATATATATTTTTTTTTAACTGTTATCCTGCAGGTAAAATAGCAAAATAGTTCCTTGTTTATCTGGGCTTTTCACAGCATTTGATCCTTGACAGTTTGTCTTTTAATGATAGAAAAAAAACATAAGATCAATATAAGGCCTTGATTACCCTGCCATTTTCAGAGTGGAATGCTAGGGGTTTTTCAGTCCTGGTTTCCTGTGAATTCATGCTTCTTTTGGGTTACGGAGATGCTTACCTCAAATCTTCTCTTTTTATTTTATATTAAGCAGGACATGAAAAAATTTCCCAGTATCAATCCCAGGTTCCACAGAAAATTTGTATCAGTCAGAATAACACCTGTTTGGTGAATTTAGACTATTGACAATTTTCCATTTATTCAGATCCTGGAATTTAAGAAAATATCCAGCAAACTCTCAATTAAAACTAACATACTCATTTCATAGCAACTTTAGAAATATGCAGGCCAAACACAAACTAAAGGCCACGTTCCGCCTTTGGTACTCAAATTTTAGAAGAAAGATGTAAGTTTTTACTGAGGTTGAAAGGACCATCCGAAAATAGAACCTGGAGGTATGTATAAATAAACTGGGCTGAATGATAAATCAGCTACTTTCCTCATGTATTTTACTAAGTCAATATTAATCCTTCAAATGAAAAATGAAGGTATAATACATCAAGTTCTTGAAAAATAATGTCACTGATGGGAATGAAACTCACATCTAACACTACCAGGCTTTGCTGGACTATAAAGCATTGCAAAGGTGTTTTCCTACTGCATTTTAGCAGTAGCACATCTTAGTTAATCGAATATACATGATTCCTTAAGCTGATTTCAGGAAGAGTCTATCAGGAACAAACATTATATGTAAGTTACCGTGTGCGTGTTGGCTGCTCTGCTGTAGGTGGTGCACACAATTCCTGGCAAAAGGAGAATAAAATGTGTTAACTTAAACCTCTGTTACTGAAATTTAAGTTAACAAGTCTTATCTCACAGTTTTATCAAAAGAACAGCATTCATTTGGACTGTTAACACTAATTCTCTCCTCTGTGGTAACTCATTAAATGTATTCAAGCCATGACTTAAACACAACAAACAAAAAATCAAGAAGAAACCACACTCCTATCCTGAGGACTGCTGTACTGGTCTGTCTGCTTTTTCCTCTCCTGATTTGCAAAGCCACAGGTAGCCTATGTTATCGCCTCCTTAGAGGGAACATTATTCTCACCAGACAGCCACTTTAGAGATGAAAAACTCAAAATAATGTGCTCAGGATACTCACAGATGTGAACAGTGATCTGGAAAGATTAGCTGCCTCTTTGTAGAATGGGTAAGTCTATGAAGTGGTAGAAATCACTCTTCTTATAGAGAAATTTTCCTCCCAAAGTGTAGGCAAAAAGTATTGTGTGAATGATTCTGTGGAATTCCGTGATCTCATGAGAATAGATTTTATTTGTAAAGACACAGTGAATATATATGCGAGGAAGAATATTTTTATTCTATATTTTATTTGTACTTGCAATAAACAAAATTTCTGTATATTGCTTCAAAATGTACTCATTTTACCTCTGTGGCAAAATGTCTAAATGGGGCCAGCAGCCTGTTTCAGTTCAGTTTTCGGTATCCCAATATCATTTTTTCTAGGTCTCCTGAGGCACAGTGATGTATGGAAACCTAACAGAAGTTGCAACCACACAGGACTTCGTGTCACAAAGGGATCAGCTTGAATTAGAGTACATATCTACTGTGTAGTCAGAGGTACATTTGTGCTAGGCTGAATTAGAGAATTTACTGGCACATCTCCATAAACATGACTCTCTCTACTAGGAAATAGTTAATCTTGTATTACATCGGATAGCCTTGTGGGATTGCTTTAGTGATTCATTATAGAAATTGAAGTAAATTCTACAATATTGTGCAGTTTGGCTCATCCATTCGGAAAAACCCTAATGATCAAAAAAGCATGTGTTCTTACTCAGATATGTTTTATGGCATGGCTGTAAAATGTACCTACCACAGTTTTTCATTGTTTCACAGACAATAAGCACAGTCATTTTCAGGTTTCTATTGTTCTTCAGCTGAAGCCATGAATGTCCCCTTGGTCATTGACATGAGTGACGACTACATTTACATCTACCAAAGAGGCATGATTAATTACTATGTTTCGTCAATACAGTTTATTCCTTATACTTATAGAAATTATAGCATTGCATTTGAGACATGACTCCAAAGAGTATGTCAGCTTTTCAACCATAAACAACAATGTCTGATAATTTATAACTTGGCAGAAAAGTGGTTTTGAGCTAAATCTTAACATGTATGCTAGTAGTCCAGAAATAATTTACGTTCTGAGATCTGCCAGCCTTACTCAGACAAGGTAGTGCTTCAACTTTACAAGGAGTTCCATTCATTTCAATGGGCATAACCAGGTAGGAAAGAGATTCTTGATGCTTTAAGTTGATTTCAACTGTTTAAATATATTTTCCTCAGAAAACAAACCTGGAATAAAAAAAAAAGCATGTTTTTCTTTTAGCAAACATTTTTAAATGAAACTTACTGCAAAAATTACAAAGGGTGAAATTTCATTCCTACTGAAATCCAAAGGAGTTTTCACATTGAATCCCATTTGTTCAGATCTGTATATGAAAAGATGTAGTTACCTTTTTCTTAGTTACTTTGTATTACTGAGCTGTATTTTTGTATGAATTTATTATAATCGCATTTGAGCAGGGGTCCAGTAATAATGAAAAAGGTTCATTCCTATTATGCCTGAGAGAATAGAGGTTTTATAGAACCCAGTGGAATACAGGCATGCTATTTCTCACTGGAATGACTCTTTGCAGGAAGGGAGAGAATCTAAGGTTTGGATGGCTTGTCTTAAATTCCCAGGTCTTTGAGTGCCAGTAATTCAGTCACAAAAATCCTGAGTTTTGATAGCCAACAGCTATCATGTGGTCAAGAGAACTGTCCATCTTTTATTACAGCAGAAAAATCCAGACCTCTCTGGATACCATCTGCTGCTTGTTTTTTGGAACTTCCTTATATTCGTCCTATCTGTGGACATTTCCAAACCATATTTTCCCAGTCAATCCCTAGAATATGCACTGAACTCACATTAAATTTTGAGCTGCCACTTGGCATCCTAATTGAACAGCAAGCCTTAATATATGCTTTGAATGTTGCTACAGCTCCTCAGTTGTCAAATAACTGCCATGATGCCCCAGTCTCTTTAGAGGAGATTATTCAGTGTATGAAGTGTTTTTAATGAGAGGAGCTGTTCAAAAACACTTGCTGCTGTTATAGCACTATAGCTTGAATATCACTATAACACAAGTGATAAATACCTGAAAAGATTTTAGTTGCCAGTTTCTGGGTGCCAGTAATGCTCCATTATCTAGAGCGTGCCTGAACTACATGCCGGAGAAGGGAAGAGGGAATATTATAAAACAGAGATTACGGAGAACAGAGATGTGGCTTGTTGGCAGGTAGTCTTCCATTTACAAGCATGAAAAGAGGAGGCTTTGCAATCTGTTAAGAACAAAGGTCAGCTAAAAATGTTACTCAGCCAGCACCAGCCCAAGCTGTAGAAACTCAGGTTGTACGCAAGCTCTCATCTCACCCTGCAGTAGGGACCAGATCGTGGCCCTCTGAGCCTGCCCAGGAGCAGCCACCCCAGCCAGACTGCACAGCCACAGATTTGTGCACTGCGTATGTGGCTGCGCTGCTGTCTGCACACGTGTTCCCATATCTGTATGGTTTCTCCAATTTTTTTCCCCATCATTCGTTGTCCAAGCAATGTGCATTTTTCAAGAGTTCTTGTGATTGTAAAGCAACAGAGCGTTGCCATATACATTTAAGCACTGTTCTGTTGTACCATGAGAAAAACAACACACTCTAGTAGACTTGGCCAAAACTGAAGTGCCTCAGCCTTTACTTTCACTTCTTGTTTCCCAGTGGTCTGGGATGTGATTGGGTCATCTCAGTGCTTTTTTAAAAAATTGTTTTACCTATCCTTGCCTTAGTTTTTATGATTCAGACGTTGCTCCTCTCATGTACAACTACTAGCACAAAAGGTAACAGCTACAGCGTTGCCAGAATCATTATCTTTCCTAGTTCAGGTGTTGATCCTGTAGTTTGATCCATATGAGTGGTAAAACTTGCCTGTGCTTAGCCATTTGCAGAAAAGGAAACTTAGAAGTATGGCATGTCTTTGATTAACAGTTCGCTGTAAAATTAGTGCCTTGCATTTGTTTCTTTTTAGTTTGCTTGTTTTTAAGTAGGTGTTGAATACTTAGTAAATGCACAAACTAAAATACACACACTGATGTATGATCATATGGCTTTCCATGCTGGGACACCACAAAATCTAGGGCTTTCCACGATGGAAACAATGCAGAAGTCTGCAGCGCCCATGTCTCTCATGCTTAATGATGAATTAACTCCAGAACCTCAAGGTGGCTTGGAACACATTTTCTTTTCCACTATAATGTTTCATGAAGTGTGAGCTGTTGCGATTTTTTTTTTTCTGCAGATGTTGCTGGCAGTGCTACACCACGTTTTCTTATTGATATGGTAGAGGTGATGCAAAAGGAACATGGAACTGAAGTGGGTCGCTGTTCTCCCTGACACTGTTGCAAAAAGTTTACAAGACAAATATTGCAGACCCACTTCGAATGGTTACAGAACCAGTATTTTAACATACCTCTTTGGACTTCTGTTCCAATAATTCTTTTAAAGCCTGTGGCTCTGAAAAGGACACACATGAATAGCAAGTCATGAAGTGTAGCATACGTTATTGCTACCGCAGACAGCATTGCCAGTTTTTTTGTCATATCTTTATTACATATATATGGCATATGGTACTTCCCGTGATTTGGTATGGGTTACAGCTCAGTAACCCCTCTCGCTTGTTCTGCTGCACACCAGAGTGAGGGGCAGAAAGCATCACCACCAGCTTCCTAACACTGTTGTTGTGGCTATGACTCTGGCCATGGCAAGGAAGAGAGAAAACCCCAAGAAATCAAGGCAAGAGAAACCAGCTGATTGCTAGCATCTAATCCTGAATTCTGTGCAGGCATCAATGTGGCAATTCATCTCACTTAATTTTAGAGGTGGGATTCATCTCCAGTTTAAAACACTTACATTTTGGTGTCTACACATGAGCTAAATGCCTGAGCTCCCATTAGAGGCAGTGGACAATCCAGTCAGAGCAGCCTGGAGTCCCCCCAGCAGCTGGGAGCAGGATTTGGTTGCCTTGTCATCAGCAGCTATTGCCACCCTAGGTGCCCTCAGGTGTCTTGTCTGGCCTCCAGCTGCTGCTCTGGCCACAGGTCCTGGGTCTGTATGTGCCAGCTCTGAGGAGGCCTTACAGGTCTGCAGCGGGGACAAGGAAGCATGCCCTTGGGTGCTGAAAATGGCCTTAGGAGCTTACGCTGGGGTGAACACTGTTGACATTCACATGCCTGAGCTATATGTTGAGACTTCTGTGAGAGAAAATGGGAAGAAATCAGGGATAGTTCTGCCAAGCTATTACTCTAGGTTCTATCTTGGAATGATGCTCTAAAGGAGTCTGAAGGGGTTTATGTGCCTAGTTCCACATTAAATGCGCAGCAGTATCCAGGACATCTGTATGAGACTGGTAGATGTGACACAGGGCCTACAGGAGATGTGGAGTCTTTGTCCAGCTGCTAGACACCAGGGAGGTTGTTCCTGAGCATCTCAGTTACCTCTAGACACCTCTGCCTTGGCACTGAGCCTCCATTTCTCCTCTGACCAGCTGAGGTGTAGCTCCTCCACTGTATAAACAGCTACAGATGGGCGGGATGAATCCTGCCCCAGTGGCTGATTCCAATACGCAGAGACTGGGGTGAATGAAAAAAAAAGCAGTAAATGAATCATCCTTCCCTGTTCCTGGTGCCCCGTTTGTTCCTGGAGGTTCCCAAGGCCATTCAGCTGGCATGGCATACACAGATCGTGGAAACAAGTGGTCAATTTTGCTGAGAGCCACCATGCCTGTTGTGCAACTCTGCCTTCTTTCATGCCTTTCCTCTTAATATGAGCCACTGCTCAAGGAGCAATCTTCCAGAGAGCAAACCCTAGCTGGCAGCTTCTGCTGGCTTTCCAGACAGCGAGGCAAAAAGCAGGAGAAACTGAGAGTAGGAACCCAGACCTACTCCAACAGTTTCTCTGCAGCAAATCATATTTCAAGGGGCTTAGTTGGCTGTTAAGGGATGGACTGAAAAGTAGGCTTAAATGGGAATGTAATTTTGAGCTTAGCTACAATGTGGCTAACCTCAGGAATAATGGAAAGGAAATGAATTCAGATACATTATACCATACAGAAAACTATAGTAAACTCTAGCTGTTGTAGGAGAATTAAAACAATAAGAAAGCAATGAAATAAATTAATGGGAATGAGACTGCATGCCTAGCGATAATAGAAAAGCAAAGGATGTTTATTTAAAAGAAAAATGGAAATATAATAATTCAAAGTACAAGAAAAGAAAACAAGAGTAAAAACACATAGAAAAAGGTAATAGAAAAATACATACAAATTTTGGAGGGATTGGGTAAAAGTATGCTAATACATTTTAAAAAAAATGGGATTAGGCTTCAGTCCCACTGAGTGATATTGATTATATTCTTACTGTAATTCAAGTTTAAAACGTGCTGCTGTCTTAAACATTCCTGTTCACTAGCTTTATGCTAATATGTGGATCTTTTATAAACAGATTTGTTCATTAGAAATGGGAGTGATACTGTAAAGGCCCCAGTCCCATGCACTACTATAGCAACTGTAAGTGCAGAGTTCAGTTTATGGAGAAGTCTTTTAAGGTTCAGGACTTTGCTGATACCCTGAAAGCAACAAACATGGCACCTGATAATAAAGTTCTCCAGCTACTGCTGAACTGGTCTAAATTTTAGGGAGTGATCCAGACATGAAAGAATTCACACATTGGCAGACCAAACTGGCAGACCAATGTTATCTCTTTGCCTCCTGATTCTCCTCTATGGGCTGGTATCTGTTATCTATTGTTTTACACTTTGGGTGAAACACAGCCTGCCAGGTCTAATTTTCTAGTTAGGGACTTCAGCAATGTCTCACAGAAATGTAGGTACCTGACACTGGGTGGATGGAAAGAAGAACGGAATGATTCCATCAACCTAAAATAAGTGAAGAAGTTCTCTGAAATTGGAGAGAGACTTACAATACCTTGAAAGCACACAGAAGTTTCAGCCAGCCAGACTTCAGGACTTCTCTTCAATGACTGTATGAGAAAATCGAGCCCATTCAGAAGGTGAGCAGTCCGTGAAGTTAAGTTTGTATCTCCTTGGCTGAAAGCCTAGGGAACTAATGGGAATGGGAATTAATGGAGCAAATCCAGCAAAGGACCAAAAAGATGATTAAAGGACTGGAACATCTTTCATATGGGGAGAGGATATGAGAGCTGGGACTTACCAGCCTACAGAAGAGAAACCTCAGGGGGATTTTATCAATGTATATAAATATCTGAAGGGAGGGAATGAAGATGAGGGAGCCAGGCCCTTCTCATTAGTGACCAGTGACCAGACAAGAGACAATGGTCCCAAACTGACACACGGGAGGTTCTGTCTGAACATCAGGAAACACTTCTTTTCCTGTGAGGGTGATCAATCAATGGGATAGCTTGCCCAAAGAGGTTGTGGTGTCTCCATCCTTGGAGATATTCCAAAGCCATCTGGACACAGTCCTGGACAACTGGCTCTAGCTGACCCTGCTTGAGCAGAGGGGTTGGACTATATGATCTTACAAGCTGCCTTCCAACCTCTCCCATTCTGTAATCTCTCACATCTCACCAGTCTCACTAGTCCCATCAAGTATGGAATATGCGGATGACAACCCCAGCACCCACTCTGACATATAGCCCAGTAGTTAGAGCATTTCCTCAGGCCTGGACCCACCTCCCCAACATCCCTAAGCAGGTCTCCCTAGTGTGTCTTTCCAATCTTGCATTTTGAAGCTGGGCCAACTTGCAAACAAGAAGAATGCTCAGGGCATTCAGATGCATAAGGCAGAACCACAGCTTTGCTCTCTACAGTTTGTTTTTATCCATAGTGATTTCAAGTAAATACATGCACATTCAAGGCAGCAGGTCCTGGACACTCTGGTGGTGTCTTTTCTTGAGTTTGTACCCTAACACTAGTATCAGCTTTTCTTTTCCTCCTTTTTGCATGGCTGGCTAACTACTGGCTCCTGGCAAGAGCGAGCACTTTCTTCAGTTACGAGGTCCATGGTCTGGTCGGTGTTTTGGGCACTTGGTGGAAGTGCAAGTCCCAGCACTCCTGGGAAGAGCAGATCCTGCTGTCCCACACTGTCCAGACGGGGGAGACAGAGGCTGGTCTTGCCAGAACAGGGCACTTCTACTGGGTAGGAGATTCCTTTCCAGCTAAAAAACTGTAAGCTCCCTGGGGCAAAGACAACAGCTTTATTCTGTATTTGAACCATGCCTTCCTACTGTGTGTCCTGCCTGGTTCAGGGCAAACACTACCTCATGCTATTGTCAGTACAAATGCAAATAACAAGCTGTGCCCAAAAGCCAAGCAGTAACAGGAAAGTAAAGAGAAGGAAGCCAAACAGACCTATACAACCCTTAATTTGCTACTAATTTTTTAAGCTACAAATTGACAGTGGTGTTAGTCAGCAATGAGAAAGGTACAAACACTGCAGTAGGGATTATATAGGCACATTTTTAATGATTGAAAGGCTCTGATTCAATGGGGAAGCATTTTTTGTGACAATATACACTGCTGTAAATCAAGGTAAGTTTTGGGGACATCCCATAAACAACCCAGTTATTTTCTGACTCAGTCTTTCCTAGCTTTTCTAAACACTCCAGATTGAGCCAGACAGTCTAAATCCTATTAAAGTTGGTAAGTTCATGTAAAAAGGAATGTTCCTTGGACTACAATAAGGTTTCCTACCAATTTTCCTTTGATTATATTACAGATGACAGTTTATAATAGAACTGCAGACTATGGTAACACGGAAAAAAACCATAAAATTTAACATTTATATATTTCCAAATCCTTGTCAGACATCAGAGGGATTTAAAGAATTTAGTGAGGAATTTACAGCTTGACACAATCACATGTGCAGTAATAATAATAATATAAATAGCAAATGCAATCTTCTCCATCACATCCTTCCCCCATCCTTGAAAAGAAGCAACATTAGAGAAGTATTAAAAAATAACTTGGACTCCCAAGGTGAAGCTGATAATAAATACAAAAAGACACAGGGAAACAATTTTCTCTCACTGTGTGAGAAGGCTCAGTCAGTAAATTCTCTATATGTCAATGGAACAACTCTGAAAAATGTGTGCATAATATACATACCACCTTCTTTTTTTTTCCTCTGGGTAATTCCATACATAGGCTAAAAAGCTTTTAGGGGAACTTGGGTGCCCTCAAAGAGCAGCAAAATGTTTAAAACCCATATTTAAGCTGGGAATTTTTCTATGAGTCACTCATTAAAAGCTGTGGGCTAATCACTTGAGTATTTCTGCATGGGAGCAATTTTACACAGGTGAGTTATACAATGAGCTTCCCTGTGAAGACTCACATGAGTAAAGTTACTCTTTTGCAAAGCAGTGTGAAAGACTGGGCCCAGTAACTGAATCACCATATTTTCCATGGCACTCTCAGTGGCACAGGCAGTATCACTGCATGGAGAATATGAATATTTCTTTGGTGTTGGTTCTTTCCCAGCTCTGCTTTACACATTCAAAACGCAGCTGCTTTGTACCTTTACTTTTGGTAAAGGGTGTAGCACTGTTTCACTATGTATTTTTTTTCCACAGTTCAAAACTCAAGCAAAGGCATTAAAAATTCACTCTGAGGATAAGATTTTTTTAAAATTATGCATATGTATTCAGAATAATTTTATATATTCATATATATATATAGCTGAAGGGAAAAAAAACAGCTTGGCTCATGCTATAATAATAGATAATTTGTGTAAAAGACATACAGAATAAGATAGTATATGAGCAATTGATAAAAGCATAAGCAAATTCTCAAGATTAGGACTACAATGTATGGGTAAACATTAAGCTCAAGTAAATATGGAGTTAAAATATCTTATCGGACTCCCTGTAAAGATAATTTTTGAGAGTAATAGAATTACCACAGAAATACAGTTTGAGTGTGGTAAAAAAGGCCTTTTCTTCTGAGGAATCCCTCTTGAAATTTTTTATGATGAGGGTGGTGAAACACTGGAACAGGTTGTCCAGAGAAGTGGTAGATGCCCCATGCCTGGAAATGTTCAAGGTCAGGTTGGATGGGACTCTGAGTAACCTGATCTGGTCGAAGATGTCCCTTCTCATTGCAGGGGGGGTGGGGTGGACTGGATGATCTTTAAAGGTCTCTTCCAACCCAAAATATTCTATGATTCTATGTTCTAATTGTAATGCAAAGGGAATGGGACTGCAATTTTTTTTGGCTTATAGAGATGCATTTTTTCAGCACTTTCTGTAGCTAATTCTGAACTGTGTCTTTAAACATGCAGTTAGGAAAAGTTTGCCCCATCCAAGACTAGTCTCCTCATTAAAGTCTTGTAGACACTTTCTGCCCCTGGAGAATTTTTGGGCATAAATAAGAAGCTGGGATATAAAAAAAAAAAAAAGAGAAAAGAAAGCCAGCCTCATCCAACTTGCAATCCAGACAACGAGGAGCCTGATGATGATGTAGTGAACGCTGCAGACAGGGAACTCGGTTTGAACTCTGTTTGCTTTGTGCAAAAAAATCTCCACAGGTATGAGAGCAGCTTTAGACTCCAAGATACGAGCTATCTGAAAACCATTGGAAATATTAAGCAATAGGGTTATGTGAATCCAGCTGAAGTTCTGTCTCCTGCCAGGGAAGAAAATTTCTGTTTCTTGTACGTAGAGGGGATGACTGAGGTTCCCCAAGTTCCTCCAGTAAAAGCAAATCAAGAAAAACTCAGGGGAAAAGTTTAATTTGCCACCAAACCTCTGACCTATCTGACAACAGTGTGAAATCCTACAGGGGCTGATCTGATGGAGGGAGTATGGAAAAGTCTGGCACTGGATTTGAAAGATTAGGGGGCAAGTGTCTGTTGAAGAAGGGGTACAGTGAGAGGAAATGGAAGTGTTACAGAAAAAGCAGAATAAGAGCTTGAATCTTTAAGGCACTTTCTGAAGATCTGGCTGGATGATGGCTCCCACATTCACAAATGTAATAAAACTGAAGACATGGAGTGAGTTTAGTAGTTTGTCAGCAGTGCCAGGTTGCTGTGCCTTTCAATGCCACAATACTTAACCCCAGCTAAATGTGGCACGTGTCACCATAATGGGGCAAGCAAAAGACCCCTCTGTCCTCCACGACTGTAGGGGTGCCAGAGCTGTTGTGACACAGCCAGGTGACAGGACCCCTGCAGGCTCCTTTTTCCTTGAGGTTGGCTGAGGACACTGATGGGAATACGTAAGGTTGCAGACTTGGGAAGACCGTTGAAGATGTGTGAGCAGCACCTTCTTAGCCTGATACCACCACTGAGCCTGTGGACTGGGAAGAGGTTCAAGAGGAACAGAAGACAGAGAGCCCATGTGCTCCCCAGTCAAAGGTGGGCAAGGATGGGAGGGTTCAGGCAAGGATGGTTGTCTTGCATGTGAAACTGAGTGCAAAGAGAACACCATGAATAGATCATATTCAGACTATTACTTGGTCAGAAGAGCTCTCTCCCCATCCACTGCCAATGCAAATGTTGTCAGAACAGCCTGTTCAGTGCTAAGAGGATTACACAACCCAAGTAAGCAAAAGCAAGTTCCTCTTTTTCTAAATGCCCTTAGTGTTTTGCCAAAGGGCAGTGGAAAGAAGAGCAGGAAAAATGGTGAGTTAATTTCTTGCCGTTGTGAGAAGCAGGGACATAATAGGCAATACCATCTTACTCTGCTCTGAAGAGGGTACGTGACAGCACGAACAAGGTAACCAGGTATCCATTTATAAATCTGTGTACTGAAGTTTAGGAAAAGCTTATCTGAACTGTCTTCCAAAACTCAAATTGTGTTTGAACATTTATGTTCAATGACGGCTGATCTGGAATGTTTTGGTGATTTTTCTCACTTATTTTTGGAGGAATAATATTTGAGTTTGCAAACGTATGGACATAACAAATCCAATGCTCTACCTCATTTAAAACTAAACACACAAAAAAATTTGGTATTTCCTTAGGCTGGCAAAGAAATGTCTGCCAGATTCAGAAATTAGCTCAGTTTTTGAAACCATAGCTCTGAAAGTCTCATATAATTATTTATTTCTTGATTTGTTTCCAGAAAGACTGCCAGATCACCACACTGCGCAATTACAATTTCCAATTCTCCATAGAAACCAACCTCTCAGTTGCTATTTAGAAGTACTATTATAGAAAAGCAGCTACAATGCTGCTGAAAATGGCTTGATAACACCTTTTCTCTGACTTAATTTTCAATGGTTATGAACAACTAACTTTATTGGTATAAGTAATCTTATATTTTATCATGGTCAGTGAATTACATTAGACTAGAATGTAGTGTAGAATTACACTAGCTGGGTATCAACCCTGTGTCTGCAAAGTATCATAAAGGATATTCTTGAATTAAAATTACAAGACTTATAAAAGCAAAATATCTTTACCGATTATATTAACATATTAATAATAAATTCATCAATAAATGATGGATAAGGAAATACACAAACAATAAATGGTTGGTTGACTTTACTATTGGTGCTTAGTTGCCAGCTGGGGTTAAACCATGACAAGTGTAAACACTATAAATTCATGCACATAGAGTTCATTTAATGGTATTTGCTTAAAAAATAGAAATTGTTATTATGTTTTATTAGGTTTACTTGGCTAGAAAGAAAAAAATTGTGAATTACATTCTGTGCTGACTTCATATTGAGTCATACATCTCAGAGTTACTACAATCTTTTCTGTTTAGGGCTTGTCATTATAATCCATAAAAAGTTAATCTAATGTTGAATTAAAGTTACCAAAGTAATCAATCTTTGTCCTTTTTTCAAACCTTCAAACACTTTCAAATTTAATTTTCTAAGGAAAAATCTGCTGCAAGATAAAGAAATAGAGGAACCACATGTAGATGTCAGAAAGATCCACAAGGATGGTGAACTAGTCCCCCGCTCAATTATTCTGCCATTATGGACTGAGTGTGAACTGATGGTAATTGAAGCGAGAAAGGCACTAAAACACTTTCCAAAGCAACATCTGCAACGAATCAGAGGAATGAAGATAAAATGACAAGGACATTTAATGACAGGATTGTTCCCCTGCCCGCCTTTCTGCTTAAAAAGGTCTGGCCAAATTCCAGTTAGAAATGATTCCAGCACAATGAGTATACCATTTCTGTGTGATGTGTAACTGGGTTTCACAGAGATATTTGAAGAATGCAGCTAAGTATCTCTTTGAAATCTGTACTGTTCCCAAACTTTCTGGTGCTCATGACACTCTGGATTGAGATCTTCTTCCTCCTCCTTCTCATATTTTTTCTACCCACAAAAATTTTCTGTGTTATTTGGGAGGGAGCACCACTGGTAATGAATGCACATTGATATTGGACCTTATGAGGAAATCAAGTGTGTGCAGGACCATCCCAGGCCCCATGACATTCTTCTCCTTCCTCACAGCCCTCCTTATTCAGTCCTCACCTAGTCATTTCCTCCCATAACACACCAGAGACCCTCACCTGCATCAGGCTCACGCTTCTGTTACAAATAAAGACTTCCGAGAAAGACAGAACCCCTTCTGAGGGTAAGCTCTTCCAATGTTCGGTTACTTTCACTGCTAAAAATGCACATCTTATTTATAATCCTTTGATTTGTCTCTTCTCCAAAGGTTCTTTCTCATGAAATTCCAGGTCATGATCAATTCATCTCTAAATGGACAAATTCTCATATAAATACCGAATTGGATTTTCCATGTTTTCCAGACTTCAGAGATTTCTTGTAACTTCTCTCTGGTGTGGGCAAAGAACTAAACAAGGTATCATATATTACTAGAATGATGAAACACCATGAAAAGCCAAACTAATAGCTAGAAGCAATGGTATAACATTGCTAAAACCATGATCCAAAAAAAGACAGCTGAAAAAGTCTTTTTATCTGGAATAGATTTTGGATTATGTTTAACAGAACCTTCATATTTAGCTAATAAAATTAATAATTCTGTGATCATAAGTGTAGTACAATTTCAGAGGCAAAATATTGATTCTGTGTCTGTTATCTGATTACCTAAAATTATGGTTGGAAAACATTCATAATCCTTTGCTGACAGGGAACAAGCAAACAAAATTATTTCAAATCATGGGAGAATGGAGTCTAGCTGGTGAAACCAGACTGTACAAGACATTAGAGAGATGAGGTATTTGATCTGCAGTCCCCACATTGCAGAGACATTTTTGCATAAAAAGGTTTGGGTTTCTATCAAAGCTGAAAATGTTTATGGGTTTGCAACTCAGTTTTTCAAACAACAGTCTAAATTCCTTCTGCCCCCATAGATATGTTTTATGAGAATTTTTTTTGTCTGAACTACCACCCACCCTCCCCTTCCCAATTGTCCATTCACAACAGTTACAACAAAAATTTTTGATGTCCTGTTTTCTGGGTTTTTGAATCAACATATCTGATTGTCACTGTAAGAAATTAAATACAATTAAATTTTTACAGTCGTACATATTTACTGTTAATTGGAAGATTGGAAGATGCAAGTCATGTCTCTTTTCACTATTCCTGATTTTTTTTTAGTAGAGAGTAGACCAAAATCAAGAAAGTTCACTTGTCTATGGAATACTTCCATTAAACACACTGAAAATATGTGTTACATACAAGACACCTAACCTGTATCTTAGTGGAATCAATTTGACCTTTGTTACTCTTTCAATGGAAAAAAGACTCACAGCAAAAGGAAAGAAATATGCAAGTCTTTAGTTCAGAGCCCTCTGAAGACACTGGGAGATTTACCAGGCTAAAATGAGAAGAGATTAGATTTGTAAACTATTCCATTTCTACCAGTACTCTAGGATAGTGAAGTGTATTTCCGTTTTAAAAAGCCACCTGTCATGTCATGTATAATCAGTGAGATTAGCAGTTTTTTTCCCACAGTAAATACTGCAATTATGGGCTTTTGGGGAAGAGCAAGATAGATTTTCAAATTTTGAGCAAATTCAACAACCAGTTTTGGAAATGGAAAAAAAAGGCAGAAAGTTTTGGAATAGGTTAAAAAATTTCCTTTTAGTATTTTTAAATGATCTGTTTTTTTCAAAACAGTGAAATGAAGTTTAGTTCTCTTTCTGAGTTACAGAAAAACAGCTCTGAGCAACAAGGGGATTTGGTAGAACTGGATATGAATGTAACGAAGGCAAAGTGGAATGTGAAATGCAAATGCAAGTGACAGGGGAGAAGAAAAGAGTTTGAATGACTGAGAAAACTCTCCAGCTCAGGAAAAGGGTGCCAAGTCTCAGCCTGCATAGGTGAGCAGAGCCTGGGGAGCCTTCTGCCCACTTCTCCCCATCCCCCTGCCCACGGTGTTTGGCAGGACCTCTTTCCATGTGATGCCTCTTCTGTATCAGGGGTAGGGAGTGGTGATGCAGAACAGAGACAGGCACATATTTAGCTCTGCTCCATACCACTAACAGCAAATCTCTGAGACATTGCAGCTCCCCTGCAGTCCTTGCTATAGGATGTGCATAAAGGGACAGCTGAGCCATAAGCAAATATAAAAGAGTAAGGTAGTAATTGTTTGAAACACAGGCTGCCTTAATAGTCCTGTGAGCTCCTCAAGGGGAAAAAAAAAGATATTACAGCAGTCAAAAGTTATGCATGAAATAAGCACATTTTTCCATATTCACATTCTGTATTTCTGCACCTGAAATTAGCTAGTGTATTGATAAATGAACTTATGCAGTTGATTTCACAAAGGCAGTCTGTATATTGCTACCATCTGTGCACCAAAACTTTTTAAAAGTACAATATCAGAAAAAAATTGGCATTATAAACATTCTAAAAATGTGAGTGGGTATTCCAGGCTCTTAAACTTTTTTTACCATATTAGGCTTTCATTAGAATTTGGTGTAGGGTGAGCAGGGTGAATGTCTAAGCCTTAAAAGATCAGGCAAAAGAAAAAATGATAACAAGTAAATCCTATAAAAGCAGTATCACATCCAGAAGAAACATGTCATTTTGGGTCTTCCAAATACTTTGAAAAGAATAAAATGTGGTTTGGAAAGAAACATGATATGCTTTGAAATTCCAGCTGAAAAACCAAGGAAGACCTATTTGTTTTCTTTTGTCTTTTCATACAGCCCTTCTGGATTTTTTTTATAGTATCTGTAAAGCATTTTCAGACCATTTTCTATGACAGGTTGAATGTGCATCGTTATTTTTGTTGCTAGGACAAATGAGATAATCATAAATGTTTTGTCTACAAAAAGGAAACTGCTATCAATTTTATGTGGGATATGCAATACAGCCATGGGCAAGTGAAGCCAGTGCATGTGGTGATTGCCGGGTGGGGATTAGCTGCTTTTGGTGGCAATTGACAGAAGAAACAAAACCGAGATTTTTATGTAGGAAAGCAGTTGTTTACGGATTTTGCTTGTGTCAGTGGCAGACTTGTTGCAACAGAAATCTGAGCATCTCTGGCTCTTCTCTAAGCGTGACAGGCAGGAGGTAAATCACTAAGTCACACTTAGTTGTCAATGGTTTTGTGCTTTTAAGTCATCAATGGCTCTGAAATTTCAGAGATAATACTGACTTAGGGGTGATCTGCAGCACTAGAAGTGAGGGGGGAGAAACTCTCATCCCCCTGACATCTGGAACGTGATAAGACTGAAGGAATCCCTGAGGTCAAACTTGGCCCAAAGAATCCCTTCAAACACCTGCATCTTGAAAGGAATTTTCCATCCTTTCAGCTCCCACTTTTCTGCCAGGGAAGTACAATAAATGTAGGAACATGATTCAATGCAATCTTTCCTTAAAGCTATGCACATCTTTCTGTCTCTCTAGTCTTTCCCAGTGTTCAAAAAATGAAAGAGTAAAAGACACAGGGCAGGTAAACAGTGATCCTTCCCCTGGGATCTCTTCCTACCTTCTGGACATTGATGGTTAGAGACCTTCCTGCATTAATGTTGCATTCATACTGTTATAGTTAATAACTATCAATAGATTTGTTTCTGATTAATTTGCAGACTTCCTTTTGAATCTGTATGTATATTTTTCCTCGACATCAACTGACAGCAACAAATTCTACATTTTATTCTGAGCTGTGTAAAAATACTTTTTTTTAATTTAAAACCCTTACTTTCAAATCTCACCAAGTGCCCCTAAAGCTCATGTGAGAAAATGTTAATATTTTGCTTTTTTTCCATGTCCTTTGTATCACTTATGATTTTATATTTCTCTCTTGTACCCCTCTTGCTCTTTCCTTTTCGAAGCGGAGAAGTGCTTTTACTCAGTTTTTCATTGTCTGGCAGTAAGTCCATAGACATTATCATCCTTATGATATTTTCCTTTATCTTTTCCAGTTGTCCTATGTCCTTTTGGGCCGTGATCAGGGTGAGAGGGCATCACAGATTAATATGAGTGCATAATAATGTTTTCTATTTAGCAGTTCCTTTCTTAATCATTCCTAACACTCTGCTTTACTTTTTTCCCCACCGTCACTAGTCAATGAGCTAGTGTTTTTCAGGAAACAACCACAGGGAATTCAAGCATTTTCTCCTTAGTGGCAATAATTTCTACCCCATCACTGTGTATTTGTCATTAAAGATGTTCTGGCTTATGTGCCTTAGGTTTTATGCACTGGCCTTTAGTTCCATCTTCCATTTCATTGCCAAATCTGGAAATTATGAAATTATGAAACATTATGAAATCCCGATGCAACTTTTGAAATGAACTGTAGATTTGACTATATTGAATAATTTTACCAGAAGACTTTGTTACCTCATTATTCACATACTTTTATACTTTAATTATGAGTATGCTGAAGATATTTTATGGGTCTGTAACCCCTCTGCCACAGAAATTAACTTCTTATTCCTACCCTTAATTTCCTACCTCTTAGCTAGTTATTGCTCAAAAAGGGTGTTTTCCTCTTCTCCTAAGACTACTTGATTTCTTTAACATTCCTTGGTAGGGCATCATGCCACAAGCTTTGGGGAAATCTCAATTCGGTGTATCAATAAGTAACCTATCTCCTCATGTTTAATAACTTCCTTGACAAATTTGAAAGTGGTTTCTAAAGCATCACTCGCATTTACAAATGTTGCATTCCAATATTTTTTAATTGAGCTACATGTCTTCTTCAGTATTATTTCCACCAACTTGTCCAGTACAGAATTCAGAAATACTGGCCTGTGCTTCCCTTGACTTACTAACCCGATATTGCATTTCTGCCCAACCATCCTCTCTGCCTTGAATGACCCTCATACCCCTCTCTATCCTGAGAGACCCAGACGCCCTCCTTAGGACAATCTCCCTTGCTAATGCTCGTGGGAAGATAAAATAGAAAAACAGCAACAACAAGTGCAGATACAAGTTCAAAATCTGCCTAGGTTCTTTAAGGTGATAGACCCACCCATCCATTAGCTTTTAATTGACTGTTGTCTAATTATATTGTAGACCTATTGTAGAGTATGCTTTAAATAGAGCAGGCAATCTGATTAGTATGTGGTGGAAATGGATGAGGAAAATGAAGACTAAATGATACATCACAAACGATCCATCTTTAACTCTGCAAGACCCAAAAAATCTGCATGGCACAGTTTCTCGTTAATGTGGAACCTGCCTATATTTTCCCATTTGTCAGTTACTAACTTGTGCAATGAACTCCTTGGCGGGGGGAAAGCCTGAGCTCTGCTAGCAGGGACAGATGGTCCGGATGCCAATAAACCAGCTGTGTTAATATGAATCTGCACTGTCTTAAATTGCCAGGCATTGACTTAGCTGGATAACAGGAACTGTAGCTGCAGTGCAATGGCAATAGCTATAATAGAATTTCTAATGCAGTAACTGATTCAAAAAATGAACTTCGTGGAAAGTGTGTATCCATTTTGCCTCCTTTCCTAAATGGTAGCATTTACTAAAGTAGTGAAAAGGGATATGAAGTGGGCTATTAGTTGTATCTTATCTAAATGATAACTGTAATTAGAAAACAGACCTCAATGTAGTTTCTGCCCAAAATCACACAGATTGTGCACCTGCCACTGGAAGAAAACTGCTCAGCTCATGTGGTTTATACCAAATCAGAACCAAAGTGCTTTATTGGTTTATAAGTGATGTATAATTAACTGGCAACAAGTGAACGATACCTTCAGGATCAATATCACTAACACAACACATAAACTGCAATTCTATACACTTACAAAACATTAGCAAACACCTAAAAAATTCTAACCACCCTTGTACAGCTAATCCAGGGAAGTTCTGTTTACACACACACTTCTACATGCGCACATTTGAACACACACCCCACATGCTGTTTGGGTTACAAGGTCACTCCATACAACCTGCTAATGCACACACCAGTGAGAAAAGTCCCCGGGCTCACAGGCACACACCCCAGGTGTGCATCCCCCTTTGCAACATCCTGTGCTGTCACTACTGCATGCATGGTTTTCAAGAGGGGAGGCTGTGTGGGCCTCCCTACACACACCTTTTGTTGGCTTGTCATAGCCTTTCACTGAGTCATGCTGTGCCAAAGACATCCAGCTGACAACTACACCCACTGACATACAGAAATATGGATTTATATAAAAAAAAAGACAAGCGGTTCAGCCGTGACACTTTTGTATAAACTGGTTTGTTCCCCACAGGAGCTACAAAAGGGAATTCTTTCCTAGGGGATTCCTATCAGAAATCTTGGAAAACTTGTAAAAATTCCTTACACTTCAGCTGTCTGTTTTAGTCATTGGCACAGTCTTTTACCAATAACAGCCCCATTAAATAGCAAAGAGAGCAGAAAGCTGGTGCCTATCCAAGTTTTGTCAGCTTGAAAACAATTTATTCAGTTTGCCATATATGTGGCTAATATTAAAGAATAGAAAGAGTGCATTAAAAAAAAAGAATTAAAAAAAAAGAAGCATTTCAAAGGATGGGTTGACATTTTTGCTCTTTGCACTTGTACATGATGTGACTTGGAACTAGACTTGTCACTCCCTATGAACCAGGGCTTCACCAAAGTAGGCTGGAGAGCATGGTCTGACATGTTTGCAGAGTGCATGGCTGGTCCAATGCTTTCTGCTTTCAAAGGAAGCCAGGAGAGTTAGGAAGAGCTTTTAAAATGTTTTAAGGCATGGAAATGTGAAACAAATAATGATAAATTGTAAAATTATTGACTTCTGTGGCATAGAGGTAGCTGAAAATACCAGCGCACAGAATATCCTTTGCCTGTGGCAATGCAGGTGACCTGACACATCTTGACCCACACCCTGCTCTGCAAGCAGCTGCCTCACTATGTCTGTAGATATTGCATGTCCACAGATTTTTTGGTAGACTCTTTTAAAGTAATTTGGGGAGGGCTGCTTTCTCAAAGGCACATGCTGAGGAGTGAATACTACATTTACTACAGCATCTGATGACAGACCTGATACAAGGAGGGTAAAGGACAGGGAGTGCAGCATTTTTCCAGTGCTCAGAGTACCTGCCTCTGCTTACCCACTGGAGGGGCCTGAAGTGAAACCATGGATGTGGGTGGGGGTTTGCCAGGGACTGAGACAGTTGCTGGTGGCCAAAATGCCATGTAATGGTCTAGGTTAGGCAAGAAGTTGTGGAGAGGAATTTGCAAATCTCTTCATTCAGTATTTCTGTTTAAAAGGGGATAAACTGTTGAAGATAAAGGTTTAATTTTGATTGCAGTTGCACTGGTATAAAACAGTGGGAAGCAGTGGAGTTACCCCATCATAATATCAGGGCAAGTAAGGCTGGGCTCAAGCAATGAAAAGAGGGGAAGACTCAGATTCCCTCTGTATCCTTATTTCAACTGTGCTTTATTTTAGCAACTGCGTTTGCTTCCTCCATATCATAAATATTTTATATTCTTTCAGCCGCTGAGTTCATCATTTAAACAGGAAGGCATCTAGCAGTGCTGTTCTCATTCAGTTTAAAGATGAATCAAGCACGAGATTAAATCCTCAACTGATGTAAAATAGTGCAGCCCCACTGGGTCTAGGGGAGCGGCTTCCCTCTGCGCCAGCAATGTTTCAGCTTCCATTACCTCCAGAAGAAGCCCCAGGTCCTCCTGGGAGCTTCCCTTGCTGCACTGCCTCCTCCCAGATGAGGTAAGGGCTGAGCAGGGTCATCCCACAAAGGGCTTGTGCCGATCGCAGCCCAATGCTTTACTCCCGCAGCCCCAAGTGGTCCCCGCTACTGATATTGCAGCATGCAACCACCAAAGGCAGTCATGGCAGTAGATTCCTCTGAAACTGAACGTATCTCACCCTGCTGCTGACAGCCAGCACATCCCCACCACAGACAATGGGAACAACACTGGAGTCAGATTTACCCATGACATCCCTCCCAATCTTGCAAGCGAGCACAGGCTGTAAATCAGCAGCAGCTTCACCTTGTGACTGTTATGGCAACGTAAAGCAGTTGTGAGTCCACAGCTCCTGTGACCCAAAGAAAACTAAAGTGTATTTCTTTTGTGCATTCAGGTTTAGTTGGTCCAGAGTTTTCCCCATGAAAGCTTGTGTAGCCATACATATTTTAGCTGGATTGCACCAGCTCCTGTGACCCAAAGAAAACTAAAGTGTATTTCTTTTGTGCATTCAGGTTTAGTTGGTCCAGTGTTTTCCCCATGAAAGCTTGTGTAGCCATACATATTTTAGCTGGATTGCACCAGCTCATGTAGACTATTTAACTGAAGTTTACCTTTAGCATTACTTAAACAGGAGACCATCCACATACAAAACAAAAAAGAGACAGTTGCATGTGGCATTCACCTTGAATGCAACAAATGTTTACCGTAAGAAGGGAAGTTGTGCTCTTTAGGGATGTTTCTCTTTATTGTTTTCTTTTGCTCTTATTTTCTCTGCCTGAAAAGGCTAGGAAAGAAGGGCTGCTAAACCATATCCACATAGAAATTCCACTCAAGCACTTTACAAGTGTAAAATTGGGTATGAACAGCGAAATGTGCCATGTATCCTATCCCCCATATTAAAGTAACTCCAGTCTGCCAAATCTTTTGACCCATCTCAACCACTCCTATGCTGCATAGTCATAACCAAGCTGGTTTGAAACAGTCATCTGTAGGTTAGTAGCAACATAGCCCAGCAGGGTGAAACTCGCTAACTCATCAGTTAGTCTGTGGTTAGGTCCCAGTGTTTGGGCTCGGTCTGCACAGTCTCTGGAACGATGGGTTCCACTAAGCAGTGTCTGGAAAGCAGACCTTGCCCTGGGCTTGTCAGCCACGCAGCCCAGCCACCAACCATGCAGGTGAACAAAGAGCATGATCCAGCACTTTCTGGATTCAGGCAGAAACAAGAAATATCACTAACTGCATTCCTGCTAAACCAACCCACTCTCTCAAGCCTGTGGAGAACTGGATGAACACCATAACCCTATAACATCCCCTTCTCTCTAGTACGTCCATATTTCATGTCCAGTAAACTATTTGCTAGAAAGCCAGGGAAATGGCAAGCTTAGATTACATTTTGCCATACTATCAAATAATTCACAGTGAACTGGAAACCATTCAGGGAAGATGAAAATAAGAAAGATAAATCACTTACAATCATGTAAGCATGTCACAGACAATCTTAGGTGAGGGAAAAAGGAGAATAACAAATATTTTCAGAACTGGATGAAAAAAAAGGCAATAAATGAAGAAGAATTATTAGTTTTTGTTCTATAAAGTGGAATTGCAAAAGAGAAAAAGAATACTTTTAACTTACTACATCTAAAAAATGGAAACCAGCCACAGATTATGAAAGGGTTGAAAAATCTCTCTCAACAGCGACTATAGGCCTTTTGAGTTTTGGAGATTTTTTCCCCACTGCATTTTCCTTTCCATTTCCTTTTTTTCTACTTTGTGTATTGATCCTGGCCTTGCAAACTCAAGGCTTTTAAAGAGTATTTGAATTCAAAGGAGTATTCACATGAATCCGTGTGGGTTGACGAGCTCAAAGAAGGGGGGAAGAAGGCAGGGTAGGTTGCAAGCCTCTGAAGTCAGGAATTTACCTTCTGATCTATCTGTAGAGACTACCTTAGTATGGGAGATTGCAAGAATAATTGTGAATAGTTTGAAGGAAATATTTCGAATGTAAAAATGTGTCATTTGCCTCAGAGTGAGGCTTACACTCAGGGGAACTGGGTAGCAGTCTGTAAACGTGCAAAGTGAATAGACCCCAAGGACAGAATACAATTACTTAGGAGGTAATGAGATGAGATTAAGAAGGGAATATTTAGACAGAATGCCAGGAAAAGCTTGAGCTGCTTTGAAGTATTGAATATCCTTGTAAGGGAAACGTGAAAGCACAATTACTTGAGACATTTAAAACTGTAAGTATGCTCACATTTGCTGCATGGAACACATCTCCCTTTGCAGGGAGACAGACCGAGTGATGCAGCCAGGTTTCTACCCTTATTTTTTATTTCCATGAGCTAGAGCACAGTGCAATTCAGATGCCCAGATGTTGTAATAACAAGTAACACAAAGGACACTGCAGTGGTGAGCAGCAAAAAGGCAGGTGGTGAGTGGGTTGCAACAAGCATTAGAGAATTTGTGCGTACTATATCACCTAGTTGCAAAGAATAATGGGTTGTCTCAGTCCAGACACTATGTTATTTGTGTACACATATATCACCTTCTTGAATATTTATGGCTGTCACCAGTAGCACCAACTAGCACTGGGAGGCGGTACCTCTATGCTTGGCATCTTAGCAGTAGTGACATGCTGCCCCTGGAAAAAAAGAAGAAAAGTTACCTCTAGGGCTGGGACACTGTACTCTGCTCCCAACCCTAGTTCCAGTGAGCTTGCAGCAGTGTAAAAAGGGGCAGAGGGAGCTGATTATTTTGAATCTTTCCCAGTGATCTTTGAATCTTTCCCACAGATCTCAATCAAGTGTGCCACCCACCCAGTCTGGTCTACCAATCTCAGCAGCCACCAACCTTTCTGCTGGTCTGCCATGAATCCAAAGGAGTCTTAGAAAGTGGATATGTGACACTCCTGGCTAACAGAGGTTGCGGATGCAAAAAGTTGACATGGAGTCAGAGGGAGACTGGACAAGTACTCAGAATAGAAGACTATTGAGGATTACTAAATAGAAAAAACACATCAAGCTCAGGAAATTCCTAACCTGGGGATAGTCAGAGGTTGGAGAGCAGTTTGGGGATATACCATGTACGTTTGCTTTGTTCTTACTCTTCCCTGGGTAGCTGCTGATGGTCTCTGCTGGAGACTGTGGGCTAGATGGACACTTGTTCTGAAACAGTGTGGCTGTTTATATACTTTCATGTTCTTAACTTTTCCAGAAGGCAGAGGAAAGGCTGCCTGACTGCATTACCCTCTTGCTTAGAATTTTTGTGACATAATGGTCAGGGAATTAGAATAAATAGGGTGGCTCTGTATCTCTAAATTATTCCTATATTTTACACTATCTAAAAAGCACTGGGAATTTAACTGGCAAAATGTCTTTTTAACCTCTGTTTTGCTTTTCTTCTTTTGTTATTTTAAAAACAAATGGCAAGGCACATTTTATTAGCATTGTCCTATTGGCTGAGGCATAATGCATGCCTAATATTACTAAGGGGAGTATTCTTCCCCCTGACTTTCAGTGAGAGGCAGCAAATCCTCTGTATAGTAAAAGAAGAGGGGAGGACACCTGCAAAGGGCAGCTGAGAACAGGAATGGATTGGCTAGTCCCTTATTTAACATTTGACATTTGCTTTATATAGCATTTGTTGAAAGAGTTTGAAATAAACAATAGCAATGACAAATGGTGGTTATTTTAACACCTTTTATGAAGCTAATGACTAAGAGGTCATTTGATATAGGTTATATTATTAGCTAATATCTTTTTCTATCCCAGAAATATCATTGTCATCAGCTTCTAACATTTTAACAGGTTACATGGAATTGAAATAACCTAGAAAAATTTACTTCCTTTTTACCTTAAAAAGAATGTTGGTGTGGCCAACTTTGAGAGCAGAGTAAGTTCTTCCATCTTCACCAAATTATCATTAATGTAGGACACTAAATAATCTGGAGACTGTACTTGTGTGTTTCTGCAAAGGAAATTCAGCAAGTTTTTAAAGTGATCTCAATGTAAATAAATCAGATAAAGGAGAACTTGATGAAAAATCTTAGACCAGGTCATTAGCAAGAGACTTCTGAATGAAAGTGAACGCTCCTCACATCTCAAAATTTAACATTTCTAGAGCCTCTTTTGTTCTGGGTTTAAAGAAAATGAAAGGCCATAGAATGGCCATTTCTTGAAAGTATTCTTGAAAGTATGAGAGAACTGATTTTTTTAAAAAAAGAATCCCAGGTAGGAAATTGAACTAGTGCAACAGTGAGCGGCCACAAACCTGGGGAGCTGAGAAGCCTTCTGAGCAGCACACTGGTTGAATGGCCAGTGTGATGACTCTCTGCCAAATCAGCAGGTGAGCCCTTTCCCTCAGGAAAAATTTCAGTCAGTACTGCTACTGAAGAGTGGTTCAGGTGAAGAAAATTCAATATTACTATAGACCAAAAACTGCCTAGGGAACAGAAAAAAGCAAGATAAGTGGTGAATTTTCAAACCTTAAACAGAAGGTACCTCAAAGATCTCTGTCATCATATATATTTATGAATCAGGAAAATAATAGCTCAATAAATCCACAGATGAGATTATGTTAATTAGGTTGATTAAGACAAGAGAGAGCTGTAACAAACTTAATAAGGAAAAACCTAATGATCTAGGTGAATTGACAGTTTAGAAGAGAATAAATTTCAGTCTTGAGCAGAAAATGTAAATTACACTTACATTTGACAGGGTTCTCAGCTGATAGTGTCCTTCTGGAGAAGGGATCATGGCAGATAAGCAAAACAAGTAATAACAAAAATCATATTTTTTTTCAGGAAGTTAAATTTTCATGTTACCAAATTTTGTGTGAGCAGGGAGCACCAGAAAACCATTTTGGTATGGGAAGTTCTGAAAATGCAGGTTCAGAAAACTTGAAAAGTTGGGACACTTTCTCAAGTGTGAATGTTCCATCTTGTTTTGTGAAAGAAATGGAAAATTTATTTTGGTTTAGCAGTGACTTGAGATACTTGTCAGGGCTACTTCACTCCTCTGCTTTCCTCTCCAAGCTGACTTTGTAAGCTGAACCCATGAGCTATGATGGCTCCCACAATGGGATGTCATGCTCCACTCCAAAGAGAAGAAATAGATGGAGACACAAAAGAAAGATTTTTGTAAGTCTGAACCAATTAGAGGCACTTCATTTTCTATGTCCTCTGAACAGGTTTCAGATGTATTTTGAGAAGACACAGCTGCATTTCTTGACCTTCGTTGGTCCTTCCTAGTGAAATGCAGAACAGTAGAGGTCCCACTTCTATTTTTGTTGAGGGAGGAAACCCTTTAAGGCCTGGCTAGCAAGGAAAGATGCAGAGCAGAATTCAGCTCCACTGAGATTTTATTTATTTTTGGAACATACTCACCTCATCTGATCCCCTACTCCGGACATATTCTCTGGGTATAAGCTGTTGGAGAATGGTCCTAAGCAGCCCAAAAGTGAACTACTGGTAAGTATGATGCAGCTCAGTGGTGAAGTCCTGTAGTTCATTGAAACAGTAGTTGAAACAGCTACATTTCATAAGGCCAAATGCATTTTCATACGGCCCAAACTGAGCACCCCATGAGGGAACTCATTGGTTACATCTGTAGAAAGGGATGGATGCATTGTGCAGCATATGCCACCACCCTGATCCACCACTCATCCTGAACAGTCTTATCGAAGTGCACTTCCATTAGCATTAAATTACAAATAAAAAGTCTGCTTTCAGAGTGAACCTCCCTGTCATCCCATTTAAGGTACCTTGGACCAAAATGAACTGGGAGCACACAAATGCAATTCTCTGTCAGAGTAAACTGAAAGATGTACTCCAGGAGGGCACCTCATGCAAATCCAGGTGCTAATGGGCATTCATTCAGTGGGACCAGATTAGAGCTAGTATAACATGCCTCCATGAAACACAGGGGATGTAAATACTGGGTCTTCAGCCCAACTGGCTTGCTCTACAGATTTCTTCCTGCTGCACCACACTGTTTGCTAGATATAAAGACTGCTGGGGTACACTGGCACTGCCTTCCTGCCTCTCCCGCCTTCCCAAGAAAAAAAACCATATACGAAAAAATGGAGCCAACAAGACCAACATGGTGCCAGAATATAACCAAAGTGCAGACTGGTGGCTGTGGAACTCACTTAGCCTTGTGTAGATATGGCCACAGGAGCCACTCGAGTGGAAGTTGCTTTAGGACTAGTACTATCATTGTTGTATCAAAGAGGTGGAATTTGGCTGTCAATATTTTTTCTTACCTATAATGTTGTGGTTCTTCCAGATTTTCCTATAGTTTTATGTAGTTTTATGCACATTATTCATTGTCCTTAGCCAAAATGTGGCAGAAAAAGACTAGAGTGAACTTCATGGTCTTGTAGGCTGCAGAGTAAGTTCACTGCAGAGCAGGCACATGTTGCAACACACACCTATTAGGGCTTTCCAGATTTTTCTCAATACCATCTTAAACAATTTCAAGGCCTTGGAGAAATGTGAGAATGACTTTGGAAGAAAAAAAAAAATTTGACTGTAACAGTACCAAGCTGATTATCTGACCCATTGAATAACTTGGCCCTATTAGGAAACATTAATTTGCCTCCCCGCTTCCCATACCCTTCAATCTGCGACATGCAATTGCAAGACAATTTAGCAAGAACAGTTCAGCTATTTCAATGCAGTACAGCAACTGTTTCATTTCATACATTTTATGACTCTAGGTTAAGAAAAGCCATTTCAAAGCAGTATTTAACCTAGAGGCTCTGCAAAAAAAGCTGGGATTTCAGTAAATACAGTGTGTGTGTTTGTCTGGGGCTGCGGCTGACATCAAGCCAGATCATTCTTTTCAGCTGTCGCTAGTATGTTCTTCTAGCATGGGCCTGATTCTGCAAGGTCTTTTCAAGCTGAATTACATAGTTCCCATTCAGGGAGATTCCACTGAAGTCCCCATGGTACTCACTGTGGTCAAATATTTTTCAGGAGGAGCAGAAATTGCAAAACATTGTCATCTGTAAGCAACAAGTTAGAATTGTTTTAGTATTTGTCAGATAAGAAGACATTGCCCTTGAGGAGGATAGATCAATTCTGTGTCACAGATAGGCACACCAAGCTCTCTTTGAACAACTAAAGGGTTGATTTACTCTGCTGAAAAGACATACTGATGCAGTTATATTGCTTCCTTTGCTGTTTTCTGAACACGTTCCCTTCAGTATCTCAGCTACAGTTTCACCTTGCAATGCAGATAGCCCCAGAGTGAGCATCTGAATCTGACTCCAAGGAAAAGAAACCATCTGGTTTATAAGGAGATCTCTCCTTTGGCCCCAGCTCTCTCCTTTGTCCCTCTCACTTTTCTCAGTGCATAAATTTCAGAGACGTCCCGAGCTCCTCTCGCGTCTCCTCCAAGCAAGTGGTAGTTTGCCCAGTGACAGGCTTGGAGTTATACAAATACAGGTTGTCCAACCAAAACTGTATGGGTGTGTGGCTGGTGACCGCAGGGATGCTCACCATGCTGCATGCCAGAAATTTCAATGACTGCAAAACTCTGCCCTCGTTTCCTACACCAACATCACTAATTTGAGTCTCTCTTCTTGAGCCAGATGACGGCTTTCCTGAAATTCATAAGAATCTAGCACACTATAGTCTTCTCTGTGTTGGTCAAATGTGGCTGAATTCAGTCTATGAGTTCAAACAACCTTATACAAAGAGCCTCTCAGGTGAACAACAGACAGACAGGTAATATAATTCCCTGCTAAACCTTGTTTCCTTTGGAAATCAAGCTGAAAACCAGTCTGTTGGGGTGGGGGCATATTTTGTTTTGGTTTTGCTTTAAATAAATTGAGGGAATTGGTTTACAAGAGAGATACGGAACAGCTTCTAGACAAGAATAATTGAGATGGGTATGACTTTTCAGCCAGAAAAAGAGATGGCTTTAAGAGGGATGTGATAAAGACATACCCATTCATATAGCTGTTACCCTGTTATTGTTGGGTGAGCTTGTCTTTGCTCATAGTACAACAACTTTTAATTTACCAGTCAATCAATTAAAAATTTCCAGGGAATGTTTGAAGGTGCCAATGAGCTGAACCCTTCTAGCCCAGGGAAAATTAAAAACAAAAACAGAAGGAGAAAATGGGGAACACTCGCAGCCATAGAGTTAACCACTTAGTAGTTATCTACATACCCCCTCCCTGTTTTCTTCTGCCATCTTAGTGCTGCCAAATCTCAACTCTTCAATTTTCACAGACTGATGCCTTGCCAAAGAGAGAAGAGAAGAAGAATGAGGGAGAATAAGGGAAATGGTATAACATCTAAGCTATACAAAATAGGGATGAAAAGAACTCCATTGCACAGAAGGAGGTAAAAAAGTTCCTGGTTCCT
Source organism: Pelecanus crispus (assembly GCF_030463565.1). Lineage (NCBI taxonomy): Eukaryota > Metazoa > Chordata > Aves > Pelecaniformes > Pelecanidae > Pelecanus > Pelecanus crispus. The sequence continues at coordinate 205,974,351 of NC_134643.1, forward strand.
TGCAGGAAGGTCAGTGGTATTAGGGGTTATAGAAAACAGGGAAGTGGGGAGAACAGTATGGAAAAAACATGGAGCACCTGCAATAGAAGAACAGAGAAGAAAGAAAAGCAGAGAAAAAATGGCGCAGGTATGTAGGATGAAAAGAGGTTTTGCAAGAAATCCCTAAATACCTCAGGACTGTACAGCAGCACTAGGGAAAAATGAACCTGGAAGAAGCCCATGATGTACACTGAGCCTAGGAAAGCAACAGGGGGGGTGTTCCATCCCTCTGATCATTTTTGTGCCCTCCTCTGGACCCACTCCAACAGGTCCATGTCTTTCCTGTACTGAGGACTCCAGAGCTGGATGCAGTACTCCAGGTGGGGTCTCAGGAAAGCAGAGAGTAGAGGGGCAGAATCACATCCCTCGACCTGGTGGCCACACTTCTTTTGATGCAGCCCAGGATACGGTTGGCTTTCTGGGCTGCAAGCGCACATTACCAGCTCATGTCTAACTTTTCATCCACCAGTACCCCCAAGTCCTTCTCCTCAGGGTTGCTCTCAATCCCTTCATCCCCCAGCCTGTATTGATACCCGGGGTTGCCCCGACCCAGGTGCAGGACCTGGCAAAGAGACCTTATGAGAGACTTCCCAGCATGATTTACTCCACATTTCAGCAAGCAAAGATGACTGAGCAACCAACCACACAGAGTTGCTTCAGACATACCACCTCTGACTGGGAGCTGCTGAGGCTTTTTTGAGGTAACTGGATAAACCCAGTAAATTATTAGATATGAGACCTCCAAGGGACACTTGGATATGACTGGGAGTCATCCTGGTAACTCAAATAAGCAGTGTTTTTTCCCAGTGTGAGAGTGCTCAAGCTCAAAATTACATGGCATAATGCCTTCTTTTTGGAGACAGAAAACAGTACTCTTACACTTCGCCATCAGTGTAACTGTGGGAAAGGAAGGTGTTGGAACTGGTACACCAGTGCTCTGCTATGTTTCTGGCTTGCTGTGGCCATCTGTGGCTGGCAGGAGATGGAGCAGCCTTGGGGCTGCTCCCCACCAACATATGTGGAGAGGGCTATCTGGTGGCTGCAGTGAGAAGCTGTGACTTAGCTTCTGCAGTCGGCACCATTCACAAGATGTAGAGCCATACAATCAACCTCTATAAGACTGTCTGAAGAAATTATGCTTTAAAAGTTGCCTTTCATGTTCTCTGAATGGTTGAAGGACTAACCAAACTTCTCTGAAGCTTTAATCACTTGAGCTCAGTCAACTAAAACAATGACATTGCCCAGTAGCGCAGCCATTTTTGGTTTACGGTCTGCAAACTTCCAAGGGTCCATGGTCTAGTACTGAGGGGTCAGTGAAAGGTAACAGAGAACAGGCATCTTTTGCTCCACAAGCTTATTTACTTCTACTGGAAATTTTTTAGGTGACTGCAAGTGGAAAAAGCATTGAAATACAACTTTGTATCACATTCTTTAAGATCTCAAAACTGTTATATGTTATCAGTGTTTCTTCACTGCGGGTTGCTTGAACCCTAAGTCTTCCCCACCATACAACAAAAAAGAAGCTGTAACTCAGTGACTCAATGCTGAGTCATTATAATCCCGATAAGAATATCAGTGAAGGTATTTGTAATTTTTCAGATCATTGTCACCACATTGTCTGAGTTCTCAACAAATATTTTCATTTCTAGAAGAAATACAAGGCAGTAAGCTTAACAGAACAGCTTACTTTGTATCATGACAAATCCTTTTCTGTAGGTCAAGATTTAAAACAAAACTAATGTTGTTTTTTTTTTTTAACAGACTGTATGAAATGAGACTAGAAAAGACCACATCATAGGACCTATTAAAATGAAACTCTTTGACTGTTTACCTTATGCAGATTTCAGTCTCCTTCATGCACAATGTGTGTGTGTGTGTGTGTTTGTGCATGAACACGTGGACAGCAGCTAGCACAAATCAGTTCTAGCTGTCAGGATTTCAGTCTCCAACCTCTTGGGGCTACAGTAGTAGTAGTGATAAGTCAGAAACCAAACAATAGACCAAAGGTGAGAGAGACATAAAAACCATGTGATTCTTTTCTTTTGTTTCATAGCTACCACCTGAGGCCACTCATCACTTAGCCATATTAACTAGCTGATGTTGTTCAGATAGCTTGGTTGAAGAAGGGCTTGAAAGACTGGAGTGAAGACAGGGCAGTGGTCAGGGACGTCAGGTTTTCAGGAGACTGTTCCTCAAGTAGGGAGCACCATGGGCTTGAGGCAGGGACAACATATGTTTGCTGTTATACATAATACTTAAATTTATTCAGGCTGCAATGGTGTTGAAAACAAACCTGATATTTCCCACATGCAGATGAAGACATAGTCTCTTTTCCTGAGAGCTTATGGCCTAGGATAACATTTAGTGGAAGGAGAGCAGCAAGTGCTGGCTAACTGAACTGGAAACTGCAGTCAGCACCTCTCCATGATGGACCTTCACAATCCTCCTGGAGCAAAGGTGCCATTGCACCTGTACCCCTGCTTCCCCCCGCTCCTGGACCCTATGTGCCAAAGCTTGGCCTTGCCAGCCAGCCATAGCTGAAACATGGCCCTACAAATGCCATGTGGCAGCTTTCATGTGTGTCTCTGGGGAGGACCAGACATCAGAAGCCCTGCTGGAATGCTCTCCTGTCCCCCTCTGTGGCACTGCATGCCTTCTCTCTTCTGCATGAGCTGGTGCTTAAGGTGAGCCCAATGCCGGGACCGATGGCTGTTTCTCATGTCCAGGCAGAGGAGTTTTCCAAGGTGTGTCAACTGGATTTTTACCTTGCATTTTTCTTAAATGAAAAAGCTCTGGCAGTACCAAATAATAATTGTGAAATAAATCATTCATGGTATTTTTTCCCCTACACTTGGTTGTTGAAATATTTTTTCACAAATATATTTTTTTTTTAATGTGACCAGCTCTGATAAGGAAAACCTTTTCCTAGTTTTTCAGCCTCTCAGCTCCCAGCCTCTTACAGATTTTACTTTCTGAAGCCCATTCCTTCCCCCTGTAGTCTAGCAATTCTTTACTCTTATTTTGCATACATCAATTAGACCTGATGCTGTGATGAAAAGAACAAGAAAAAACAGATACATTTATTTTAATGTTTCAGAATGAAAGACATGGGAGAGGCAGCTCCATTTTTCAGTATCAGGACACCAAGTCCCACTGCTCTGACTCAGAAACCCTTTGAGCAGGGGAAGTTTGAAGAGTCTTTAGGATAGGGGCCCTCCCACACTGATTGCACAGATACACATCTGATCTTACCTTTCATCTGAAAAGATCTCCAAGGCAAAAAGAAACAGAAACATCGTTTCATAGCTAAAGCAGTAGCACATTACAAGCTGAAATGCAGTCTCATCCCACTAGAGGGTGGTCTGGTCACCTTCATGTTACAGCTGAGGTGTGCAGGCAAAGAAAGCCTGTGTCTGCTTTATTTAGACTGAGCAACATCAAAGTATTCCTGTTCTGAGTTTTTCCAAGCACCTCATGTCCCATCATCAACATTGAACCTACCTTCCCATTTAAACAAATAAACATATTGCACCTTTCACTGAAGATCTGACACTTTACAAATATTAGCATGCTCTGAAGTCTTCTACCAATGCTACAACTGTATATATATGAAACAGCAAAGTGAGGCTCACTGTTAAAAAGGAACACAGTTGGTTTGATACCACTTTGAAATGTTTAAAATCTGTTTATGTGGTTGCTATTTTCACCACACCATTTTCACAGGAAGCTGGATTATTACAAGTAAAACAAGGCAAATTCTTATGAGCCAGCCTGTGTTTTGACTGCCTGTTACAGTGAACCAGAAAGGGCTGTACCACAAGGTGTGAGCTGGAGACTCTTCCATTAGGTTTGGGAGAGCTGGCAGTTAATCTCACTGCCAGCTCTTGCACCAGTTGCATGAGATTCACCAAAAACACCTTCCTCTGCCAAGCCTTACCTCTCCCTGGGGAGCTGTGTCACCTCTGCTCCCCTTCCCAGGACAGCCTGCTCATCTCCCTCTTTCTCCTCCTTCATCTGCTCAGACTCAAATGCATACCTCCCCACCTCCATGCTTCGTGGCCCAACCTTCAAAACTCCTTGTCTTGTTCCTCCTTCTGAGATGCACATTATGATTACCAAGAAAAGGTAATTTCAACATGCTTTCTGGTTCACTTCACTTCTGAAGATCAGAAATCTTTTAGGACCCTTGCAAGCAAAATAAAGGTACTTCCTTACATCATAGAACAAAGCTGCAGCAAGTGTCAACCCAAACACCATAGGGTTCAATCTGAATTTCAGAGAGATTTCAGAGAATTTAATCCAACACCTTGTCTCCTTCTTCAATGTCTACACACATGGGAACCCTCCCTTCTACTCCCATGAGAGCGGGAGCAAAGACGTAACACCACAAGGGATAAACTCTCCGTACCTATGCAAAACTTTCTCTGTTAGGGGTTTTTGTCCAAAAATGAATTAGTCTTTCTATCATGTTGCTCTGATCATGTTTCTCTTTATTGTCTCGTTTTACTAAGTGTTGTTTTCAGACTTAGTAGTGGATAAATTAAAGACTTTATCTCAAAAATATGTGGTTGCAGGTTATTTTCAGCCAGAAAAACTGGCCATGTCTAAGGATGTTCCAACATGGATGCAAGCTCACTGGAAAACTGTAAAGGTTCTATAAGCAAAGCAGGGCACCATTAGCCATTACATTAGAAAATCTATATACTCATATTTTGAATGATACAGAAACAAATGTAAATAGATTGGGGGAAAACATGCTTAATTTGCATGAGTTCACATTCTCATCCATTTTAGGAGATGTTATTTGCCTATTTGGTTTTGTCTGTTTCACATAGTTCAGACAGCAAAAATGTTAAAAGATTAAAGAATTCATTATTAACCTCATGGCATTTGAATCATGTCAACAGATATGACCCAGCTGCCAATGATAATCAAGAGTACCTTCAGCTGTGAGTTTGGATGCAAATCACAACAAAACAGGACTATCTGTTCTGATGCAATAAAATGAATTATTACATCATTCATCTGGTCTGTATAAACACAACACGGCAAAGAAATAAACTCCTTTCTCCTCATAAATTCTTTACACTTCAACGTCTTGAGAGTTATATAGGATGTGGCATATTGTTTGGCTCCTGTAGTAGGGAAGGCAGTGATATGCATGGGAAGTGTGACATTCAGGTCTTATGAAAAGCTTTTGCCTCCCTCTGTGCCTTTTGGGTGCCGGCAAAGTTTTGGATGGGTGGTGTTGTCTCTAATAAGTAAGTGTTATATACTTAACTATTATGATACATAAGTAGAGCTGTCCTCCATAATTCATTCCAACATCTGGATACCACTGTTAAACAGGTTTGGGGAGGAACATGTGCTCCTCATTTAAAACACTGCAAACACTATCATGATGTAGACTGTGAAATTTTAAGTAAGACTACTGCTGTTTTGATTATACTCTGAGATAAAAAATAAAAGTGAACAGCACTCTAAATGATGTAAACCTGCAAGAACACCAGCATCCTTTAACTGGCATCTCTACAGCAGATAAGGCAGCAACTTTTCTAACAGAAGTTACCAAAGCATGGAACTGATGTCTATGTTTTCTGTTTCCCATGTGAACTTATAGCGGAAGGGAAGGGAAAGGAAGGGAAGGGAAGGGAAGGCAAGGCAAGGCAAGGCAAGGCAAAAAAATCACAAATAAATTCCAAATGTAGCTAAAATTAGCAAGGCTGTCCTTTGAATGCTGTGTTACAGAATGCAGGGCTCTGCATTGCCATTCTTCTGTAACCCTAATTAATTAGGTATTGACTTGTTTTTTCATTCAATTAAAGTATAATTAAATGGCAGTGGTCTGTCTCTGAAAAACAGATGAAAAGGTTCTGGTAAGAATCTCTAGGTTAATCCAGCTGCTTAAAATGTGTGTTGTATTTGACCATTTGCCAAGAGAGTCTGTGAATACATGAGCCAGCTGGCACAGGGAAGGCCGGTGGGAACCTGTCAGCTGTTTAGGACAATGGCTGAAGCTTTTTTAACCAAATCAGTTTTTAAAATACCTAAAAATGAGACACCCTACCTTGGCAGCCCCGGAATTATGGCAACAACGAAATCCTACGACTATTTTTCCTCTTAAAATATGAGTTTTGACTGATATTCTGTGAACCTCTGAACCAAGCCATTCATTTAGATTACTGTTAAATGTCTGGCAAAGAGGCACAATGCATCAAAGCCTTATTTTTACAATGATGGAGCCCAAGTTTGCTATTTTGACAAATATGGCTATTCAGAAGGAAATAACTATGTTAATGTGCTGAATGGAGTTGCATCACTAGTTGATTTTTGGACCAGGCAAGACTCCAGCCTTGGGTCCAGGTTTCAGGGCATTACCCCTCACTCCACAGGACCCCAGGAGGATATGCAGGTACTCGTTTTGCCAAACTGTGAGCCACAAGCACACCCTGGTGAGTGGTTGCTCCTACACACCCTGCCATAGGCTCCAGCTGTGCTTCTCATGGGAATAACTGCTTATCAGCCTAAGTGAGAGGTTTGTGAGCAAACCTTTAATGCACTGTTTCCCACTAAGTATTTTAGACAGGAAAAAATAGCCAATGACCCTAGCATTTAAAAAAAAAAAACTCTTTTGCTCCCTGTGTTTTCACTGTTGAATGAAATGAAATGATTACAGACAGGAGTGATTTCTGGAGCACAGAGGCGACAGCGAATAGCCAAATAGCTCTTTAAAAGCTGGGCTGGGTGTGTGCGTGTGGAGGCCGGGGTGTCTGCACACCAGGTGTCGATATGAAACTTGCCATGCTAACAAGAGCTTTGCAACAGGCTGTTACTTTGATTTTTTCCACCTGGTGCTTGCTGCAGCAACATGTCTGCCTCACCATGTGAGTTATCTGAGAAGCTGTCAAAAGTCAGGGAAGATATGGGAAGTTTTGAAAAACCTGGCTGAGCCTGCCTTCTCAACAGTAACACTTTATGACACTTTTATTTTCAATCCCAAACTTCAGATGCTTCATTTTCTTTCCACCAAGGGAGACAAGCTAACAATGAAAGCCCTCCAGCCCCCAGAGATTCTCCGGCTGTGTACTCCGTGGGGTGTCCTGGTGCTCCGTCCAGGGCTTCTCCTTAGCTTCCAGGCTCCTGCCCACAAGTACAGAATGACCTTTCTGTCTGTGCAGAAAAAGAAAAATGTAAAATGTAAATATCTCCATAAGCATTTGGGAGATGAGGAAAAGCAGATCTCCTTAATCCATTTCTGAAGGCTTCAGGTGCGTATCTGAATCACTCCATACCCACTGCTTTTGCTGAGCTATGGCCTTTGGTCTTCCCAGAAAACAGGAAAACCTGAAGTGCAAATACTAGGCAGGGAATTAACATGAAGGAGACAATCCTGAAGCCACAAAGGCATTGAAGGAAAGTTGGGAAAAACCAGAAGTTGCATTTCAGCATCTTTTGCACTTGCAGAAGGACTCGCATGCCTGAAATACTAGCCGCTCATCCAAACTGGACCAGCAAGCGTGTGCAAGAAAAGGTTATTCCTCTAGTGTACCAACCTCACTTTCTTTATTTCCATTGACCAGCAGAGCTGTACAGCGTTACTATTGTGTGTCAGAGACTGTTCCTGATGATGCAGACACTGGGTTGCTCTCCTTTTCTTAATACACAGGATTTTTTTTTCTATCCGAGGATTCCATTTCTAAAATACAATTTCCTTATTCAGGACAGAGGCTGGAAGATATCCTGGGAAGGAGGAAGCAGTTTAATATTTCTTTTTTTCCCTGTTATCCAAATCTGCATTATTTGCTGTATGCTGTATTCTGACTGCAGAACTACCTGCCGGTTTCAATGATCCTTAGCAAAAGTAATTCAGGAGCCTCAGAAATGTTGGTGACATTTTTTTTTTTTTCCTAGCAGCATCGTCAGCTGTCAGTGAGAGCACTTCTCATAGACACAATTCTGAGCAGCAAGGCTCAACCAGAGATGCATGGGTACCCCGTGGCCTCTGAAGTTGTCCACAGCTCAGTTCAACTACTTTAACATCCTCATGTCTCCCTGCAGCCAGGAGCATGGGACTGTGCAGCTACTGGCCCCTCTCACCATCCCACACTGCTCACAGTGCAGGACATGTGGACAGGATGGGAAGATGAGGGTACCCCACTCCATCTGGCTAATTTCTTCAAGCTGATAAGCAATAACATGATGATGGGGGCAGGGGTCCTACACCCAGATCCATCCAGGAGGATTTAGGATTCCAGACAGTCAGGACTCTTTTTTGTGGACTGGGGAACCTGCATTCAGGTCACCAGGTCTCATCTCCTGCCTCTACAGAAGGAACCAGAAATCCAGGGGGACCCCGGGGCTTTTGCTGGAGTTATGGTCCAGAGAGATCTGGCTCTGGAGAGCTGTGAGACCATGCAACAGAGAGAGAGAGAGAGAAAGAGGGAAGAAAAAGTGGCTTTTGTTCCAGTTTGGACAAAACTTTTTTTTTTTTTAAATTAGATTTCCCATGAGTCAGAAACCCATTTTTTTGCAGCACAACTTTCTGCACAATAGATCTATTAGTTCAGCTGATGTGATGAAGTAACAAACAAAATATATTAATACTTGAGAAAACATAATGCTGTCAGCTAAATATATTCGCCAAATTAACATTTATTTTTAATGATTTATCATTCATGAAAGACACCAAATCAATTGCATTCCATTTGTAATATTTTTAAAAATATTTTTACCACAGCAATGTCAAGACCAAATGAAGAGCAAGGCAAAAAGCAAGAAGCAAAAATCACCCCTGCTCCAAAGAGTTTAAAAAGTAATCTAGGACAGAGGAAAGAGGAGTAGCTGAAATATCTGATGAAGGAGTTGGAGGATGTAAAAAGGGTAATGGCAATAGTAGTATGGGATGGTATAGGTGAGGTGGGAGTAAAGTCGTAACAGGTTTATTCCACCTGTATCTCCGGTGCTGTGTTTGTTACAGAGTGTCACCGGGAGATCAGTCCCTTCTCTCCGCCTGTGCACCTGGGGTCTGGGGCTTTGCTGCAGAGCTCGATATCAAGGTGATTCAGGGGCTGGTTTAACAGCACATTTCTTACCATGACCTCCTTCCCAAGACCAGTGATTCATAGAATAATACAATCATAGAATGGTTTAGGTTGGAACAGACCTTTAAGATCATGAAGTCCAACCGTTAACCTAACACTGCCAAGTCCGCCACTAAACCATGTCCCTAAGCACCACATCTACACATCTTTTAAATACCTCCAGGGATAGGGACTCAATCACTTCCCTGGACAGCCTGTTCCAATGCTTGACTACCCTTTCCGTGAAGAAATTTTTCCTAATATCCAATCTAAACCTCCCCTGGCACAGCTTGAGCCCATTTCCTCTTGTCCTATCACTTGTTACTTGGGAGAAGAGACCAACACCCACCTCACTACAACCTCCTCTTAGGTAGTTGTAAAGAGTGATAAGGTCTCCCCTCAGCCTCCTTTTCTCCAGGCTAAACAATCCCAGTTCCCTCAGCCGCTCCTCATAAGGCCTGTGCTCCAGACCCTTCACCAGCTTTGTTGCCCTTTGGACATTCTCCAGCACCTCAATGTCTTTCTTGTAGTGAGGGGCCCAAAACTGAACACAGTGTTCCAGGTGCAGCTTCACCAGTGCCAAGTACAGGGGGATGATCACCTCCCTGCTCCTGCTGGCCACACTACAAGCCAGGATGCTGTTGGCCTTCTTGGCCACCTGGGCACACTGCTGGCTCATGTTCAGCTGGCTGTCAACCAGCACCCCCAGGTCCTTTTCTGCTGGGTAGCTTTCCAGCCACTCTTCCCCAAGCCTGTAGCATTGCATGGGGTTGTTGTGACTGAAGTGCAGGACCCAGCACTTAGCTTTGAACCTCATACAATTGGCCTCAGCTCATCAATCCAGCCTGTCCAGATCCCTCTGTAAAGTCTTCCTACCCTCCAGTAGATCAATACTCCTGCCCAGCTTGGTGTTCTCTGCAAACTTACTGAGGGTACACTCAATCACCTCATACACATCATTGATAAAGACATTAAACAGAACTGGCCCTAATACTGAGCCCTGGGGAACACCATTTGTGACCAGTCACCAACTGGATTTAACTCCACTCACCACCACTCTTTGGGCCCAGCCAGCCAGCCAGTTTTTTACCCAGCAAAGGGTATGCCCATCCAAGACATGAGCAGCCAGTTTCTCCAGAGGAAAGCTGTGGGGAACAGTGTCAAAGGCTTTACTAAAGTCTACGTAGACAACATCCACAGCCTTTCCCTCATCCACTAAGCAGGTTACCATAGAAGGAGATCAGGTTAGTCAAGTAGGACCTGCCTTTCATGAATCCGTGCTGACTGGGCCTGATCACCTGCTTGTCCTCTATATGCTGCATGATGGATGGCACTCAAAATGATCTGCTCCATAACCTTCCCCCATACTGAGGTCAGACTGACAGGCCTGTAGTTCCCCAGATCCTCCTTCCGGCCCTTCTTGTAGATGGGCACCACATTTGCTAACCTCCAGTCAGCTGGTACCTTCCCTGTTAGCCAGGACTGTTAGCTCAGTTGGTTAGAACATGGTGCTAATAACGCCAAGTTCACAGGTTCAATCCCTGCTTACTGCAGGGGGGGTTGGGCTCGATGATCTCTCAAGGTCCCTTCCAACCCAAAGCATTCTATGATTCTATGAATAAATGATGGAAAGTGGCTTGGTGAGCACTTCTGCTAGTTCCCTCAGTACCCTTGGGTGGATCCCATCCGGCCCCATAGACCTGTGTGTGTCTAAGTGGTGTAGCAGGTCGCTAACAATTTCCCCTTGGATTATGGGGGCTTCATTCTGCTCCCCATCCCTGTCTTCCAGCTCAGGGGGCTGGATACCTGGAGAACAGCTGGTCTTACTATTAAAAACTGAGGCAAAGAAGGCATTAAGTATCTCAGCCTTTTCCTCATCCTTTGCCACTATTATATTTCCCTTTGCATCCAATAAAGGATGGAGATTCTCCTTATCCCTCCTTTTGTTGCTAATGTATTTATAGAAATATTTTTTATTGCCTTTTATGGCAGTAGCCAGATTAAGTTCTAGTTGGGCTTTGGCCCTTCTAATTTTTTCCCTGCATAACCTCATGACATCTTTGTAGTCCTCCTGAGATTCACTTCAGACCGGCCACCACCATGAGAGTTATTTACTGTGTGGTTACAGGAGGACATTCCTTTTACCTCTGTGTCTCAGAAGTTCAGTGAAACCCACCAGATTTGAACAATAGTCAGGGGCTGACCTTACAGAGAGCCAGCAGAGGAAAATATTTGGAGTCACTGCAGTAATGAATGGACAGCCATTAATTTAAAACAAACCACATTGTTTCTTTTACTCAGTGTAGGTAATGAAATAATGAAAGGAACCCACAAGCTTTCAAAATGACAGCATTAGCAGGATTTCCACTGCCACAAGATCAAAGCAAGAGGATTTGTTACTTATATCAGACAGTATCAGACAAGGAAAGTCTCTGCCAGCCCAGTAGAACCAAGCCATTCCCTCAGCCCACCTCCACCCTCTCCAGCATGTCAGGCACACACATGCTCACACACAGGGTCTGTATTTACACCATCTTCCTTTCTTGCTCCATCACCTGATCCATCAGGGACAATAAACTCTGCAGCACCCCTTTTTATTTCTGGGAATCAGCACTTTTCCTTCCTTGTTTGATCAATGCAAAAAGAAGCAGCAGTAAATTTTCTGACAATCTCTGCACCCCCCACTCCGCAGTTCATTCAGGCACCATCTGAAATCTGTGTTTCTGGAAGCACCTATAACTTGTGCTGCGCTGTTTCTATCTTCAGGTAGAATTCGTGTCTGATGGGCATTATTCTTCCATAGTAGGACATGAAAAGAGATGATTTGGAAAAATTCAGAGTCTGCTTTCTTACAGTCCACTTACTTTGGGAATTTGCATCTGAAACACACATAAAATGGATGACACCCAATTAATTAATTATTTCCAATTTTGACAGTCAGGCCCCACCACACTATTGCTTTCCCATGTACAAGTGACCCTAAGATGCAGCTCTCAAAGTGTTCCTCGCTTTTAGGTTTCAAGCAGAACAATGAAAGTGCTGGGTTTGGACTATTATGGAAATAGCTGATTTACACTGGACTTGGGTCTGCCCATGGCTCCTCTTAGTTTCAGTCTTACAGAGCCACTTTGATTTTCTTCTTCTCACCTTCCACCTCTTCTCTTCAGATTAGCTTCCTTTCTGATATTTTCTGCTCTGTTATTTTATCTCCAAAGTCCCATCCCATTTATCTGTCCATATTCCATAAACAAATCTATTGCATATGGCCTTGTGTGTTGGGGTAGAGGACACACACAGCAAGTGTGTCAGAAAGTCTGTATGTCACAATTTCCCCACAATGGAGTCACAGGATGCTGGGATTCAGTCATTATTTCATAATTAGCATTTGAAATATAAAATGAGGCCTGAGTGACATCACCTTCAGAAGGCCACAAGAGACAATCCTTCACTCCCCAGGAACCTGAAGCACAATATCAAGAAAAAAGGAAGGGAACACTTGTCAGGTTTGCAACTGTTATGAACATTACGTGTTGTCCTCAAAAGAACTATATGTTTTAAGTAAATTTTAAGCCAGGAAGATTAATGCGTGCTTTTACCATCATTTTACAGAACAATTCATACTGAAGTCCTTAGGTTCAAACCACCTTAATATTTCCCACCATAGGCAAACACAAACTGCAGATCCTGAGTCAGTGCGAATCTGAGCCCCATTGGGCTAGAGCCCAGCAGGATCAAAGTACTTGTAAGAAAGGTGAAATGAAACAACACCTTGTCAAGCGCTCAGTAGGAATCCTTCTAGGGTATCACCGGGTAAATGCAGTAAAAACTAAACCAGGCAGCCAAAAATGATGCCCTTTTACAGTTAAACACTGTCACCGCTGAGGTGGAACTTACAAAGGCAAGAAGAACTGAAAGATTTATGATTCATTTCACATGGGCATGGAGGACAGTATGAGAACTGCTAGTTTTCAGACTCCAAAGAACAAGCAAATATTTATTGAGCAAATAAGACACAAAGAGAGGACTGGGAAGTACAGGTGTCCAGAAACTGTCCATATTGCTGCAGCATTTCAGTTGGTTATGAAAGTTTGGTATGAAAACCTTAAAAGACAGTGTAAAAGATACTGAGATAACTGTGTTATACAAGTCATAGCCAACTTAAGCAAAGAGAACTATAAACCTGAAGTTTTAATTGAAACTACATGTTAGTCTGTCCCGTGTTTTAGTTCTCTGAAAACCTAAACTGGAGAATAATGTATTTATTCGCAACTAATTCGTGAACTACTGCTATACTTGGTTTTGACTCTGGGAAATGAAGAATACTGACTGGGAACCATAGACCAGTGGAAGGCAGGTTCGGTGTTGCATGTTGCATCGAGGAGGGTTGCTGGCTTGTTTCTTTGGCTATTTTTGCAGTTGTGTTCCTTTTCTTTGATAGGGGTCTTTGTGAAAAGGGATTGCACACTCACATGCACTGTCTGGGAAGGTGCTGCAAATTCCCAGAATGAATTTACTGTTACTGTAGCAAATCTAACATCTGCTACGCGTGGATTCATTAAACCAGTTCCTTCAAAACCAGCACTGCCAGATGAATGCATTTTATGATTACAAAGCGGAAGAGCAAACTATTTCACGTGGCCACTAATTGTCAGTGGTTTCCTTATGTTTCCCAGACATTTTCAAAGATAGTGGGAAATGGTTTCTTCACATATGGATGTCTTTGACTTTTTCATTCACAGTTCCTTTCACTGTGGGAAGAATAACCATGATCTCAAAAAACTTCATGAACTGGAACTTTGCAAAGACTACTCAAAGAAACTTTATAAACTATTTCTAGGTTTGGTATTTTCTTCAGTAATTTCACAATATTTTATTTTTTTGTTGAGACCATTTAACAAGCAGGATGCATAGCTATCACTATAGGTAAGATTTCGAAATAAAAAGTTGTTTCAAATGTAAGAATGGTATTTTTGCTTTAAAATGTCAAAATGAAACATTTAGATCAATTAAAAAAAACAACCACCATAAAATTTGTTCTGCTATAAAACACCACAGACATTTCCCATGCATTGTTTTAGTTTTGATGAATTGGCATTTTCAGATAAAGAATGCTTAGCTTCAGAATTCCCAGTCATCCTTAAACTAAATTTATCATATCATTGCACCACTGCCAGGAGAACAGCTCAAGGTGCACAGCTGTCAGCATCCTTTGGTCCCAAGGTGCCATATAAGGACAATTCATTTTCTCTTATTCTCCATCTTGCAAATCTTTTTTATAATCACATTGCCATTTCTGCAGCAGAAGAGATCTCTTGGGACTTCCAAGAACCATGCAGATGGCTTTAAGGTAAAGGCAGAAAAAGCAAACAACAAGCACCCAATCAGATTCACTTGTATCTGCAAATAGCTTGTTTTAAAGGACACTATGCCTTTGCATCACAGATGCAGGGGCTGTGAATACATGCAAAGAGGTCAAACAAGGCCATTGACACAATATTCTGCTACACCTCCACCATCTCCATGAAGTGGGTGAGCTGTTTACAGTTATATCACTAGAGAAATACCCAAACCCTGCCTCGTGAAATCTGTGCCAAGATACTATACCTGCAAAAACCCCTTTCCAGACAGCAACAGTTCCCAGTGGTCTCTCATTATCTCTCTTCTTTGCATCCTTTCTTCTCCCTTTCTCCTAAAACCACAGCATCTCCAGCTGCTGAGCAAGAGGGGCTGTGTGGCTGCTGCAGCAGGGTGAGCCGGAGCCATGACCAGGGAAGCCAGGAAAGGCGTGATGGGCTGAAGTTTGAATGTTGAACCCAAGACTCTCACTATGATCTCCTGCGCTGCGCTGCTTTAGCCTTGTGGTTGAGTGTGTCACCGCACCACAGGTATGAGGCTGCTGTGTCAGTCTGGCTGCTGCAATTCATCCTTTGCAGGTTCTGTAAAACATGGCTGAGGCCATGGTATTCACTGACAACAAAGTCATGAGACCCTGATGAGCTTTGATTTGAAACTCTGTGAGAAGCAGGAGGGCTGAGCTGACACACTGGTGCCCGCGGGGGTTGCCCAGAGGAGGTATGCCTGGACTTCCCTAAGCATCAATATCTTCTTGACTGTTGTTGCAACCCACTGAAGAAGATATGAATATCTGAAATCTCAGCACTCAGCAAGTTGGGATGAGGTCTTCCAGCAAAGCAGAGATTTAAACAGTAGTAGAGCTGCATTGAAAGAGCTTAACACCTGAGAGGAAACCCAAATTATTCCAGTTTTATAGACAGGAAGAGAAATGTGCTTTCACCAGGCCTGCTGGGTGGTTTTCTTTCCCATTCAGCTTCATTTCTGTGCTGCTTCAGTCTCAGGCAGTTGTAGTCCATTTGTTACTAGCTGATTTCCCCCATACTCGCTGGCAAGGTCTGCATCATCTTGGTGGTAACAGAGTAATGGAGAGGAGCGACCGGTGGATCTTCAGCTTACTGCTTCAGTCCACATTGTCTGACCACTCATGATGTCCTGAAAATGTTGAGTGGGTTATGAGGGGTCGAAGTGGTGGTATTCCCTGTCACTAAATGCTGTATGTGCTCCACTCTTATGCACTCAGATAGCTGTACTGAAACAGCAGTATTTTGTGCTGAGGCTTCTTCTCACTTTCCTCCCTGCCTGTGGCCAGGCAGCCTTCCTGCCCCCTTCCTCCACCACTTCCCAGCTCATCCTCCCACAGCATTATGCACTTCCCAGGTCAGTAGCCTGTCATATTTCTGTCTCCTACCTACAAAATCATATACTTCTACCTCTTATTCACCTAAGTCACTGCTGCGACAAAGCCTGGAGTCAGCAAAAGGTCAGTTTATTTTTATGAATGTTTACATTAAATACAACCTGCACAAACACAGCCTCTTCTTAGTGAGGCTAACAAAACAAAACATATTCAGTGCTTCTGGGCCAAGTCATTTTGAAGGTACGACAAGCCAAAAAATTTAGGAAAGCGTTCCAGAAGTGAAGGGTGGAATGTTTTGACACACCGTGTGTTCAGCTCTGATCGATCAGGCATCCAGGGGAAAAAATTCTGCCGCAGCGTAAGGCAAAGCAGACAAAAGTTCAGAAAATAGAGCTTATTTGGGGCGATTGTTTGAGGCATAGAGATGAAACTGGGGATCCTGCCGGGAAGCCAGGTTCACGTCCAACTATGGAGCAGCTACTGCTGTTTCATAAAACTGTAAGTTTTGGCATCAAAAGCTAATGGAGGAGAGGAACTAAATGGATCTGCACATAGAGTAACTAAGAAAATGTGTTTTTATTTTCAAAGAACAGCTGAGATTGGGTCAGCTGGTTGTGATAAAGGAGGCTTCACTGTTTCTGAACTGATATATAGGAAAGGATTATGGGGTGCTCCAAAAGTCAATGGAAAAGCAATTCCAAAATAACTTAGCAATTCTAAGTTCCTTTGGCATTTGTTGTAATAATATTTGTTACTGGAAATTTATTTGGTACATAATGTAAATGTTATCTATCATCCTTCCTTTGGTATTCAGCATTGTAAAATTAATGTGCTGGGGGTATTTTGCACTGTAAACTGCAATGTTTTTGAGCAGTGAGAACACCGTGAAACAGAAGGATTAAGAGCTCACTGGGGGCACATCAAGTTTTGTGCCGTCACAGTTATATCTCCAGGCTATCATGACTATATTAATATATTGTAGTATGGGAGGGCTGTCAGAGAGAGCTCAGAAGGAACCAAGCCCACTCCTACCAGACTGTTCAGATGCAATTTACAGCCCAGACCAAGGGAGCATGTAGTTCTGTGTGATAATGTGTAAGTTATGTTCTAGTGTGATAGTCATTCTGAGGGGAAAAAAATTGCTTTCTTGACCTGGGGTAAATCTTTTATTACCCCATAGTTACCCCTTTAAATTGTATCCCGTGTTCTCTCTTTCCTGCTTTCTTCCTAAATCCCCTCTCTTTTCTGCTTCTTTTCCCTTCACTATTGTCCTCTTTTGCACACTAAATTCTTCAACAATAACCCACTTTCCAGAGGAGTAGCCTAGAAATCAAAGATGTGTACTGGGATGTGAAATGAATGAACTACAGGTATAGCCACTTAAAAATTTCAGGAATTTTTGCTCTGGTGCAGCTTTCCAAAAACACTGCCTACCTGTGCTTTCTAGTCCGTAGGGGAAACCTCCATTGTCATTGGTGCCACATAAGACTGTGCAGCTTGATTTCATGCCACATCTTCCAAGAATCACTTTTTTTTTTTTTTCTTTTTTAAAGCAAAGTATAGGGCAACCCTTTTCAGAGGCAACCTTCTTTGCCTCTGACTCTGCTTTCCACCAGCTCTGAGGTGGAATTTGTCCCTGCTGCAACAGGTAAACCAGCAGACTGAAATTGTTTCTCTGCAATACAGGACCTTTCTTTCCTCTTTATCAGCAATCTAGTTTCTATTGTTTCAAACACCCAATCCATAAAAAGGGCAGCTCTCGGGCATTTCTTCAGGACTCATCTTTAGACACTGCCATGGATCTCACCAGCTCTTTGCTTCTCAGGACCCCTGTCTTGCTGTGTCCCCTCTGTATGTACCTTCCTGAGCCTGCAGGTTTCGGTGGGTGTCCACCAAGGTGCAAAGGGCACTGCGCACCCCAAAGGCTCTGGCTAGAAAGACCAGCCTCTGAATAAGGCCCACTGAAATGCCAAAGTAAACAAAAAAGAACAAACAGCCATACACATCTGCATTACTTTCAGACACAGAGGCTTTACCCATTTTATTCTAATGCTTTTATAATGCAAAATGGTTTAATTATGTGTTATATCACCCTAGAAAAAATCCTTTTACTTTAGCCTTTTCTATGATGCTGGGTCTCACCATAGAGTTTATACGAGCCAGCTGCCAGTGCCACCTGTTTTCTTGCAGGTTAGTAGGTTATTTGTGCTTTATTTCTACTGAGATGGAAATACCTCATTTGCTTCTTATTCATCGCAATCTATCTTTTCTGAACTAGTATAGGATCGTCAGGAGGGTGATATCAAAGCACAAAAGACAATCTTAAAACAGGTCAAGAGAATAAGCAAATACACTGTGGCAATGGAGCCTTTTTGATAGTGGGATTCTGACTGGCCTTAAAAAAACACCACAAAGTTTGAAATTATGGGAATCTGATCCTGCACGAACCATCCTCCATCCCTGTGATTAGGTCAGCAAAAGACTGAGTAGTCTAATGTTCTCTGTGCATCGTATCCAATGGATGGGAACCAAAAATCTGAGAATACCAGAGAAAATGGAAGGTGAAGATGAATTTTTAAACTCCATGCAAACACAACTAAAAACCTCAGAAAGTGTAATTATACGCCATCTCAATAAAGTGCCCTATTGTGACATTAGAAATGAGGCTCTATTCACCCAGATGCATTAATTTTCAAACTGCAGAAAAGGAAAAAAAAAAAAAGAAGAAAAAAATTTAGAAGTAATAATCTTAGTTGCTTTATCAGTGAAACCCAGGTGAAGAACTCACTGTTTGTAGTAGCTAAATATTTGGACTTTACATGAGCTACAGGAAATGAAACAACTCACCTGAAAAGATTAACTATCCATTTTCTAGGGTTGATGAGTTGACAGCTCCACAGTGTTTCCCAGATCAGGTTAGACGCAGCACAATAGTACCTTATTGAGGAGGAAGTACCACCAGCTAATGAGAGAAAATTGAAAAGTTGCTGTAGTGTGTCACAAAGGAGGATTCTGTTAGACCTTCCTCTTAATACAAACAAATGCACCTGCAACCTGCCTAGGAATTTAAGCAGAATTCCCCCTCCTCCTCCATTTTCTTAACAGCAACTGGAATGGGCTGAAAATGTGCACTTACAGGAATCAGAAAAATGAGGATTGTTTGTAATTTAATAACAGCTGAATTTTTAAAGGAAAAAATCTGAGTTAGGGTATGAGACGAGTAAAATGTGACTTAAAGCAATTCCTTAAAATGCAATCCTAAAAATGTATGTTTTTTAGAAATAAAAACAAAGTTGAGAACAAAGGCCTTGCAATTTCAGTAGTATCCATGCATGTAAATTGATCTACTGCTGTTTGTTTCGAGCCACCCTTTAAGTTATGGTGTGGTGCAGAGTGGGAATCAGCTTACAACAGCAAGACTTTAGTGGGTAGAAAGGTAAAATAAAGGTTCCCAGAAATGCCATTTTGAACTCCCAGAAAGGTGACGACCATTCTGCAAGAATGAATATTTGAAAAGCCTAAGTTTATGAAATTATATTTAATGATTTATTTCTGTCTCTAAGCATTTATTTGCCAGCAGGTAAGGAAGACCAGTGTTTTCCAAGATCATGGTTGTTGTGTTTGTAATTTGTGCATTTGTGTTTTTCTTGCTTAGGATGCTGACTCTGTAGCTGATGGTCAGCAGGCAGCCCTGGAGGTCAGGTGGTGATTTAATGCAAAAACATGAGCTTTTGTAGAATCAGCTGTACGGCTGGAGCCTTTCCTAAGGCTTTTTTCTTTCTTGTTTGTCAGCAGAGAGCAGCAAGAACCAACAAAACCTGCTTGTTTTTTTAAGTGTTCATAGCTCTGAACCTGAAAGATACAAAAAAGTCTCAAGTGTTTCATCTCAAGAGAAGAGATCAGCAAGAGGAAGAAAGTTGGAGTCTCCCTCTCTCCAGAAGATTTCTACCAGCAGCTAATTCTCATCCAATATGGTGTTTGTGAGTTTGGAGGAAATTTGCCTAAACCAAGACTAACTCATGGTGCCAATAACTTTCCAAATGTTTCTCATTTTGCAAATACCTTCTCGTTTTGGGTCCCAGCCTGGCTGTGAACAGCCCGTGAGCAGGTCTTCAGTGTCACGCAGACTTTCTGCAGCAAGGAGGGCTTCACAACAGAAACCAGACCATGTATGAAAGCTGTGAGGGGGTTAGAACAGTGATGACAGCAGCACTTGTGTGTAGAACACCTTCCTGCAGGTAACCTCACTGCTAAAATTTGGCTACACAAATACAAATGGAAGACAATAATAAAAGAGCACAATGATGTACCACTGATAATTTGGGGGGTTGGTAGGCTAATAATCCCCTTGGTCAGCATTTGCTGTTCATTGTGTAGGAAATGTGCCATGTAAACAGCTTTGAACCAAACAGGACATTCAGATTCAAGAGTGTGAGTGAAAGGTCTTCCCAGTCTCTTTACAGTCACAGTGAAAAAACCCCACTACAAACAGCAAGTGTGGCACCACTTCCACCACCCAGCAATGACTGGCCACGATGTGTGAGAAATCACTCCAGTGTTTAAGCAGGGAAGAAAACTATGAACACAGCATGTTCAGCCATAGGGGTACAGCTGAACGCAAACCTCTGAAATGATTCTTCTGTTGGCCATTCACCTTCTCTGACATCTGTCTCCCATAGCAGGTGGAAAATCCAATGAATGTTGGCATGACATCCCCAGTGCATGGCTACAGTGCAATGATAGCTGGCCATTTAATGATTTATCTCTGAATGTGTTTCTGAGACATGTGCGACATGTCACAGCAAATTACTTTGGTGTGAAGGAGGCTTCAAAACACAGTTCC
This sequence comes from Pelecanus crispus, assembly GCF_030463565.1. Lineage (NCBI taxonomy): Eukaryota > Metazoa > Chordata > Aves > Pelecaniformes > Pelecanidae > Pelecanus > Pelecanus crispus. The sequence continues at coordinate 205,995,025 of NC_134643.1, forward strand.
TTAAATGTCATGGCACTGGTCCAATTTTACTTCATTAAGTTACTGCAGTGTAAAACAGAAGCAAAGCAGTTCTTCTGAGGACTATAATTGCTCCACAGTTTAGCAATGACCTTCCAGCTACAGTGCAGTAACTGTCAAAAAGACCCTTCACAATTATCCAGGTTCAATTTTCATGTGCAATGCACCATTTCCTTTTTGTTTCAAATTCACCATTGCTAAACATGAAGGATAGTTTCTTTTTAGAGCTGACGAAGTATGTACAAACTTGTTCAAAGAAATATAAGGATTATAACCAAATATTGTCATTTCAAGAGCAAGTTCTCCTGTAGTACATATTAACACACCTTTTTTAACAGAGCAGAAGAAGTTTTAAATAGCAGTAAATGGCATAACAGATTAAAAATGCAATTTTTGAATGCAAGTGGTAATAGACTCACTGCTAAAGTTTAGGTCTACTAGATGTGTTTACTATAGAAATTTGGATATATTTTTCTTCACCCTCTGGCTATGAAGTCAAATGCAGCTGCCAAAATCCAGGGCCATATTTCACAAGGGCCTCAATGTGCCCTGCAGATTTCTGCCTCTAATTCTTTGCATGCTCCCTTCCTGGTGCCAAAGTATTTGTACATTCAAAATTCAGAGTCAGAAATGTCATTTTTATGCAGTGTGGCACCAATTCAGCAAAACATGTATGTGCATGTTTAAACCTCTGTAGCCTAATTGGGGTTTAATGTGCCAAAATGAGACTAGCTGTTCCCAGTGTCAATGGCCACTGGAGCATCTATCATAGGTCATTACCATCCTTTTCTATTTTTCAGATTACAGTGCACATATTTTCTGTGAACACTCTTAGATAGCTCATGGATGGTGTCCAGTGGCTGCAGAGTGGAATATTAATGGGAGAGGGATCTGGTCCATCAGCAGGCACCTAGATTTTCTGTGCTTAATGAAGCAGCCTTCCTGATTTTGGAGCTTTCACCTATTTCAATTGTAATGCACCCAAAAGCTCAAGGGCTGAAAGAGATGAAAGTATTTGGAAGCTGCTTCTGAAAATTTGGCTCTAAACTTATCTCCCTGTGATTTCTCCACCAGGGAAGCAGGAGAACATTTAGGCTCTGTACTTTAGGGCAGAACCGCTGTGGTGATAAATCAGATACTGATCTGAGGGTATGAGGTAAGCCCAGCTACAACAGCAACAGAGCTGCCTCCCACTGGTGGCTTTAGGTCAAGATTTTGGGCTAATCACCTTAGCTGGGTAAGTGCTCGTAAATCAAGAGCTGCTTGGAAATTGTCTGTTTTTCTCTTCGCGTGGCTGAGATGCTCAGGGCAGCCCGGCTGCTCTTCAGCGGAGCCTCCCACTGCAGGGTGGAAACTGCTGTGGGGAGGACGGGAACCAGGGACTCCTCACGGGGAAAAAGCACAAGTTAGCAGCTGTAACAATACTTTAAAAAGGAGGCCATGGGAAACAGTATTGCTTCTCATGTAACTGCAGCCAGACTCCGAAGCCAGGGCTTCTCCCTCACCCTTCCCTCATAGGGCAGTGAAAGGTCTCTCAGCAGACACAGAAAAGAAGAGGGGGAAGAGCTCATCCTAATGGAAAACCCTTCACACCCTTGTGCTGTGATGGCTCATCACAGGCAGATTAGTGCAGTCCAATCAGCTTTCAAGAGACATCTGTGTTCTTCTCCAGCTTCCCCACCACAATGACTGCTGTGGTGGTGGTCCCAAAACTATGGTGGGGAAAGGAGAAGCCTGGCTGGAGGTGGTCCTTGCAGACCTGCAGAGATGCTGGGGACAGTCAGTGGGGATGCCCTGAAATAAGAATCATTTAACTCCTCCCTTTGTCACCATCCACTGCTCAGGGACCCACCATATCAGCTCTTGTAAGAAGAACAAGAAAGAAAAGAGACAATTATACTGGTTTTACAAAGATTTGGGTTTTTTTTAAGCATATGTGAACACAGTGCACTATATAGAGATTATAAATAGGCAGAAGATACAGGAAGTAGTATAACTTTAAATCCTGTAGGGTGACCCTGTTTGAAGCAGTGTATAATAGAGAGGGCAACAGAGATACAGAGCAGTTTTCAGAGAGTAAGCATTTTCTGCTTGGTTAAGGGAATCTGCACATCTCTAAAATGAGCCAGCCTTAAGAGTCTGAACAAGGGACAGTCATTCACTATTTTTACCTGTGCAGGAACTGGGACACCCAGTGAAATTACCAGGAACCAGGTTCAAAACTGACACAAGGGAGTTCTTTCTAACACACGGTATAATTCAACCCAATGGTTTGTTGCCATAGGATACTGCAGAGGCCAAAAGTACAAATGGGTTCAAAAAAAGATTAGTCAAATTTATGGAAGATAGGCCCATTGGTGGCTATTAAAAACAGTGGTCCAGATGCAATGGCTGGCATTAGGGAGTCCCTAAACAGTTGACTGCCAGGATCTGGGAGATTATAGGAGGGGAAGGAACACTCCATACATGCCGTATTTCTTTTCTTTTCCAAGAAAGAAATTCTTGGAAATTCTCTTCTTCCACTGGCCAGTGCTGAAGACAGGACATTGGGCTAAACAGATGTGTATTCAAAGCTCACAGCAGTCCTCATGTTCCTCCCAGAACTGGGAACCGGTGTTGCCTCATTTCAAGCTTCTATTTGCTTTCAAGTAAGCTCTTAAGCCACACTCAGCTCACAAGTATCTGACTACCTGCCAGTCAAGCATTAAGTAACATCATTAACATCTGTCACTAACACTTGGACTTTCTTTGGTGAAATGTTTTGGAATGCTTTCAAATTTTCCCTCTTGTTAACCCCAGAGATTTTTTTCCTGCTCTAGATTATCAGCTGTCCCCTTGTCTCTGGCTGAAAGCTGTTTCTACCATATTTTCATACTCTCCTGCAAACTGCAGTTTCCTCACTCAACACTTCGTCTGTTGTCAGAACTGCACTGATTATCCGTTATGACATTTTAAAAACTGCTCCAAACTTCAAGTGCTTTGAATTCATTTTAAAGTTACAATTATTTTAAATTACTCTTAGCTTGACTCTGTCAAAGCTTAAAATAAACCGTGCTGTATCTGAGCTGATGCAACTTGGAAATGCAAGGGGACCATTGAGCAGATAGGGAGACTTCCCAGGAGTTACCTCCTTTGATGCATGAAGCAGAACTGTGCTGGGTGATGGCCAAAAATGCTTATGTGCATGGGAGGGGGGCACATGGCTGGGGACATGCTGTCAAGCTACAGCTAGGCAGCAACTGGGATTTGTGACTTCTGGCTGTGCTTTATATGTGTGGGATGCGGCCGCAGCAGCAGGGGCGGCAGGAAGCAGCAACTGAGCCTCACACTGGGTGCGTGAGACCCAATGGCTCTGCATGTAGGCTGAGTATAACCTCTGTCAAAGTCATGTAAAGACATTTTGTAGTAACTGAGAATAATTGCCTGGGATTCAGCTCCAAACCCTACTTATCCGCTGTGCTCCTTGCATTCCAGTCCATGAAAATCTGGCTTAGATCTGGCACATTACTGTAGGTGTCCTAGTATGTCCCACAAATAGATCTGCTAAGGGGATCTGTACAATAGTCTGCAGTTTATACAGGGATGAAGGCATCAAGATGTGTTCTACCTCTGCTCAAGCCTGAAAAGCTAGCTCTTATTAGTTCAGACAAAACAAGTGCTGATTTTCAGTGTAGCTATTCTCAGTTTTGATCTTTCCAGAAATGCACAGATGTCAAATAGTCTCAGACTTCCTTAAAAGCATTGACTATATTTAATTCTATGATGGCACACCAACTCCGCTTTTAACAGCAATGGGACACGGAAGGCACATGACAATAATCTCTGATATGTCAGAATTTCTCCTAGTTAGTAGAGAAACCCAACAAAAAATGTATCCTCAACATAGGCCAGGGGAAGCTTTGCCCTTCCAAAGACACCATCCATTCACCTCAGCACTCAAGCCATGGTGAAAGTCATTTAGTAAATCCTGCAAATGAAAAAAAAAATGTGCCAGTGAAAGACTACATCATTCAGATACAATGTATAAAGCTGATTTTGCAGTCACTATAGATGGAAAATGAAGTGAGGGACCTCTGCATGAAGCCTTCAGCCATGGAGGAAAAGCTGCCTGGACACAATAGTCCTTGAGCCTGAGAGCAATATTGACACTAAGGGAAACAGCGATAAGGACTAGCTATTTCAAAGCTAATTAAGTCAGGCACAGTGTGCACTAAAGCCAGCTCCTGCTCCAGAGTTAAATCATTCACCTGGTGCTCAGTTATTGCTCTCCAATGCTCTTCTACGTGAGCGAGGCCAGTGTTGTGGGCTTTGAAAATGCTGCCCAAGCTCTAGCAGAAACTCGCCATGTTCAAAACACCACTGTGGGATATTCATAGCTCAAGATACTCCAGGAAAAAGAAGTTGTTAACAATTTGGAAAGCAGAATGATGCGATCAGCAAAGGAAGGCCAATTCATCACATGTTTCCTGGGCACCTTAGGATGGACCAGCTGCCCCTAAGGAGGTTATGGCTTCTCTCCACTGATGTGGAGAGCCTGTGGGTGAGGTTAGAAATCTAATATATGGATGACTACAGCTGGTGAAACAGATGTAATCCTAAAAGCTTAACCCTATTCCCAGTGATGTTAACTGGAGCTACTCTGTTGCTCTCAGTAAAATCCAAATTGGGCATGTGCCTATTACTTAGTTTATCTCCTACTAAATCCACCAATCTTTCTTTTCTCCCCCAAGAAATGAAACCAAGTTAATATAACAATAATACTCATTGTTCGCAGAGTACTAACAATGTGCCCAGTTTGGCTACTGTACAGATGACAGAATGAGGCTAAGCCTAGCACTTTTCCAAGAAGTTGTGCTGGCAGCACTTATGCTGTTTATATAAAAATAAATAAATATTTTGAATGCCTCCAATGGTAAGCTGAAAATATAACAATCTCTGCCATGCAAATGAAAGATGAAGTTGGTGTAGGAAAATAAGTTAGGGACATTTAAGAGAACATTACAAGTAACAGAAAATACATAAATTTAAAAATAACTAAAAAAATATTATAGCAGAAATACATTATCATGTGTGTAACCACTGGAGTGTTTAATTATCATTTATTATGTACAAATCACAGATATGCATAAATTCTGTCTTCAACACTTGCTGTTGTACAAGGTTTGCAGTAATTGCATCTATTCCTGTTTGACAAACTACAAATGACAGACATATGTTTTGAATAATCTGTTTTCACACTTCAGAGATTTCTTCTGGTTTTCCCTGTTAGTACTTTTCTATTTCTGCGGAAGGAGCCATCTCTCATAACACACAGCAGTACTTCTGACACCCTTGTTGAATGACTCATGTGATGACCCACAAATACCTTTCAAAACTCTCATGAATATCCACATGCGGACACATAATTACCAAATTAAGTGTATTGCAGCTGCTGTTAGATGAATATCTGTTCTTTTGAAGAACTGTGTTAGACATGGCATAGTCCAGTCAGAGGCAAAGGCTGTCCAGGAAGGGAACGTAGGGGACTCAGGATACACCTACACTAACACAACAGGGCTTTTGAATTTTAATTCAGATCAGAAGTGTGCTTTCGAAGCAAATCTCCCATTCATCCCTATTTACTGGATTTTGGCCTGATGCAGTCCAGCTGTTCTTGGGTATTTGGTCTGTGGGATCAGATTAGCACTAGGTTTTTTTTTTACCAGAGTAAATCACCTTAAAAGGTGTACATAGTAGCCTCAACACCAACCGTTTAGCTCTATGGAGCTGGTCCTGTTGCCCTGCACTGGTTGCTAACATAAACACAACCTTTCTACGCTGAAACTGGAAAAAAAAAATGGGTTTGCACTGTATTTCTGTTTAGCTTCAGGGAAATGAGACCTAATCTCTGTCCTAAGATATAAACCCCATGGATAAATATATACCTGTTCCAGGAAGACATCCTGGACAGGTAAGTGTGGCTTGATCTTACCTGAACAAAATTAGGTGTGTTGCAAGAGAGTCATTATACAACTATTGTAATCTGGAGCTTTTCTGAATACTACCTCTCAATCTTATTTTTCACTTATGATAGTATTTAATGCAACTGCATTTTATGGTGTACCATCTTCCATTTTCAGTTAGCAGAAAATATACATGTGCTTCTGTAATGCCATGAGACCTGTGCCCACCATGCAATATAGTGCTATATCGGCATCTCCTCTTTCTGAACAACACTGGGAAAAGGGCAACATCTGCCAGAGTTTGCAAGCAGGTAGGTGCAGTGAGATTAGCTCTCACCCATGCATCTCAGTGAGTTGGCAGTCTCAAGGCATCACAGCATGGAGTGTTGTAAGGTGCTTTGGGCACAGGCAGTTTTAGCCTGGCCTCACATGCTTCTAGACCTAAGGAAACAGGCGGATCCTGGGGCAATGAAGGCTTTTCTCTTCATTTAGAGTGGGCATGGTTTATGTGCTCAAATCACTGCTGGCCACATCCTGCCGTGCTTTAATTTTCCCAGGCAGAGGACAAGTGCAACACAGGTGTGCTCGCCACAGCAGCACAGCCTCTCCTGCCGGCTGGAGAAGTCCCCCTGCGCTGCCTTGGCAGAGCACGCCCATCTCTGCACCACCGCACAGCTGCAGTTCTGGCATCTTGGCTCCCACAAAGGCATGTCTGATGCTTTCCTTCTGCAAAACAAACAGTAACTCTTGAACCTTTTCTGGAAGGAATTAAAAGAGCAGATAAATGGGAGCTGGTGGCAATAATTTAGCTGGTCTAGTGAATGTCTTGATTATACTACAAGTCAAGGCATAGCCCAGAATGGAAGACCTGCATGTGTGTATGGTAAAGTTTCTGGGAAATAACTGGAGGAGCTACTGACATAAAACTAGCAGATTTGGCTCTACCCTGACTGGAATAAAATGTCCCTTTTTGCTAGTGCGCTGCCATGGTTTGGAGGATCAGCCCATTGTTCTCAGCTCTGGCAGCACCACTGCATAATGGCTGCCCTTACATGCAAGGAGTAGGATGTTATGTTTCTGCAGCTTGGAAATTCTTTTATTTGTTTTGCCAACAATTGAAGAACGAAACTAAAAGGTGTTTTGATTCACAGGTCGATTTATTTCCACTAAACAAGAACACTTAACTTCTTATGTCAGTGTCTTATCAAACAAGTTCCTGTCATTGCAGGTATGTACTAAAGGAAAAAAAATGTGTTCAGACAAATCTGCATGGAAAGGTTAAAAAGATATAAATGATCTTAGGAGAGGTATTCTTCCCCACTGCTACAGAGGCTGGCATAAAGTAAAGCAGTTGCTTCCTTTGAAGCGCTGCCAGCATAAATAGCTCAGAGTAAGAATTTTGGTTTTCATAACAAATACTGAAATGCAAGAGAACTATGCATTGATGAATATACTGTATGGTTCAGTGAGACTAGACAACTCAGGCAGAGTTTAGCTACAGTATAAACAAAATATATTCCAAACGGCTTTTTTTTTTGTAAAAGGTGTCAATTATGTAAAATAATTCCACGATAATAACAATAGAATTCAAAGGCAGATGTGTGTCTTTCAAACCCATCCAGTCTTTAGACTTCCTCAGGTTTAGAAGGCAAAGATCTCACCTGCAAAAACAATGGTGGAGCACAGGAACCCAGCTTCTCTCAACAGCCATCTGCACAGATTGTTCATTCTCCTGTTTGTTCTGATCTATCCCTGATTTCCACCTGAGTATCTTTTAAACTTTTTTTTTTTTTTTCATTTCTTTTTTACTTGGAGAGAATGAAGACAGCTAAAACAGGCAACTGTTTGACTTTGCTAGCTTATCAGAGCTTTCCAAGCCTCCCAGAAGGTACCAAGTGCTAACATGAGAGAAGTTGTAGAAATTCCCAAACAGAAAAAGAGTATCCTTAACTCTGGGGCAGATGTGAGTTGGAATTCACTGGGGACAATCCTTTGGTTTTTAATCTTGTTGCTTAGGTGAAAGGTGCCTTATAAGTGTCATGAGAGGGATGTGGGTGCAAATTTGTCTCACCTAACTTAATCTGTCCAAATTGCAGACATTTTGTCTCAATTTGTACAGTTTTTTTCCTGAAGTTAATGGAAAACAATGGGCACCTCCAAAGGAGGATTCACCTTATGTATCCCCTAAACACTTATTTTAAGATGAATTACACCCTGAAGGTGTACATCTGTGATCACTGACTGCAGGAGGGACCCCAGATTATATGACCAGAGAACTTATTAGTAGATGACTAACTTTTTGATGGTTTAAGGAACCCAGCTCAGTGATCTGGACACCCTGAAATACTCACACAGCACCCTGTAGCCTTTCTGTATCCTCACCTCCCATCTCAACCCAGCACAACGGTGGAGAGCTGAAATGGTGCCTGTGTCAGATCTGCTCCTACGCATGCAGTGTAGTAGAGAGTAGCTCCTTCTGCTGTGAGTGTGACTGCTGTCCATGACACTAGTCAGAGCACATCAGCAGAGGTGGCTTTGTGCTGGTGATCATATGATTAATGTACATATTTTCTCACTTATAGGCAGATACAGAGGCATGCATGTCTGAATCCCCTTTAAGGGCCTGGTCCACATGAAAGTGAGTGCAATGTACCTGAGTCCAGCAGGGCTGGTCTGCAGGGATGCTAACGGCTGTTTTATAGTTGTCACCTCTGTGGGCTCATGAAACAGGGAAATGCCTGAAGACTTTCCATTCCTTTCCTCCACTCAAGGACCAGTCAAAAGGTAGACAACTTTATCCATGTTCTTCAGATATCCCTACCTCTGCAAAGCGTGTAGGATACCATCATGCTATGTGGAGTATGGCATATCCCTATGACAGAGCCCGGCACAAGCTCCTGGTACATGTGAATAAGGCTCTGCCAGGCTCCAGAGAACAGGGCAGTTGTACTTGGATTTTCTCCAGTGCATGTCTCCTAGACATCAAGATGATTTAGCAAGAACATCCCATATCCAAAGATTACAGACCAAACTAAATAAAGACCCTGTGTGGGAATGCAAAGCCCAAAACACTGCAGAAGCAAGAGGTTTCTGTTGCATTTGTCTGTATGGGTGTATGTGTTGTATGAGTCTGTGAGGCTCAGAGTACAGGAGAGGGCAGATATATATAGAACCAAGCTTCAGAAAGCCCACATAAGGAATTGCACTGTATATCACATCCCCACAAGCAGTGTCTGGAGAGAGATGGATATGTGTGTGTGTTGGCTTACACGCAGAGAGAGACAACAGTGGGGCCCAAGGAAAGAGGCTATGGACAGCACATGCTCCTGATCCCAAGCTCCGCACCAGCTGCATAACCTTGTCCCTGCTGATGCCTGACGCTCCTGGCTCTGGGTCAGGCTCTCCACAGTGCTCAAAGTGAAGCAAAGAGTATGGAGTATGTCCACATATTCTAACTGCAATGCAATACCCCCACCAATGCCCCTTTATGCTTTAGGTTCCCTAAAAAAAAAATCCTTGCTTTTTTCAGGTAGAGGTTTAATCTCCTGTCTGGAAAATTATCCATTGGAACCAGTAGCAGTAGGCTGGCAATGAAAAGACACCAATAGTATAGAGTGCGTAAGAGAATAACACAGGAGACTGTTTAAACAGTGTAGTAGGTTTCTTATTGTTTATACATGTAGCAGCACATCTAAACTGAATGCACCATGGTCTCCCACTCATTCACTTGCTTGACTTTCCTGACCTATGTACTTGTACAACTGCAGCCAAACAGGTGAGTAAAATGTTTGCAGGTTTAGGCCCATCTAGTTACAGCAGGAGACTAAATGTCTATTAAAAGGCTACACTGGAACTAAAAAAGAAAGTCTGCTGCCAAACTCAAATAGCAGAGAAAAAAAAAACCCTCTTGAAAATAGAAGGAACAAGTTTCTACATGTACTTATTTTCCTAGGAGTGCACCATTTGTGAATTCATATTTCATGATGACCACTCTGCTGACAGCTCCTTCGGAAAGGTAAACAGATCGTACTGGTCCAGAACAGGGGGAAAAATCTGTCTTTACATTTACTCATTCTTGTTTGCAAAATTTTCAGCTGCTTACTCAGGTCTGAAGTATTTGAAGAGCCAGATGAAAAGGAGATTGATGGAACACATTTGCACTACACAAAGTTCCTGCTCTGTATTTTAATCGCTGCTTTCATGGGCATATCAGAGGAGGTCAGCAGAAGTGAAATGAGCTATGACTTGGGTGGTCTCTCTCAACTGAACCTCTAGCATACAATCCTTCTTATCTCCATTGAAGTGGGGCAAGAAAGATTTACAAGGCGGCCAGGATCTGAATGAGCTGAAGCCTGGAGATCCTGACTGTTGCAAAATACTCCCTATATCTCAGTGTTAAAGTTTAACAGCCTGCAACGTGCTTTGCATTCTCCTTGGGGAAAACACGTGGACAGGTGATGTGCTTCCCAAACAACTTCAGCACCTCTGCAAGAGTTAACTACCCACAGAAAGGGGACAGGGAGACAACTGGTGTGAATCAGGAGAGCTCCTCTGATCTCAGCAGAGCTATGCAGATTAACACTACTGAAGATATTGCCTAATTCAACTCTTTCTACAATGTACTTATTTTGAAATTAATTTCTAAAAGTAAAGTGGACAACAAAACCCAAACAACTCACATCCAAGCTATCTTGTTTATCAGAAGAAACAATAACTTACAAGAAAGAAAGCATGACCTTTAATAAGGTTTAGCAGGTCTGCTTAGGATTTGGATCTCCGTAGGAGAACCTAGCCCATAGACCACTATCCTAAGCCTGTTTCTCTGTGGGCTGCTCTCATTGTAAACGCACCAAGTTGAATCACTCCCACATTGCTGCGCTGTTATTGTGGTACCGGGGCAAAAATATTTGGCAGGCATTTCAAAGTAAATGCTTCAGATGGAATGACGGCAGCTGAGGAGTGAAATGCCAAGATTAAGGAAAGTGTATGCTCTGCTATGCAGGGAAGCTTTTTTGGAAGACATACTAAAAAAAGTTTAGTCAAATTTTAACATAATTACTAGTAACTTTTACTGGAAATAAAACAGCAGAGTAGTCAATACTTGATATGCAGTATTTAAAGGGTTGTTCAGATCATTAAAATATATAAACAAGAAGGAAAATTCCGCATCTGGATGAAAGAGGTTTAATTCATCAATAATGTAAAGAATACACAGTCCACTGGGGAATTCTACTCTAGTAATATAAATTCCTCACAAAAGGATTGTGGTGAGGCTTGGAGCACAGAAAAAACCAGATATGTTTTGTTATTATAGTGGCACATTTGCCTCACCAAATCTTGGGCAACTTCATCTTTTCCATTAGAAGTTGCTGTTTTCAGGGATTTTTTATGACTTGGACATCAGAATTGGCTTCCAGCTATGACTTGGTAAATAAAAGCTCGGCCTGAGACCCACTTATAATGCCAAAGTTTAAAAAACAAACATTAGTTTGGACAACTTTAGTTATAGAAGAGCAAGAAAATAAAACTTTTCTGGTCTCATACCATTTGGTTTACAAAGGCAATTTGTTAAGCAATTAGTCCAATTGCTCTAATACCCTTTGGGGTACTAAAAAGCAAGTGGTTGAGACACTAGATGTGAAAATGACTTTGCCATATGCAGTGACTACTTTTCATAAAAATTATTAATCTGATCTTTTAATCTGCTTTGCACATACATACAGTGGAACTGTTCACCTGCTTATGCCAGCAAGAGTGAGTTTGACTTGTGGAGCAGACTGAAATGTGCTCTCTGCACCTCCAGGAGTCTGCAAAGTGGTTGGAGGCTCTCCAGTGGGCACTCCGCGGTCTCGCATGCAAATGTGTGTGTTTTCCATGGCTCCCAGCACGTCCCTTATTAGCACCCTGGGGAGCCTGCTGCTTGCACGCATGCCAGGGGGATAACAATTCTGTTTCTGTTTTCTAAATGCAAGGTTTGGCTTCTGATTTGTTCATGTATTTAAATTAAACACCACCCCCCCTACCACCACCCCCAAAATACTGGTGTGCTAAAATGTCCCACACTGTAATCCATCAGTGCGTTGAGCTAAGAATGTGCAATTTCTCCTATAGTTTTTATTTTTCCCCTGGCTTCTGGGTTCACCCAAACTTCTGATAGATCTGTCTTTCCTGCAGAATGTCACTGACGCCTGTCCTTTCCTCCCCAATGGCACTAAAAGCAGTGAGTACTTCCCCAGGGCCCTGGGTGGTGGGGGGAGTGGTGAGCAGCAAGCCCCCATGCTCTGGAGTGGGTGGGAGCCCTGCAGCACTCCCTGGCTCAGATGGCTGCTGGAGCCCCCATCCCACCGCTGAGCGTTGCCATTGCCATAGCGAACTGTTCCACACCCACCAAATTGCCATTTGTCACAAGCTTTTTCTTCTGATTCACCTAGCATGTTATTCCTCCATTCATTTTCTTCTGCCTTAAATACTTATTTATTGTGCCAGTAGTCCTGCCCAGGTGTTCCCACACAAAAGTATGGACACCTGCACCACATTATGTATGCACAGTAAATCAAATGCTTCTGGGAAGCAGCAAGTGCTTCCCTTATGGTCTGCAGATACTCAGTAAGTTCAACACCTCTGGACAAGTCCAACTGGCTGTAGATGTCCAAATCTGTATTGCCGAGTATGGCTGTAGATCTAGCACTTTTTGGAAGCAGTGCAAATAGTATGCAAGTGTTGTATCATTGATACATACGTGTACCGTAAGTCCATCTGTCATTTTCTGGAAACTGGACAGCTCTAATGAAAGTCTCACAACCGCGTGGTAGAATTTCTGTGTGCATGCACATCAGGTGGACTTGAGGTTTCTGGGTATGCACAAATAGCTATGTGTTGCTTGTAATACATGGAGAAACCTGTGAAAAACAGAATATTCTCAAAATCTGGCTGCACACAATAGCTGACTGGAAAAGAAGCACTTGAGACCCAGTATACAGAGTAGCCCTCAATCTGCAAAGCTCTGCATAGCTCCAGCCTTCAGATCTGATTTCTTTTCATCTTCCAGGTGCTGCTAATAGTTCTACCATGCTGTCCTCCTCAAACCTCTGCTTTTATCTGCATCAGGGCCCCAAGTTGGCCAGGAGTTGGAGGCAGAATTGCCCCACTGTTTCTGGAAAGTGAGTGCACCAAGAGATACTGAAAGGGTTCCAATTGCTAAAGCAAGATTTTGTTAGAATAAAAACTCATAAACTCAAACAAGGCATCTCTTTAAATGGAGTTAGCTCAGATTACTGGATGAAGTAGGCTGCATGAAATAGTTTGAATACGAACCTCCTCCCTCCTCATCGCACCCTATCCGACACTCCTGCTCTCTAGTCCTGCAATTTTTAGTGGCTTCCTGGGTTTGAACAACAACTGCCATCTCCTCTCAGATAAAGCCTCCATCTTTCCAACACCTTTCAGACTTGGTTTGGCTCTATTGTTGGAAGCAACTCCCCTGCTCCCCTCAGGAACCTCCTGTTTCATGCAGCAGGCTCCCAGCTTGCTTCACCTGCTTCCCACAACCTCTTCACCCCAACCACAGTCAGCAAGGTTCTCCTCCCACATACAATTTCTTTTGGGGCAGGAAAAATTTCCCCGTTCCTCACAAGGGTGATGGCTGGTGCAGTAAACAGGACAACGCAAACTCTTGCCCTTCCGTTGCTGTGCCCCAATAAAAACCAGACAAGCTCTGAGCAGACAAATTGCACCACTCTGCTGGCAGCCCCAGCATCTTCCCCACTTTCATCTTCTGCCATGCCACCCCTCTGAGACATACCTTTCTGTTCCAGTGAATCATATGAAAACCCTCCTCAGTAAAAACGTCCTTGAAAATGTTCTTTCGCAAGGAAACTCATCAGGGAGATTAGTGGGGAAAAAAAATTCACACGTGAGGTAGGGATTAGGCTATTGGGTGGAATCAGGACTGCTTCAGGATCCCATGCAGTTCTGCCATTCTGGGAAGAGTCGCAGATACTCAGTGTGGCCTCAGATGAACAGCAATATTTAAGAAGTTGTCAAGTATCATTGCATATGCCAAAACCACAGGTCAGGGCAAGTGGAAGTTGGTAGCACAGGAAAAAATGAACCCTTGGAGCCAAGTGAGAGTAGATGTGTTTATTTTGTTTGTTTATCCTGCTCATTCTAGGTTCATGTTCTCACTTCCTTGAAACATCAAAAGATATGAGAGCTAAATGAGTAGCAGTGTCATCCCCATTACCTGGGAACATAGGTAGGACACTGTGGTGTGTTCTGGCTGTTCAGAACAATCAGACCAGAAAAAAAAAATTCTGGCACTTATTGTAACCACTGGGATTGGTATACACCTCACTTGTTTGTAGCCATTGGAAAACTGGATGAATGATGTGGGCTGGTTCATGATTCTTCTACAGAAAGGGTCATGGTCACATGCTTTGTTTCACAGAGAATGATCCTTAGACTGGACACCCTCTGACTGCAATTTTGTGAGCTGACTCCCATCTCAAACACTCAGTGTGTGTTCCCCACAACTCATCCTTTCTCCACTGTGCTTTTGTAGCCCAGAAGAGTTCACACTTCCTGGGATTCAGCTGACAGGTAGCAACTAAATAAACCAACAAGAAGAGGAGCATAAGGTGAGGAAAAGAACAGCAGAGAAGTATGTTTGCTCAAAGAATTTTTTTTTAAAGCATTGCTGCAATTTCAACACAGGCACCACAGTGCTGAGGATGAAATAGGTATAGGATTTAGCAGCTGGGCTACAAGCTCTGGGAAATTACAAACTCCTGTAAATCCAGATTTCTAATACAAACAGATTTCAAGGTCTTCAGCTCCACCATTTCAGTCTTAGGTTCACTCAAACAGGAGAGAAGTGAGAGGCATCTATTTGAGTGATACTGAAATCATTTCAGGCCAGTCAAGTTACATAGAATGCAACATCTTATTCTATAAATATCATTTAAGTTGGCAAATGATTACATAAGATCTAAGCTGTGCAACTGGTCAATTTTTTTTTTTTTTTTTTTTTTTTGCATATTGTGTGTCCTGCAGATAGATTGCAGATAGACACCTTCACTACTTCCCTATGTTATTCTTATGTTTCTTTATAAATTAATGCATGCATCTGAAAATTCCAGGATTTGTTTCAATTCCAGAGAGAAATCCAGAGCCTGAACTTCCTTTTGTTCTACAAAATGTGTTGCATTACTCAGTCCTCTGCTCTCCAGTTATCCTGAAGAAATGTCCTTTCCTTTCATTTGTGAGGTAGATGCATTGCAGCCAGAGGAAGGCAAAAAATGGATCTAGAGGATGTTGAAATACAGCCACAAAATTGGGCAAGTAACATATGTTTTCCAGTCTGAAAAAGACTCACTTGAAGGGTGATAGCTGAGATGCCCTGATACCAGCTTTCCTTTGGGCCAAAAAGTATGTTAAATCTATTGAGCAGCTGATAAAAGGTCAGTTTTATGGGTGTCTGTTAAAATTGTTCATCTGGTAAAACTGGTACAGTATTAAGTATTGTCCTTTGGTGCAATAAAATAACTACTCAATTAAGGTTAATCACATTTGATGGGCTTGAAAATCCTTGCGGTTTTTCTGTATGCAACACCAATGCCAACCTTTTTGTGGGTCCACAAAGCCAGGTGGAATGAAAGCAGTGGACGAACAGGAAAACCATCAGGCTACAAGATAAGACAGAAAAATCTGAAACAGCAAAAGGTATATTCAAGATGTTTTGAAGGCAAATGATCCATTGACCTGTGGAAAAGCCCAAGTGGTAGAACCACTAGGTGCATTTCCTAGGGATGGTTTAGTGTGTGTATCTGGAGGAATGCTCTTACCTAAGCAAACCACTGGAGTAATGAACTGCTGCACAAATAGTATACAGTTACCCGCATTGCACTTCTCCACACTTACCTGCGTGGCTCAGAGGGAACTCCTTCCACATTTTGATTGTGGGCTATTCTAAGAGTCCCTCACCAGGAAAAAATCCTGCACCCTCACTGGCCCCTACCCAAAGCTGTGGGTTCTCCTTAGTGCCAGATGTGCCATTTTCTGCTGCCTGCCTATCTGTCTTTTTCTCCTTACTCTGAAGAATGTGCCAACACACAGTTTAGGAGAAGCTTGTCAGGCTCGGGAAATGACCCCAGGGGCTATGAGCACTACCAGTAAAGTCCTCTTCTGGGATCAGGCCAGTGCTTGAGTCACTGCCCTCATTTATCCTCCTTACTTAAAGCCACTGTCAAAGTTTCCATCTCTTTTCACAGAGATGTGGCCAGGTCTTTGGAAAGTGATGGGCAGAGGCAGTGCAAGCTGCTGGTAGCCCTTTGCTTCTTCATGCTTCTAAAAAGAGCTCCAGAGATGTTAAAACTTTATAAACCCAGAAGAGAAAAGGAATAGGAGGAGTGCCAAGAGGACAATTTGGTCCCACTCCAGAGGATGGTTTGCTAACATGGATAGGACCTGTCAGAGGGCTGCCAGCAGGGGCTTATGTTATCACAAACCATTTTGTTATGTAGCGAGCACAAAGGAGACAAATACAGAGAAGTGCCAAATAACCTGAAATCACATTTGGTGTTGCAGGGAGCCAGAGATGCTCTGAAGCTCCCATGGTCTGGCCCAAGCAAATCTGCCCTTCAGAAGCTGAGGGTTTCCTCCAAACACTTATTTTCAGGAGAATCAGAAGCAACCATTTCCTTTTCGTCTTCCCCTGTGCTTTATTTTTAGGTAGAACTAAACTTTGGGTCTTCCCCTCTTTTGAGAGCATGGTGATCTCACATGACCACTGACTGTTTCTTCAAATCTCCAGTTTCTCCAATTCTCCATCTTGTGTATATTCTGCAAATTCAGAGATTGTTTTTGCCTTGAGTGCCCTGATGCACCCTGTATTTATCAAAGTACCTCACAGCTGCAAACGTTTAGGTTACCAACATTTACCCACTGAAAAAGCAGAAACTTCATGTCAAGGTTAAAGCATAATATTCCACCCTGGCAGAAATCTAAAGAATTTGTAAAATATGAAAATGCCATAGGAAAAAAGAGTGGACAGGCCCCCAGCCCTCTTGCAGTCAGCACTGGAAGTCGCAGGCATGTGGCTGGGGCCATGAGCACTTCTTTCAGAGAGATTTTCATCCCCAGCCGCCTGCTGCTGGAGGTATGATAGAGAAAATGCCAGTCGGTCAGAGATGTTTGGGACAGGACTCTTGCCTAATTTGTCCACTTTAAAGCTGGGCAGTTAGTTTAAGCTAAGTAATCAATGGCTCCTGAGAAAAGAGAGGGTGAATCCAGAGCTGCAAGTCCCCCTCTGCTGACGGACCTGACACAAGGATATCAGGGCAGTTGCCAAACAGTAAATGGCCAAAGTTATGTGAGATGAATACTACCCTGAGAATTTTCTCCCAGAGTCCCAATGGGTGTTGATTCTTTCTACTTAAATTCATCAGAGCAAATTAAGATTGTAATCCTACAATAAGCTCAAGTAAATGAATTATTTTGCCCACAAACCCCATCTGCCTTCCGTAGAGTTCTGGATTGGTTTCCGAAGGTTTTTGCCATATTTGCCCTCCTGTCCCTGTCTTAAGGCCTTTTGATAGAGGAATTCTCTTTTTCATAAGCTTCCTGGCTTTCTTGTTCTACCCTTAGCACCATCCCTTTGACACTGGTTTAACATAGTGTTGGGTTTAATATTATTACTGTAAAAGGGAACAATATAAAAAGCTGTATCTGTCATTTACCAGAGCGAGTAAAGCTGAAATTTGTTGGACTGACCTGGAATTTTTCCCTTCTTGCAAAGCAAAATTTTCATTAAAAAAGTAATAGAGCTCAACTAATCCCAGCAATAAAATGGTTGCTATTGAATGCCATGGTAGCTTTTGAAACAAGAAAACCTCTTTCTGTGTTCACTGCAAAAGATTAAGAGACTGTCAAGTTTAAAAAGTTGTTGGCTCTACTTAACACTTGCTAAGCACAGTATAGACTGTTTTATCCATTTGTACTCCCTCACTTGTCTCCTTCATGTGTCTTATATAATAATTTCCAAAGTCAGAAACAAAAAAAATAAAAAAACATCAGCTAAGATAAAATGGCACAAGATTAAAAACTCCTAGCAGCCGTAGAACCTGGCAAGAAAGAACAAAGAGGTTTAAAAATCATCATATTTTATAGCATTAGAATGCCACACATTAAATATAGATTTTGCTGCTGATTATATTGTTACGCATTCCATTGTTCCCATGCCATTGGCCTTCAGGACTTTATTACTTATGTAATTCCAAGATCTGACACAGCTAGAGTGAAATGCATCTGATCTCAATGAATGGCATCAGATGAAAAAAAAATGGATTTTAGGAGAAAAAATATCATTTTAATTTTACTGTGAGTCCATTGATTGGTGACAGATGTTACCATTCCCATTTAATTATTCTTGATTCATTTCCCAAATAAAAATATAGATAGATGTCAAAGTATTTGAAGTCATCCAGATAAAGAGTTAATTTAAACAAGTTGGTTTTATTCTTTTTTATTTATTTATTTTTTGCAGATTTTCCATTTTAAGGGAAAACTCATTCTGAGTGGTACATACAATCTTACCTGTATACATTAAAGGTCTCAAACAATACAGCATATGATTATTAGTCAAGGGCTCTGGGAAGAGGAGGAGCACTCACTCTTTAGTAAGTGCTGGCATGAAATTCCAGCATGGTACAGTGTCAACAGAAGCCCCTCAAACTGAAGTTTCATGACCACTGTGTATTCAGAGCTACAGATATGAACATACTTAATAAGCATTATTTAAAAGAAAAGCATACCTAAATCCCAAGTAACTGGCATTTTCAACTAAATATGTGAAACTCAACTGGCTCTTTTCCTCACCCTGGAATATGAGCACATACTTTATGTCTTTTGGATAAAGGGCTTATAAAGAATGTCTCACTTTCTCAGCCTACCTGTGCCCCTGGAGAGAAACCTCTGACCTAGAAGTATCCCGATAATAAGCTGTAATGCTTTTGAAGAGGAAATAGAAAAAAATGTATTTTATCATCTTTATCCTTTTGGTTTTAGAGTATTAGCATTATTTTTAATTAAAAAATCTAGTACATTTTCTTGCTTTTCTTATGTTATTTTTACAAGAAATATATTTTACTATAATCTTTATTATCAAAGAGTGCAATTGCAATAAAAAGGAAGGTTTCTTTTGTTTACTCTCTAAAAGTGTAGCAACATATGTACCTGAATACTTCAGATTCAGTGTTTTAGAAGGATGAGACATAGACAAGAAAAAACTCATTGTAATGAGACTATATGTAGATTATTTTTTTTTTATATGATTCAGAAGATGTTTAATTACTTTAAAATCAGAAAATGCTTCAAATAAACAAGTTAATTCCTCCTGATCCTTGGAAACCTAGCAACATTTTTCTGAGGTCCACAGGCAGGCGCCTGGTGTATCTCAGGCATTTGAGGCACTCTGAAAGAGACT
Organism: Pelecanus crispus; assembly: GCF_030463565.1. Taxonomy (NCBI): domain Eukaryota; kingdom Metazoa; phylum Chordata; class Aves; order Pelecaniformes; family Pelecanidae; genus Pelecanus; species Pelecanus crispus. Next base: position 206,014,465 of record NC_134643.1, read on the forward strand.
GATCTGAGTCTTGTGGAAGATAACTGAATGCAGGCACTCAACACAGGTGTGCAAACTGTCAGCCTGAAAATGGTCATCCTTCACCATTAACTTTGCTGACAACTTTATATGGTGCATGGTATATCCAATTGCCAGTCTATTCTCTCCTTTATTTGTGGTTGCCATTGAAATGAAGCTTTCTCTGATGTGTGTGGTTTGGATTTAAGAATAAAACTGCTCATATGGCAGAGCCCAGCCTCAGAGAGCTGCAGCAGAGCCCTTATGGCCCTCTAGCTATGTGGGTCCTCTCCGTGGGACAGGGAGACCCTGGTGATCACCTGGCTCCAAGGCTGCTGGTTTGGAGCCTGACTCCTGCGGAGGATGAGGAGCTGCTGTACAGCCAGGCATACCTCAGCCACTGCTGCAGCTATCTGGGGCACAGCAACCCAAATGGGAGATAGGAGCCTTCAAAGTAAATTGCACAAGTACATGAATGCTAAATGGAGTTAATTACTACTCCATTTCAAGATGTGCTGATGGCTAGTCACATTTTGTTGATAAGCCTGTTAGCTCTGAGCTCCTCTATCCATTTCTCATTGGAGCAACTTGTGCAGGTAGTCAGTGGCCTGGCAGTGCTTCAAGGGATGCCAGCTTTGGACGCATAAAGGCTGTGGTGAAACTGTGTGATTCCGTGACTGGTCCTTATCAAGTGTAATATTTTACTCTGTATAGTCTTGTTGTCCACCTGAAAAACACCTAGAAGGATACACTGAGATTTCTCAAAATATGGCCTCAGATCCTGGTTATGCTCCTGTTCTAAATAACTTATCTAAGCTGTCCGTTGGATTTTGTGTTCCTGGGTTTCCTTTGATGTGGTACACTGTAATTTGTACTGCACCGCCTGTCTTTTTTTAAATATGATGCTTAATCATGTTTCATTCTCAGAGTCTTGACTTAGTTATGGATCAAAAAATTGGGTGCAGATTTTAATTTATTTTACTGGATTTGCTTCTAAAGATGTCTCCATATAATGTAGCAGGTGAACTTTTTGTCATTACAGAAAATATTACTATGTACAAATAAAAATCTCCATTTGTCTTTGGAACAATCTCTAGAGAAATGTGTTTTGCCATTCTGCTAAAACATCAACAGCTGAGGAGCATGACAGATCACTTGGCATTCTTAGAGTTGACTTTGCCCTGCACAACATATTTCTCTTGCTGATAGAAAGATGCAGTGTTACACCTTCAAAACCCCTATTATTGTAATTAAGAAAGTCAGCCTTCTCAACATGTCTTCATGCTTTTGTGCTGACAGGACTGCAAATAAATTAACTATTGCAGGCTTCAGTCTTAATGCAAGCAAAACATGGAAGGGAAAAGAAAAAGCGGGGTGTGGGGGGGTTGGGGGGAGGAAAAGAAACTAAATGTCCCTGGACTCCTGGGAAAGCTGGGTTGAAATACATAGCATGAAAAAAATGTGTCTGTGCTATCTGTCTATAGCACATGTCAGCTGGAGCCCAGAACTGCTCTGGGGACATGGCCCTTTGGTACAAGCTAAGCTTATTCCTAAGCTCTCCTCAGGGAATTCCTTATAGAGCTTTTCAGGGAAAATTGCCCATTTTTACCCATGACATGGCACAGCCTCTCTCCTGTGTGGAGGATTGGTGTGGAAGGAGAGGGAGCCCTGGTTCTGCCTCCCACCACCCACTCCAGGCCCCTGCACTCCAGGAGTGCAAGAAAGTGATGAAAAGCCCCTGTGTAAGCACGTTAGCACCTGAGCATATTTCTGGCCTGGTAAATAGCGCCGTTTCTCAGTTCTTGTTGCAATTCTTCTGGTGCACATGCACTACATGAGAAACAGTAGTTTCTGTGCACTCCTGCACTGTCTTGCAGAGTGAGCGAACTATTTCGAACTATTTTGAGGCCGTACCTAGAATACTGTGTCCAGTGTTGGGCCTCTCAATACAAGAAAGACATTGAGGTGCTGGAGCGTGTTCAGAGAAGGGCAACGAAGCTGGTGAAGGGTCTGGAGCACAGGTCTTATGAGGAGCGGCTGAGGGAACTGGGGTTGTTTAGCCAGGAGAAGAGGAGGCTGAGGGGAGACCTTATTGCTCTCTACAACTACCTGAAAGGAGGTTGTAGTGAGGTGGGTGTTGGTCTCTTCTCCCAAGTAGTTAGCGATAGGATGAGAGGAAATGGGCTCAAGCTGTGCCAGGGGAGGTTTAGGTTGGATATTAGGAAAAATTTATTCACGGAAAGTGTAGTCAAGCATTGGAACAGGCTGCCCAGAGAGGTGGTGGAGTGCCCATCCCTGGAAATGTTCAAAAAACGGGTAGATGTGGCACTTTGTGACATGGTTTAGTAGGCATGGTGGTGTTGGGTTGATGATTGGACTGGTGATCTTAAAGATCCTTTCCAATCTTAATGATTCCTAGTTTTTACTTTCATTATACATAATCCAGCCACCAAGCCAGGAAACACCAAATTGCTAGTCTACCCTTAATTGGTTTAGTGGTGGACTTGGTAATGTTAGGTTAATGGTTGGACTGGATGATCTTAAAGGGCTTTTCCAACCTAAATGATTCTATGATTCTATGATTTCCCTCCAAAACAAAACCTGTGCCCAGTTCTGGGGACAGTTCAGTCCAGCAGCTGCTCCCAGAAGCAGTATGGGTGACACTGCCCTTTGTCTTTTACAGTCCTTCAGCACTATACCAGCAGGCTTTCCATCTTCAGACACCTTCTCGTACCCTCCTGTCATGTCCCAGAACATGAAACACTTGCCCTCAGGTTTCTAGTGTGAAAGAACCACTGAGCTGCAACACAACCTTCGTATTATTGCAGGTGTGTTGAAGTAAATAATTATATTTCACAACCATGGGGACATCATATTGGCCACAAAGGAGACCTAAGGAAATGGCCTTTAAGGTAGGGAAGTAGCATGAGACCACTTTTCATGAAATAATTTCCATGCTACTTGCATTGTGCCTGCTGAACTGAACATCTAAACACCCATCTCCTTGAGGTTACCTGGAACATACACACTGTCCCAAGTGCCCAGCTCCTCTGAGCAGCCTCACCCAGCAGGCTTGCTCAGAGCATGCCTACCATCACCCCAAAGCAATGAATTCAGTGCGAGACATATTAGCCACACCCAAATGATCATAGCATTGCTGTGGTCTTTGTATCATGGCTAATGGCTAGAGCAATCATGCAGGAAGAGAGAGATTGAGATCAAAATTCTTCCCTGGCCTGAGGGTTCAAAGCTAATCTTCCAAAAAGTGTGACATAAACTACAGAATAGGGTACCTTCCCCCTCCCCTTCCCCTTATTAAGTAGTAACTGGGTGAAAACCAAAAGAATAATCCTGAACACAGACCCTAGGATTGCCTGTCCGCCTGAATGCCTGTTACATTACAGTATCATGCTCCCTCATAATTGTTATTCCTCTAGCTTCATGAATATTGAGAGTGCTTAGACATTAAATCTTAAGAAGAGGACTTCTCATTTGGCAAACCTGCATGAACTTCCAGGGGATGAGGGGCCTGAGGTCTGGACTGATGTTTTAGACTCAGGTACATGACAACCAGCAATCTCTAATTTCAGGCTCTTAAAAGCTTTTTGAAATCTCACCTTGTATAACCTTAGGGAAGTAAGGAGGGCACAGTCCCTGTATTTCCTTCCCTGAATGTAAAGATTGCAATTATGCATGCTCTGGTGTGAAATACAGCAGGCAGGAGGAGGGAGAGGAGAGCATCTGTGATCCTCGCTGCTATTTCAGTATAACCTGGAGGCAAAGCACAGCTTGGCCCCCAATTAATCCATGGGTTACTTTTTTTACTTAAGAGAATAATTACATTCAAGCATGGCTTTTCCTGTAGGTGCAAAAGAAGACTGAATTCAGTTGTGGTGTTTGGTTGCACATTTTTCCTGGTGTCATTCTAAGAAAAGCAAAGATAATCTGTGAGATGGATAGACATTCAGTTAATAAAGACGTGCATGAATTGCTCGCTAATGGATATAACACTGAATTCACAGGCATCCTCAGTTGCTAATGGAACCTGAAAGTTGTCAGGAAGATGTTGCAGTTCCATTTGGCGTAACGCACAATCTCCTCGTGCTGACAGCTCTGCAAAGTTACATTTTTAAAAACATATTTTCTTAATGCATTTTTTGGCTAACGCAGTTGTCCCCATTACCTCTGAAATGCTTTAGTCTAATTCACATTAACGGGCTTACTGAGATACCAACAACATTCTTTTTATCCAGCATCAATTGACCAGACTTACAGAACTGCTGTTATTTAAAGAAAGTTCAAGCCCTTTCCTGACTGCTGTAGCGCTCTGAATTTCTCATTTGTCTGGCTCATTAAGAATATTCTGTTGTCTATTCACACAGTAGGCAAATAGCTTTAATATTTCCCAAAATTACCTCTTTTCTCCTCTTAAAGCTGATGGTACTAATAGAGAGCAAGGAGCAGTGGCTCCTAAGCTGGAAACCAAGGGCACACAGGCAGTCCTTGGCCTTTCTCAAAAATATTTTCCATGGTGTGAACATTTCACATTAATAGACCATGAAAGTTTAAGTTAAATATACATGAAGCTGAAGTGCTGACTGCCTCATGGCAGATCACCAGTGGTTCACGCCATTTTAGCAATAATTGCTACACACTCAACCAAAAGAGGACTTCTGGGGTCTCACAAACTTTGTGGCAGATTCAGGAAGAGGATTTCCAGTCAGATATATCCACAAAGCCACAGATGAATGTACAGTTGCAAGGATGTAAAAGAAGATACGTATAGATTGCATGGGGATGGGGTCCTGAAATGAGACATGTGAGAGGTAGTTTATGCACACAGTCCCTTTATGACAAGGAAAAGGTTTGTGTTAAAGCTTTCCAGAGAAATTTTGACAGAACTATCAGAATGTTCCATCACAATATCCAGCACTGCCAGAAACAAATATCTTTGTGATTAATTTTCCTGGAATTTTATTTAAGATCTTCTATTTCTCTAAGAATTTCTGATAGAAAAGTTCTAATAAAGTCAAAACAGCATTTCAACTTTGATGTTTCATTTAATTGTTTTTAGCTGCTTTATGTCACAATCAAAACATTTTATTAAAAAAAAATCCCAGAATATCATTAACTAAGTGTAGAAAAATCTTTTTTTTTTCTTTGCAAAATCAAAATTAAATAAAAATATGATATTTCAAAATCCTCTGTAAAAAGGCATCCCTGGCCTCTGTAGATCCCTCCCTTCTGTGTGGGTGCTACATTTTCCATCATGCAGGGTAGCAAGGTGAACAATCTAGCAGTGGAAAGATACTACAAAATCAATCTATTGGTGATTACATTTAACCAGTATCTCCAACATATCACAGCATTGTTATTTGGTGATAACCTGGTCACTACAAAATTAATTAAAGTCATGCATGTGTCATGGCAGTGCATTTTGCCATTGTAGTAACTAAATTGATTAGTTGAATTTTTGTCAGAGAATTCTTGTCATGCCTCTCTGAAAGACCCTAGCACAAGGCTCTCTAAATGTATCTTTTTCGGGCCTCAGGTATAATATTATTGTGTTAATGTAGATCTATAGACTGCAGAGAAGATATCCCTCATGTACATCATCTTGAGATTAAAACAAATCACATTTCTTACTCCCAGGGATCTAGGATACATGTGTATAACCAAATTAGAATCCTATGCACTTGATACTTACAGTTATTTAATTGTTATACCTATGTTGTGTCAGATTGACACAGATGACTATTAGATTCATTCAGACTAATGCAAAATTCCAACAAACTGCAAGTTGAAAAGATGTAAAAAAAAGAGACTTTTTTAAGAAAAATCACCTACAAATCTCTTAATTCAACTCCCTTATTTCAGCTAGTCACCACTGTATGTTTACTGCATAAGAATAATCAAGAAAATGTATAAAAAATTGTCTGATTTGGGAATTCAAGTTGCTAGCGAAGACATTAAAATTGAAACATTAGGATATGCAATGCCTTCCTAGCCTTAAATTAATTCAGGAAGCCTTACAGATTCAATACATAAAGGATTCATCTCTCCAATCATTTTGGAGAGGAATTTGCAGTAAAGGCCAAACAATGACTGTTCTGTGTTATCCAGCTCTGCTTCAGATGGCCTTCCCTGTCCTTTGACTGCTTTACTCCACAGCTGCCAGCATGCCACCTTATCCAAATCCCTTATACATACAAGGAGGTCAGGACTAGTGAGCATCACATACGAGCAAGATTGCGGCCAAGAATTTGCCTCCATAAACACTTTCACTATTGTATTTCCAAATCTTCCAGAAAAAAAAATACACTGTCATGGGGTACGGCACAGAAAGATTTGGGTACATTTTGATGCTTTGGCAGAAACTGGGGCAGGCTATTGGATATTAGCTTTACTCTGGGAACTTGGGCATAGCTATCAGGCTTTAGGCTACCCCACAGTCACTTCTCTTCTGCCAAAATGTGTATACTTGCTTACTGGATCCCACATTTTCTTCCAACATTGGACATGAATTTAGTAATGATTGAATGCACCAAGCTGACAGCTCTGGAAAATTGCTAATAAAACAAGAACTATACCCAAAAGGGTGCTTACAACCTCAGTCTTTTGCTCTCAAGTGGTTTTGAGGTTGGGATTTCTTTTAGCTAGGGTGGTGGGCTTTAGTAGTCATCATTCTTGTTTCAAACCATATAAAGCTTTGAACCACTAAACAGGCAGGCAAGGGTCTCCTCCACAGGGGTGGGTGGGTGGGTGTGTGTGTGTGTGTGTGTGAGGGTCAGAGGGACCCTCCTCAGGAGCAAAATGAGACCTTCAGATGTAATTTCTGAACAGCTGGATTGTGACTCCTGAAACCATCAAAGCCCTGCACAAACCTGCAGACTTGAGAGCCCCATTGACTTCAAAGGAAGCACTGCCCAAACTTCTTACACTGCCTGAATATTTTATTATATGGTGCAACAAGGCAACAGCAGTCCTTCCACTCTGCTTGCTTCAGTTCCTCTTTTTCCTGTCCACCTCTCTTCTCCTTTGTATAAGATGCATTTCTTCCCTTCAGTTTCACTTTTCCCTCTATCTTCTCACTTCTTTTAAAAAATTATTTCTGATGTTCTTATATTCTCTTCTCTAATTATTCATCTCTCTAATTAACTACCAGAAATTTGTTATTCTTTCTGCTACAGATTTCATGCTTCTCTTTCCAGATACAGCATTACGATAGGATGTGCTTACCTCCTAAAAGAGCTTCTCCCAGAGAGCTGCTTGATGACCCGATACATTTATCTTTATAGTCTTTTTCCACTAATCTGTAGACTTTCTTCTGTTTTAAATATGATGCACACTCCATTGAGCTTTCTTGTGTCTGAACCTGGTTTTCATTATTACAAACACTGTTGATCACAGTGTGCTTTTAAATTGCAGGCATGAGGACTGCAGAACAGGGACCACTTCAACTCAACAGCTTGGTGACATTCTGGAGGGAGGGAAAGCTGTTCTAGTCACAGTGACTATGCAGCTCAAATAGAATAGCTCAAGAGGGACAGCCCTCCTGGACCTGGTTTGCTGCGTTGAAATAAAGATCCAGACATAAATGAGCAAAAGAAAAAAAGAAAAAAAGAATTTTGTCATATGCGTTTTTCCTAGGCAAAGTATAATTTGTTTTCTGAGGCTCAAGGTTCAAGGTAATTTTTGTATTTCCATAATGATCATGTGGCTGTTCCGGGGAAAAAAATCCCACCCCTAAATGAAAAATTGTCCTTTGTTGCAAAGTTATACATTGCCATGGAGATCTTAATGACTGTGGAAATCCTTCATTCCTCAACACACCATCTCAGCAATGTAAGGCAGCAGGAGCCCCTCTCCATAGCTGGCTTTGTTATTTGGCTCTGCGCTGCCAATTTTGGCTGGCATTACAGCTCAAACCAAAGAACAGTCAAACTCAAACCAAGGAACAGTCTCCCTGACCTCTTACCTCTTAGGCTGGGTTTTGATCTAGTGTTCAAGCACAGATCTTATCATTTTGCACTTGTTTTTCATGGAATTTCAACTGTTGTTGCCAACCTCTAAATCAGTCCTTGTTCACACCAGAAAAGAACAATTTGCGCTGATGGTGGCACCAGTGCAAGTCCCAGCACAGCCATGCTTGTCCCCTGTGGACTTTGTCCTAGTGGGAATGATAAGAGAGGACCCTCTTGCTGCCAGCCTGATAGCACAGCATGGTTCCTTCAGTAGCAGGTCCTGCGCAGACCTGACCTCTCTTCCCCTGGTTCAGCAGTACCTACTGATCCACACAGACCCCAAATAGCACAGGAGGAAGTTCAGGATGTGGCCCACAGACCTGTCTCCTGCAGCAAAGGGTGGTGACCAAGAACGTTTTTAAAAAAAAAATCAAACATAGAAAACATCTGTGCCTCTCTTCTGTCCAGGTTTATTTTTCCAATATTTCACATACCACAAATAGTTCAGTATGACTCCTTCATCAGAACAGAAGAAAAGAAAAACAAAAACATGCAATATTTCATTAAAAATAATATTTCTATTGACGTGAAAAATTTGATCAAACCGTCTGTATCCCCCCTACCTCCCATCCCCTTTCTCTACCTCATCTTTCTGTTTCCCTCTCTTTTTAAAAAAAGTACTTTGCTGTCCTGTTGGGCTGCTCAGCTTGTCAGCCTCTTGCTGCTTCTGGGATGTTTGGCTGCCCTCAGAGCATCATATGACTTCAGTTAGCTTGGGGGGCTCCAGCTGTGTTCTTAAATGTCATGGACAGAGGTAACAAAAGGGGAGAGGGTTAAGAGAATCAAATACGTTATTAAACATTACTTTTAAATCCTCTTGCAGAAGATGTAAATCACATGCTTGGCAGGCAGATTTGGGGATGTCACATGGGGGTTTGTTTGGTTTTTTGTTGATTATATCCCCAAACATTTGCTATTTCTTACATTTTTTCCCCTTGTTTGTCTTACTCATTCCTCATTTATTTCTATTTAAGTCCAAGGGGTCAGAACCTAGGATAAAAATTTGACAGTTCCTGCAGCTGATACAAGAGCTTTCTCATCCAAGATATTTGGGAACCTAGCTGGGATTGCTCACCATTGAAATATATCCTGGCCCTTTTCTCTGTTGGCCCGTAACATACGGCTCCTTGCCCCTGATTGACAGAAACCACCACTCAGGACAAATTGCCAGTCTGCAAAGCATTGCAGCATGCAATTATCTTGAAATACATTCAGATATCCAACAGAACTTGAAGTCAGAGTGCCTAAATTAACCTGAACTCGAGTAAATTAATTAACCTATGAGCAAGGAGATCAAGGCATCATCTTCTGATGACATTCCTCACTGGTTTACCTGGGGCAGTGAAACGGGGATCTATCGCCTAGTAAGTTGAAGAGTACTTACAAACTACCTGATATATGTCTTCTTCAGGACTATTTGCTCTTGCTGAGTTGGTTACCTCTGACTAGGGGGAGAATGGCTTGAAAATTCCCCCAATTTTCAGAAGACAACAGTCAGGAGAAGTTCCTGAGATGTGGGGAAATGAGAAGGACTGATCAGCAAGTTAATTTTAACAAGATTAAACACCCAAAGGAAAAATGGAAGGTCTTGTACCCTGCCCCGCCCCCCCCCCCCCCCCCCCCCCGCCCCCGTCTTCTGCAGAACTGCCACTGCCACCTGGGAAGAAATTACAACCATGTGACTCCTGTCTTGCACAAGTCCCCTGTCCCAATTAAAAGCCAAGGAACCGTAAAAGGAAAGGACATTTTCTGTACATCTTTCTCTCAAGCTGGAAGAGATGTTACAGGTGCTTTGTAGGGAGAAACTCACAGCACCATTGAGATATCAGCTGTCCAACTTTCGTATTCCCTTGACCTGAGTGTCCTTCACAGTCCCTAAACAGTGCCGTCATTACAGCAGGGAGGACAAGATGACCTAGGTCATCTGTTCATCTAGGACTAGATGACCTCCAGAGGTCCATTCCAACCTCAGCCATTCTGTGACCTTTGGCCATGGGTCTGAAGCCTCTCACCTGGGACCCTGCAGCAGGCTGACAGGCACTGTGGCTGTGGGGGTTTGCTATGTTGATGCCCCACAGATGACCCAGACCTCCTACCCTGTGTCATGGAAAACATTGGTTTTCATGCACTAGTCACTCTTGAGAAAAGAAATATCAACTTTGTTTGAAACTTTTTCAACAAAAGCTCAATTTCTCTCTTTTTGAAACTGTGAAGTTCTTCAAAAATGAAAAGCTAAGTTGAAGCTGAAGAAGAAAATTTCATGAGGATATCACTTGACAAGTTTGCCATAAAAAGGTTTGGCATTTGCCATGTGGCTCCAATTATGCTTCAGTCAGGTTGTGCTTGAATGGTAAAGAAAGGTATGGGGAAAAATTGCTTCAGTATCTTTTTGCAAGTTTATGGTTAGATGAAAAAAACATTTGGGTTTTAATTGAGAAATTAATACATAGCAGTGCTGATGGAAAATTTCACACTATCTGTGTGTGTGATTGCTGAAATTTTGGCTAATAATTTTGTTATTCTTTAAATACAAGTCAGTTTCAATGGTCCAGGCTGTAGCTTGTTTGGGAGTACATTGTAGCACATTCAACTGCAGTCAGTAGCTATGCATGGTTTATCTCAGCTTCTAAGATTAGGCTCCTGGGTGACTGATGGACTCTGCTGTTTCTTTGGGCCTTTCTGGGCATGATTTTGCTACAGTAACTGTGTAAAGTGTACATTCATATTTGATTTAACAATGTGTTTATATTTAATTTAATATCTGTGGGCCCATAAGCGTGGTTTGGAGTGTGAGAGTGGAAGGGTGGAGGATTATGTATGCACATACACAATCCTGGGATCATCCGACCCATATTGACTTGAATACAGTCAGGTTCTGATCCCACTGCAGCCATAGAGACATTTACCATTGACTTCAAACGACTGGAACAGGAAACTTCACATACAGCAATTCCCAAATCACTGCAGCCTTTTCCTTCTATGGTGACCACTCAAAAAGCACTGCTGAAAAACTTTCTAATTTTTTGCAAGTAGATTCTCCAGTTTTCAGCAAACATGCAGAGAGCGATTCCACACCACTAAAGGGAACATGTTAGCTGTCACTATTGTATTATCTTTATTCATAACTGTTGTTTGATATATATATAATGAAATTAGAAAGACAGCACATGTGTTCACCACCTGAGCAGATGAAAACATCATTGTGAAAGGGTAAGATGTTAAAATATGTTCCTCCACAGTTCCAAGGTACAGTCCTGTATCTGTTAAATATTTACTTTTACAAAACTAACTTAGGACATATTTGAGTTTCTGAGACCAGGAAAGGATCTCTATGAACAGAAGACTGCAAAATGGATGAGTTTTTCCAGGAAAATAAGATTTGAAATATTGAGGAAAGAAACCACACTCTTTTCAGCAATTGTTTTTAAAATTGATCTGATTTTGTAAGCTCAGAGGAGGTTTGTTAAAGTGCATAAAGAGAAACCTGAAAAATAAGGGACAATTTAAATGTAACATCTGATATGTTCAATGCTATGTTGCATAAGCATTTGCTGTCTTTTTCTCCCCCTGTGTTTCTGTGTCTCCTTCATACCACTTTCCTTTATAAGATGAACCGAAGAGGAGAGAGCAACAAAACATAGAAACAAAAGTACGTGAACTTATTAGTTTCCCTCTCATATGACCTCAAAAAGGAATTTTCTCTCCCCTATCTCTCCAGCATCAGAGAGAACAAAACAAAACTTGCATCTACAAATGCCTGATGGCTCAGGGAATGGAAGCTGGATGAAAGACTTGCTAGGGTAGGTTCCCAGGCTCAGCAATGCGGCTACACCAGCCGGGGATGATTGTCATTGCTTCTTTGATGCCAGTAGAGTTATGGCAGTTCACAGCAGCAGAGCATCTGGCCAAACATATTGAACTCTGTTAATACAGCTGTTTTAGTGCAATCCCACTAGCATTGGTGCAAACAGGTGATTTATACTAGTGGAGTTTGTTCGTTTACACGATAAAAATCTCATCTCCACACACACACAAAAAAGGGAAGGATGGCAGGCAGGGCAACCCCAATACCCCTTTCGGGGACATGAGCACCAACCCAGTGGCTCCCAGGGTTGTCCTGGGGGACCTTCAGCCCCATGGACCAGGGGACACTCCAGAGTGGTTTTTTGGAACACCTTTTGGACTGAGGGGGGTCACTGCCTGTGGAGCTATGACATTTATTATGGGATGAGCACAAAGGTATTTGGGGACTGTGGAAGATTTATTATGGGATGTTTAGGGGAGAAAACAAAGGCAGGGGAAGGGGATATCAAGGTAGTTTTGGTGACAATCAAGCTTGAGACAATAGAGGGATAAGTGTATAAAAAAGGCTGGTGGTGTGTAAGTAGTTTGCTGGTCAGTACACTTGTCTAGCCATGCCCTGCACCTGATCAGCACAGTCTGTCCTGTCTTCTTATTCAACTCCTTTCTACCTCTTTCCTGGGTGAGTGACTGTCTTTCTGTGTGTACATGTGTATATGGGAGTCTGAGTACAGCCATGGGGCTGGGACGAGGGGTCAGAGACCCACGTGTCCATGGTGCAGCACCTGATGTTACTGCAGGTGTGCCATTGAGTATGTGGGTGTTAGTGAGGATCAGCTGGGGTGAGCTGTGGAGTAGGTGAGGTGGCCTAGGAGCTAGAGGGGTGTGTGTCCAAGAGCAAGGAAGCCGGACTGGGACTGTGCTCCCAGGGGTTCCTATGTCCAGTTGCCAGCTATTGGGAAGACTGGGTAGACTTCCCCTACCCAGTAGGGGGAGCTACTGGGTAGACTGAGTGTCTAAGCCCAGCTGCTGGAGGGATCCACAACTGTATATACATACATAAATATTCCCTCTAGCTGACCTCCATCCTGCTCAGCCAGAGATGGGAGCAGGATGAGGCCGGTGGTGCTCTTTGTGTGAGTGCTCGGTGTGTCTGTCTGTGATCTGTGTGGTCAACCATGTATATACACATGCATGTGGTATATATGTGCTCTGTGTGCGTGTGCCTACTGGGAATGCAGGCTCAGCCTTGTGACAGGTTGGACCAGGGGCATGGAGCTGTGGCAACCTCACCCTTATCAGGCTACCATATTGAGCAACTCCCTAGCAGTATTTATTAAAAAAAACAGAGTAAAATGTATTATTGCATCACGATTTAAATTGGTGCTGCTCATTTACTTGGGATGGTTTCACTGGAAACCTCCACTGTAAGCAAGACCAGATGTGGCCTGTGCTCATGAAGTCCCTTACATTACCCATGTCCAGGAAAACCAAACTGAGAAAATCTTGTATCAGAAGAATGACCTCAGACATAGTTAATGTGTTCAGAGTGATTTAAAGTCTTCAGCTGAAAGGGGATAAATAAATGTAAAGTCCATCTGTTTCCAATGCACCGTGGTGGTATGATAGGCAAAGGAAGCAAGGCTTTCCCTGTGAGATAGATACTTGCAGAAGGAGGGACAAATTTATTTTATGCATACTGGACAAAACACTCTTGTGTGAAAATGTCAGCTATGTTTGGCAAACATCTGTACAGGATTTCCAAGTGGGACCTAAACATTCCTGCTTGTAGACAAGTTGTAGGTGAGAGTTAAAAGAAAAGCAGCTGAAAATGAAGTAATTTACTTTAGTAATCCATTCTCTTCTTCAATGGTTATAATATTTACATTTAAATTAATTCTTCCTTTGCTCAAAAATTATGTGGAAGTGTGAGGATTTTGCTTTTCCTTTGCCTGAAGTTAGTTTCATGTGTGACAGTAAAGAAGCCCACTCAAAGTAATTTTAGTGGTTGCCCATGTGGTCTCTCCAATCTTCTCTCTGCCTCAGCAGTTATGGGAGAAAGCAATACTGCAATGGCCCTGTGGTACCAAACCCAGGCATCAGCCTCCCCTCCTCTCTGTGCTGTTGAGAGCCATAGCTCATCCCACACACACACTGCCATGCTAAGAAGAGGTATAACTTCATGCTCCCAGCACCACTGATTGCAGCACTCTGTGGGTATCTTCTGTTGTCTCTGTGGACAATCTCTGGAAGAGCAGCATAAGTCTTTGTTGAACAGGGAACAATATGAAGTCTGGCATTTGCAGGAAGCTGCATTTTGTAAAATTAGGGACCAGTAAGTGTTACTTTCCCTTTGTGAGCACAACTCTTTGATGGATCCAGAATGCAGAAATAGTATCTTTTAAACATGTATCCGTGTTCTGTGGTGTGTTAAGAAACAGGCAGGTAGATATGACCAACCTTAAAGATATTGGAGTCCAAGGGGTAGAGTAGAAGCTTCACACACATTTTAAAGATCAGATGACCTGGACTATTTCCTACCAGGAGGAACATTTTACCAGTCATCCCTGAGATGTCAGACACTGCTGCCATTAGTCAGATGTGTTAGGAGTCATCCATACCCTGTGCCTTTCTGCAGCCACCAAGAAGGGCTTTGTGAAATGCCACCAGCACTTCACTCCCCCCATCCCAGGCTCTGGCTGTCAAACTCTCTTTAGACTGGGGAAAATGAAAAATCACACTTCTGAAGGGAGTGGAGATGAGGTGAGCATCAGACTCTTTTCACAGAGAAACCATCAGGGCTAGGGAATTAAACAGGACAAAGAGGCAGATACATAAAAAGTCACATTCCTAAGATCTTATGTGACTCAAACAAGTCAGGACATCACATTACCTGCAGGAGAGGAAGGCATGGGAATGTATAATCTCCAAATCCCTCTATGTCTTCTGCATTGAACTGGACTTCCAAAGCTGTCTGGCAGTATCATGCCCATCAGAACAAACAGACACCTGCAGGACTGCACATAAGTTTTTGAGAATGCCTGCATTGAGTATAGACATCTCCAGTGATGGTGTATTACAGATTTAGCTCTCATTCCATCCATTTTGTTGAGTTTATAAAGACAAAGAAATATCCTCACTTTTCCCTAATCGTATTATCAATGATCATAGCATTTTGCTGAATGAATGTTAAAAAAAAGCTGGATTAAAGCATTACCACGGATAAATTCAACAGACTTTTTGTAAATACATTCCAAATAACTCCACAAAGACATTTATTTTTGAAAACTTATTATTGTTTTTAAATTATTTTAACTTGCTGTGCCAAGTAACAGCACTTGGGATAGGAAGACAAGAGCTCTGTAGTCTTTGGAGGGCAATCTAATTTGCTATTTAAAACATAGTTTAAGTTTCTGTTGAAGAAAATTGGCAGCATGCGAAGGTCACTTGGCTTGTCCAGAGTCATATTTAACACATTTTTTTCCTTGAGAATAACCACACTTGTTGCTTCTTTGGTGACCCTCTGCCTGTCTTCCTTGTTTTTAGATCTGTTAAGTAGATTATTTTCTAGGGAAAAGTTATGTTTTCAGAAATACATATCTTTATGTTCTATGCCTGAACTTCTCCAGGCTTTGTTTATGATAGTATGGTTATTTGAACAAATAACTCTGATGAAAGCCAGTGTTATGAACCCAATTAGGAGTTTATGAACTTTACCTTAATACCCTCATGCAAATCTTCTCCTCCCTGATCCATGCCTAGATTTGAGTCCCCTTTTTTATGACTCCTTTTTGCTATTACAGCCACATCTTGTCCAGTATTTGCTACATATCAGAGATCTCAGCTGGGCTACGCCATCCTAAATCTGTGACCCAACAGCAACAAGTTCCTCCAGCAAGGAACCCTGGGTCATTCCTTAGTCTCAGGGAGACTAAATTCTTCCTCAAATGCCATGGGATGCAGCAGAAGTGCACCTACCCATCTTTCAAAATATAAAATTATACTGGTCTGTGGGTAAGAGCTTTGCCTGTCGCTATTCTGTGATCCCAGGAACACCTGTAGGATGTATGTATAATGGAAAGATCAGTGGTAATTGCTCCAAGAAGACAGTAGAGGGGAGGTGCACAGATTAGTAGTTTACAAATCATTCAACAAAATGCATCGGATGACCCATACTTATGCATAGGTAAGAGCCACAGATCATCCTGTTAGGAATTCTGTCTGGCACATGGGGGAATCAGAGCATCCCTGTGATAACGGGCCACACAGATCCATCTAGCACATGTAGGGCTTTGTCATAGAAATGCTCCATTCCTGTTGGGCTAACCTGGATTCATTCTTCAGGGAAAAGACATCTCCATCACAACAGCAGATATTTTATTAGGTGAAGAAAGATATAATAAATTCCTTGAAAGTCCACTGAATCTCCAAGGAATTCAAGAAAGCAGAGTATGGGTTTGGTTTTGTTTTTTTTTTACTGAGTGTAAAAGATGTGCTTAAATTGAAGCAAAGATATTTCCTCGCACAGCAAGCCCACATAGGACATAACTGTTAGCCTTCATAAACAAAGTGAGATGCAAAGGGCTCAAAACCGATATGACACACTGTCATCCAAGCAGTAAGGGGAAAGGACCCTGCATTCAGTTATTTCTCACTCTAAAAACTGTAGAATAAACCAGTTCTGCAGCATATCCCCAACTTCCCTGATCCTCAGATTCCCTTTACTAAGGGTGGTATTGTCTTTATTTGTAGCAGGAGCTGCCTACAGCCTACAGCTAGGTTCCTTCCGTCATGCACTCCTGGAAGTTGTTCCCCACTGCCGTGTTCATAGACTCACACCACACTGAGACGAAGGCCAGAAGGAATCATTAAATCATACACTGTGGTATTTCTGATGCACTTGCAGAAAGTCCAACAGCTACCAAGGTTTCCAGCTCAGTTTGAAAACACCAGGAGATGGAGAATTCATCATTTCCTGTGATAATGTGACCCTATATTTAACCTTCTTTCCCCTCAAAAAATTGTGTTTCACTTCTAGTTTAATTCAGATGACTTCAGCATCCCACCTGTCCTTGTTATGCTCTCTCCAGTGCATGAAAGAGCCCTGTAACACTCTGCATTTGCTCCCCATGAAAAAATCACATCATTGGGTTATCATTGCTTTCCTCCAGGAAAGATCTACTAGGCTGACCCTGGAGTCAGCTGACAAGGTCAGTCCATCTGAGCAGAGCTTCCGTGATGTTATCTGTGTGTCCATCACCATGAAAATTTACACTTTTAAATGATATGTTTTGTATTTCTTTACTTCTTTTTTAAACACCACAGGTCAGTGTATGTATGTCATTTTGTACCAGGTGAGGAAATGGCCCACTGATTCTCACCGTCCTCATTTCTCATGCTATAGTACCTGCATTCACAAACTACTGAATGCACCTAAGAGGCCTTCAAGCATCACCTTGTATAATTCAGCTAATTAAAAATATTGCCTTTTACACCATTTAGCCTTTAAGCATTATCCCACATCACTTCTTTAGAGGAGCTCTGAACAGTGGCAGCAAGAAAACAAACAACACATGTTTTTGCTCTGCTGACCCAAAAGAAAATTGATTTATGGCTCAGATGTACAGCTGAGGCACCTTGAAACTCCCCTGATGGCTGCAGTGGACTAAAATCTTGACCTGACTGGAGCTGCTCATACTCAGCTGGATGATTAGGCTGCAGAGCTCATTCAGATCCTCACGCTGGATTCCCTCCAAACCCGGTCAACCTCTCTTTTTAGGGCTGGGCTGCAGCTGCAAACAGAATATGCATCTGCAGAGCCCTCTCTGAAAATAGTCATCTTTGTTGTGACTAACATATTTAGATCTTTTTTCAGTAGCACCCTTATTTGATTGACTGATGTGCCTGCAAGTTATTTCTGAATCTGGGTTATTTCTATTTCTGATGTAAGATTCTAGATGCTGTGTAATTGCTAAGCCCACTCTTTTATTTGATAATGCTTTTTAATCTAAAAATGGGAGCAAACTGTTTTGTTGTGTAAAGTCTGTATTTGTGTCAGAAATATTGATGGTCACAACCAGACTAAGGGCGTCTTCCTCGTGTATTAAATTACATTGCTTAGAAGCATAACAAGTCAACATCATGCCCTCCTGCACTGTCACTTAGAGATCTTTTTTAGGTCCCTTCTTCCCTTCCTGTTAGAAAAACACAGGGCTGTTCAGTAACTCTTTCCATCTCAGGCTCACAAAAGGAACAAGTGATGATACGAATTTGCCTGTGTTGTTTCACACTGATTGCTTGACCGGCTCTGCTAAAATTGGTCAGACATTTTGCATTCTGATTAGAAATGGCTGGCATGCAGGGTTCAAGAGTGAAATATAAAACTAACTACAAAGGCATGCAAAAATCATTGTACATCAGTAAATATATGAAATTTCAACAATAGTTCATGGAAGTTCCTGAGGAAACCTTCATAATTAAAGGTTGACAATGTGAGAAGATAAATGATATTTTCTATCTGAGAGCTCCTGAAACCATGGAGGACTGTGTGTGGATCTGTGGGCTTGTGCCATGTGTGCACCCATTCATGAAACTTCAAAATCGTTATAAAGCCAGTTTAAATGGGCCTGCTTTAATTGGAAAAGAAAAGCTGGAAGGATCAGCCTAAAAAATTACCCTCAACCACATGAGCTGACTAATCAAAATAATGTGCTGCATTGAGCCTGAAAGTTGGAAAAAATGAAAATAAACCTCTGGGTTTATACACAACTCTTTTTGGCACTTAAAACATATCTCAGAGAAGCTATCTTTCACTCAAACACAGGTGTTGTGTTAATAATTACTGTGCTTTCACACAGATCATTTGGAACCAAGAGCAATTCAACTTTTTAAGGAGTAATTTGTGTTCTACATGTCAGAGCTTTATAGTATATGATGGCTTTTGTATTCCACCTCTATATTCTTGCAAGGATTAGCAAACATCCTTCTAAAGTAAAGGTAAACATTTTGGTTTGTGTACACTGGGTTTATGTTGGAGTTTTGCTTGTAGCTGTTGCTATAGAAACAGATGCTAAGATGTGGCAAATTCATAATGCCTTGAAAAATGAGTCTTCCTTCACACACATCCGGTGAGGAGTTTAGAGCTGGGTATGTAAAGTCTCCATAGCTCCCATCTGTGCTAGGCACACTCCAGCCACATCGACTGAGTGAGGCACTTGCTGTAACCATTCTTCATGCTCCCAGTGGCCTTTGTGGCACCACCTGCTCATCCAGAGACCCCAAAACCCAGAGCAGGGACAGGGACTGGAAGAGGGACAATTCCATAAGCTATATTAAGTAGAACCATCAGCGTAAATATTTTTTCACATTAAATAGATCATTACCTTTCTTGATACTTTTTTTCAGATCATTTTTAAGAAGTTAATTCTGGAAGGTGTGTTAAAGCTAGTTTTGAACTGCAGTAGTTCTTTCTTTTTCATTTAATTGATGATACTGGATGAACATTCTTTGTATTGGACTTGTAGTAATGACCAGCTGTTCCCACGAGGAGCAGTGTCTTTGTGAGATGCACTGTTTGAATTAAATCACAATTTCCTGCTCCAAACATCTTGCAGTATAACAACATAAAAAAAGCAGAATATGGAAAGCCATTAGTGTAGCAATAGGCACATATACAGTTAGTTACTTTTCTTACCCTCAAAAAAAGTCACACAGAAAATAGTGCAAGAGAAAAAAAGACTTGAATATGCAGAATTTTCATTTTGTGTTGTAAACAAATAGAAAGGTCTAGGCAAAGTTAGAGGAGCTACTATAGCTTTGTTTCATTTGTGTCTGTTTCTCAAAACATTACGGTATATCCACTGTATCCAGTAACATCTCAAACAAACTATTATGAGTTAACTTTTGGACAAGGCAATGGGATCTGAAGCATGCAGTAAATGACTATACAAGGTTTCATTCATGAAGCAGCAATTAACTCTTTAAGCCTAAGGTACTTCTCTTCAATTAAGGAAAGCTATACTTCTTAATACGAACTACATCACAAGCTCCAATACAGTGCATAATAAATCAACATGGCACGCAGTAATTAGAACCTTGTCTAAATGATGACAAGAGGTTATAGGATCTATTTCAGTCTCCAGTCCCATAGAGGAAATCATTATAAGATATTCTTTTACTCTTATTTTTTCCGAAGGCATTTTTTTTCCAGCAGTATCAGATGTTTATGTTACCTTTTTTTTTTTTTTTTGTGGTCTTACTTCACCAATTTTCGTGCCATTTAATGATCAAACAGAAAACTTGCTTTTATCAACTTATAAATTTAAACATATCCCAAATAAAATTCAGACAAGCAACACCAGCATAGTAATTATCTAAATAAAACCAACAACAAAAAAGAGAAAGAAATAGGACTTTTTAAAATTCCTTGCACCCTGCTAGGAACAAAAATAGCTTTCATACAAATCTGTGAGTTAAGTAATAAAATCTGATGGGGTGGGGGTGCGGAGCTTGTTCTGCGGAGAGACAGACTCTACTGAATTGGAACATGGTGAAAAACATACTCATCAAGAGCAAAGGAGATTAGAAGCATCTTTCACATTGACCAAGCCTGCCTACTTCCAGCCGTAATAAATGTTTCAGTAGCAGAGGCTGACCATAATAAGTATTTTTGCAGGCTTAATGCCAAACCTGAAACAGGGTTCTATAGGACTTTGTCCAATTTCTTAATTTAAAAATGCAGTATTCATTTAAAAATATATTTTTAGCTGTAGCAGTACAGCTTTGTTGCACTGAACTGTTTTTTCTAACTTTCCTAAATGCTTTATAAATTTTCAGGTTTATTAAAACAATTTTACAGAAGCATGAAGTGATTGTAAATCTCCCTCCAGCTCCTTGCTAGAGGTTGCCTTAGTGTAGGTCTTCTACTTTGTGAAGTTCTACTTCAAGAAGTTGCTTGTTGGTTAAAAATGTAATGTCTGACCAAGCCATTAACCTTTTAGCAGAGCTCCCTTTCTTCTGCTTCAGGACACAACATGGAATGACCCTGATAGCACAGTGGCCCCACAGTATGGACCAACCATTGCCTTCCCACTCCCTCACCCTGCTTCCACACTGAGCTCCTTGAGGAGAGGCTAGGGGAACTGAGCTTGTTCAGCCTGGGGCAGAGGTGGTTTCAGGGGACCTAACTGCAGTCCCCAGTGCCTACAGGAAAGCCATTTCCATTGATGACCCAAGTCATCAGGGTAATGGAGACAGGCTCTTCAACAGCAGTGCACGGTGGGAAGGTGAGACATAATAGACATGAGTTGAAACATGGGAGTTTCAGCTGGGATATATAAGGAGAAACATTTTCCCCACGAGGACAGTCAGGCAGAGGCACAGATTGCCTGGAGAGGTGGTAGTGTCTCCATCCTTGGAGGTCTTCGAGCCCTGACTGGATGAAGCCCTGAGCAGCTGGTCTGACCTTAGAGCTGACCTGCTGTGAGCAGGAGGTTGCACCAGAGACCTCCTGAGCTCCCTCCCAGCCTGAGCTATGCTGTGACCCTGTGAGAACCTCAGTGTAGCCTAGCAGAGAAAGCAGCTTCTCTTCCTGGGACTTTCCATCTTCTGTGTTGTCAGAAAGGGGCTCTATAGCTTTTGAAAGCCTCAGGGTTTCATAGCTACTATGTGAACACTTAAAATTTATCTGCCCTTATATAAGGACTTGTTAAGCTGAGTGCTATGCAAAAGATTGCAAACACTTTTGGACAAGGTGATTTAGCACAAAATGCAGTCAAGACTGTGCCTTCTTCTGAAAGCTATCTCAGGAAAAAAAAAAAAAAGCATGAGAATTAAGAATGCTTAACAGTGAATGAATAAATAAAACTAGAAAGTGGAATTTCTGGTTTTCCCGTTACAGGTGAATTTGCATGTGATACTGAGCTGGAGAAGCTGGCTGAGTGCCCCTTCTTCCCCAGCCTCTCTTTGGCTAGCAAAGCACCAGGCACAGGTCCAAATCAGTTTTTCTTCAGTCATGCTGCAACAAAAAATGAGGAGCAGGCTCATGGCATGCAAAGTACTTTGGAGCTCTCTGGATCTCCACTCTGACTAAATGGGAAGTACCTGCTTCCTGTTAAAATGAGGGTCAGCTTGTCACCATCTGCATTATATTCACTCTCTCTTGATTATTATCTCAGATTGTGTTTTACATCACAGTACCTGAGCATCCTCACAAGCAGGAGATATTTCATGAGTAAATTCCAGCAGTGACTTTGGGAGATTTATGATCTTTCCAAGTACTTGCTTGCACTCTACTCTGCTCAGGAAACTTAAAGAAGCCATGTTTTGTTTTATTTTTTTTAATGTTGATTATCTGTAGGCTTGTGACTAGCTGAGATGCTGTCTTTTCAGGTAGGCATTAGATTTACTGCAAGTTTTTGTGAATAGGTTTTCCTAAAAGGTAAAAAGAGATGTTAATCAACAGTAAAACATATGTTTTACAATGAGTACATTGTTTTCAATCTTTTAAAGTAGTAATATTTTATTTTAAAGTGGAAATATGCATCCCTGAGAACTCTAAGGACAAATCTTGTCCAATAATAACTAAAATAAGAATGGATATTATTGACTCATTTTGTGGAAAAATCTTCAGGAAATATTGGAAAATCTCTGTGGAGAAGGGCTCTGTGAGTTTTACTTGTGGAGCTGTTGCCTGAGTTAGCTGCCTGTGGCACCAAACATACTCCTTTGGCTATACGGAGAATTTAGACTTTTAGTGAGCGGTTCATCAGGGATCTAAAATTTAAGGACTAGTTAAGCCACCAACATCCCCTCAACACACTTCCATTTCTACAGTAATCACTGTGACATTATTACGTACTTTGAAGGTTCTAGCTGCCTTGCATCACTCTGCTGATGCATCCTAGGCTGAAGATGAGGATGTGGCTGAGCTCCCTCAGCCAAATTTGGTGAGGAGCTGCTAAGCACCATGACATTGAGAAGGAATGAAATGGGCCACACTGCCAGAGATGTGATCACATTAGAGGGAGCAGCCTCTGGCATCTGGGGGCCATGGCAGCACCAGCTAAGAGGAATTTAAGTTGCCATGCAACCCCCATTTGGTACCGTGGGCCTCAGGCAAAGCAGCCAGAACACACAGGTGAAGCTGGAGCTGCTGCCAAATGTGGGGAACAGCTCCTCTGAGGTTGCATTTTCCATGATCTTCCTCTCTTTCTCTCCAGTAGGAGAAGTCATTCATACCAAGGCTAATGGTTAATGCTTTACCCATCACCCCCAAAGTTCATATGAAAACTTGCTGAATCAATATCTCATACCATCTCTGTTTATGGGACTGATCTGTCCAGGGAAGAGGCCACTGGTGACACCCACCAGCACCTGTACCCAGATCCTTGACTTTTTTGAGGAATCCCTGTTCTGGTGCTTTCTGGCTAGTGACACCATCATTTACAGCAGTACAATACAAACTGCTCTGAAAAGAACAATGGTTAGGTAACACCCTAACATGACTGTTGCTATTTGTCTGTGTGGATAGGAATGACTATATACAATGCCTTTCAGAGGATAAAAAGTACCCCCGTGCTCATTTTTCTAAGACACTGAATGTATTTACAGAAAACCTGCTTGATTTGGGGTAAGAAAACCAAGACAGGACGTGGTTCTTAGCCAAGTGATGATGTATAAATAGCTTTCTGGGGGCTTAATTTAAGCTTTGTTATGAGACTGCACAGCAAAGCCAGTAAGTGGCAGGAACAGACGAACACATAAGAAACAAATATCCTGCGCTCATCCTGATGTCCCTAATCATGAATGCCCAAAAGAAAACAAAAATACCTAAATGTTGCATGTAGGACAGTGCCTCAGACCATGGGGTTTTTTGGAAATTGTCTTTAAGGAGTCAGGGTGTCTTCTTCAGTTTTTACTGTAATAAAAGATGACCTTTTAGAAAACACTGCAATAGCAGCTAGGACTAAATTATTCCATTACCTCAGTACTTGAAAGTCCTTACATTTATAAGGAGCTAAAATATTATTTGAACCCAGTGAAAAAGTATTAAAAAGGAACAATTCTCATGACGAAAAAACTGATCCATTCACATTACCCAGCCACACTGGTGTCATGTAGCGGTACCTTTACATGTAGGTCACTTCTGTGCCTATGATTTCTAAATAAAGGACCCTCTTTTTATAGCCTTTACTTGTGAAGGACCTGCTTTTGTCTGCAGTTTTCACTTCCTCATGAGTGAAATGTCTCAAGAGATCTCCCCCAGCATTTCACCTGGTGTAATTTGAAGTAGGCCAGAAACAATCAGGAAAACACCTGACCAGCCCCAGTAGTCAACAGACATTACATACTGCATTAGAATGGGCTCTGAAGAATAAGTCACCCCTAATTCCTGAGGGCTGTGTTGTCATCTATCTGTCTGAGATAGATCAGTCAAATCTCAGAGATGCTGTCGTAAGAGTCTTCTGTAGTACTGGACTCTCCTTTGAGACCAACATAGTCATCTGCTGTCCTAGAGTTTCCACCCTGTGTATTGCTGTGAAAGCACTAGTTATGATGAGTGGAGATTAGGACCAACCTGGACACTTAAATCACACTTGTGTTCTGGGCTTCTAGTCCTACCCATAGAGAGAAAGACACGGGCCCTTGAAAGCCTCCAGAGGGAAAACCTGTTTGCAGAATCAAGTGCTTGAACATAGGTTCATCAGGTAACTAAAATACAGATGCTAATGAAGCAAGGATATTAGTTGGCCTAAAACCCACTCCAGGTTTCCTAGTAATCTAGAAGTGTATTTGGTTTTCACACTCTCAAATTCTATGTTTTCAGTTAGAAGAAACCAACAATCAGTGTGGAGTGGCTTTTTCCACCTTCCTAAATGAGTTCATGGCTTCGTTAACTTTACCAAGTTCAGTAGGATCAGATTTCCAATGCAAATAGTATTTCATGGCTCTAGCAAATCAGAATTACAACAATATGACAAATAAAGCTAACTATATCTTCTGACAAGACAAAAATTAACCTGTATCATATCTGCACATTAACATCTCAATGTATTGTTATCTTCATAAATGTTTTTAAGGTCTGTTAAGGGTTGAAATAGCACAATGTATCAACATGGAACTGTTTAAGTATGTTTTTTATGTTTCACACAAATTTTACATTACCTTAAAAAAGACTGAAAGATGCTGCATGCAACCACTGACACAGTTCAAGCTCAGTTCTTTGTCTGCAAAGTGAACATAAGTAGATTTGGCTTTCTTGAAGGTCTGTGAGAAAAAGATGCAAAATACGAGATGTTATTTGCTGATACCAACAATCAGTTATTATTCCTGTTGGCATACTCAGGCTTTTCTCTACAGTGGAGCAATGCTGAAATGCTGCTGACTGAGGACACAAACACAGTCCAAGTGCCTAGAACATCAGTGCCGTAAATTGGCTTTCTCTATTGCAAATCCCTTTCCATTTATAGGGCTAGTTGAAATGCAAAGGTGCAGATGTCCCTGCTCCCTTCAGTGACACTCAGTATGCAGCTCCCCAGGGTATGGCTATTCATAGCTCTCCATGCTGTTCACTGCAGAGTCCTGACGATGATACATTGATTGCCATGAGGAAAACTGACAATTTAAAGCAAAACCACAGACAGACACAGACACATAGACACATGTGGGTGGCGGTGACATGGACAGAAACAGACTTCTCAGGATTCAAAGCTGGTGACAGACTTCAAAAGCTCAGTTTCTCACTGAATCATCAATAACATTGCACAAACTGAAGCCTTTATTTAGCTGTTTTGGTGGAAGAATTAGCTCTTGCTTGATAATCATCTAAGATGCTAAACCTGTCCTATGTAGTATTTTTGTATTCTAAAGAAATTTAAGTGCATGCATTTGCATGTGTTTCTCTCCAAAATATCTCTTTGGCTGCTGAAGGCTGTCTGCCAGTTATTAACTGTGGTTTTGAAAGTGTGTTAGGCACAGTCCTGAGCTGGCAGCACTGATGAATTGTTCACACTAAAAGACTATTCCCCAAAGGTGAATTCCTCAGGGATGTTCCCAGAGACCATAGGAAGCATGCGTGTGTCTACAGCCCCCCAGGGGACCCACTGTAACTCCCCATGACCCCAGCCATCTCTGGCAGGAGCACGCAGGCAGCAGCTAGGTCCATTGAATACCACTTGCTGTGACTTGGAGTGCCTCAAAGAGCAAGGACACGATCTGCACCAATGCCCTGCTGTTGCTTTCAGGGCCTGTCCCTTGGTATACACACACGTGCTGCAAATGACAGCAACTCTGCCAAGGTCTTGAATACAGAATTTGGAAAGATTTCATTTGTGGCACTGCCCCTTCCCATGCAAGAATCCTTTTTCTATCTGTGAAACCTTAATGATTTAGAGAAGTTTTCTTTATTTGCATGTTTCCTTTGAGAGGTTTTATATCTTTCTCTCATTGACTAATTAAGTTAAATGCCATGTTGCTATTGTGGAAACCTCCCTCTCCCTTTCTTTCCAAAAACAGCATCCAAAAATTGCAACCTCCACCACAGCCATCACTTGACTCTCTTATGCTCTGGAATCGAGATGAGTTTTCTTTTGAACCTGGAATAAGAAAAAGCAAAAGATACTGTTTTGGACTTTCTTACAATAAGCTTGTAAGTTACAATAAGCTTCAGTTGCTGTTTTATGGCCAGTGCCGGGGTGAGGGCTAAATGTGACCTGTGACACATAGGTGTGCAGAACAGCAGGTGTCCTCCGCATCCATGCTTGGCCTATCTCAGCCTTAGGGTCAGATAAGCAGGACCTAGATAGTGTGTCCTGGTGTGTGACCAGGCTGCAGTGAATGGGTGCAGCATTGCTACTTCTCACTGGTACTGGCCAGAAGCATTTACTGCTGGAGTAGGCTGACAGCAATTTATTTCCCTCCCTGCTTTGAGAATAGCTAAAAACAAGTGATGAATTGTTTCTCAGAAACGTGTCACCACATGAATACAGAAAAATCTGCTCAGCTATTCAGGGAAAGTTCAGTAAAAGTGTTTGAACATGATTGACTCAAATTGGCATCTCCTTGTACCTGGAATACTTTCTACCCAGTGTTCAAATTTCTTAGAAATAGTGGTATGGAAATGAAAATGAATAGGAAGGAAGAGACGAGACAAAATGAGACAAGACGAGATGAGATGAGATGAAAAGCAGGAAGGAAGGAAGGAAGAAAGGAAGGAAAGAAGGAAGGAAGGAAGACTGACTTTGTTTTGAGAACATGCATGCAGCAAAAGAATCTGAAATAATAATGCTTAGAAAAATAAAAACAAATTATAGCAAAGAAATGCAGTTAATTTCCTTTCCTAACTTTAATTATACATAACCAAGTCCTAAAGTGCTAGAGTTTTCATAGACTAGGATTAAGAAGCAAAATTATTGTGTGCTCAGTCAAGCAGATGCAAGGTGATTCTCCCTCCTTCTGGGTCACTCAAGGTTCCATGTATACACCCAATCTACAAGAAAGGACAGGATCATAAACCATAGTTTCATCATGACTTAGGAAAATAAAATGTGAAAGCAGATTTTGAAACAGTGTGAATTTCACTATGAACAGGACCAGGTTTTCCTAAAGCAAATTTTCAACTACAGATATGTAATGTGTTCTGAGTGTGAAATGTCTGCTAGCTTTCCTTATTGCTCAGAGCAATCCGTCCTGTTAACAGCTGAATTTAGAGTAGACAATCTTGAGGAAATGAGATAAATAATCTTGAGATGGAACAACTAAAAATGAATCATAGCATAATCAGGGATCTACATCCTACAGCTCTAGATGTATTGTATCTTCCTCTTCATTAATTAGGAGAAGTCAGAATTACAATGCATTCCCTTTTGCCAAAGTTTTTGCCTGCCCAGGGGTTACTTTCTTAAAAAAAAAAATCCTGTGAGCACACAAAAATTCTTGTTTGGGCAATTTCATACCATTCTTACATGTCTTTTCCCTGATGCTGCTGCAGAGGTTGGCGACAGGGGAAAACAACAGACCCATTTTGTGTTACAGTGGTTTCCCCATTACTTCCTTTGCCCTTTGCACACTTCGGTGCAGAATAGCAAGCCCCAGAGCATCTGAGTAGGTCCTCTCAGCTAACTCCTTCCTATCTAACTTCTCTCTGGCTGCTGTGGTTTAACACTCTCCTTCACAGGCAAAGGTCGATTAAATGCAGTTTATGACCTCCATTTGTCATTTTTAACATTTTGGGCTTTTTTAATCCCTTGGGTTTTTTCAGTCTTCTTCCCTCTACTTTTCCATTTTGTCTTTATGTCTAATTTCACCCATCATGCTAACTCTGATGACATAAGCTGCCTGTGCAGATTCTTGCATTTCCATGGAGGTCTCAGTTACCCACCCTTACATGCCACTTCCTTTGTTTACCAAGATAATCTGTGACTTCCCCTGGGGGCATGGCTGTTCTACTCAGCCTGGCTTCAATGCTCTTCATGCTCTGCTTCTTGGTGTCATCTTTGACTTGTTAGTTTTCTTCACAAATGCCTATTTCTATCTCCAATTTTTTCCCAGCTCTGCTATGATCCTCATCCATGACTACTTGCATGACTACATCCATGACTACCTGCTAGCCTGTTCTCTGTGTCTTCCAAAAACACTCTGTATCTCCTGGATCACTGCCTTCCTTCTTGCTATTTCTGTCAAGGCTTCCTTCATGGCTATCCAGCCCTCAGAAACTGCCTTCTCTACCTCAATAATGCTTTATTTCAAACTATCTCTCACTTTAATTCACATTTATCCTGGATGGATTCTCCCACCCCTAATAAGTATAGAGAAATAAATGGCCAGGTATTCATGTCATTTTGGTCAAAGCAGCAAATATTTCCTATATCTTGATGCAAAAGCAGTCCAAAGCTCTAACACAAGTTTATACCATTACTTCCTTCTCTCAACAGTTCCTGAGGAGCAGTTTTCCAGTTCCAAGCAGAAAATGTGCAAAGTATGGCCTATATATACACCTAAGTATACCTAAGGCACCAGGCATACTACTAACTCAGACCATCTCTACAGTCTTTTCCTAGACCTGTCACAAAAAGAAATGTTTAGGGCTATGGCAGGTTTTTATTAAGTAGAATATCAAAGACTGTAAACAAGAGATGGCAACTGGAGATAAAAATCTCAGCTCAGAGAACTTGTGCAATCAACTTGATAGAAAAAAAAATATTAAAATGGTGATATTATTCACTTCAGTGCACAAAGTATGAGGAAGAACAAGATAGGCATTTCCTCAAATTACCAGAAATGCTGAAAGACTTTTCATCAGCTAAGGATGAGGAAAAATAGAGCTTAGCACTTTGAGAGACCACACAGGCAGCTCTGTATAGTAACCTACCTCTTCATCAGAAACAGCCAGCAATGACAAAGGAACACAAAGGCTGCATGCTGAAAATGTTGAATAAAATCCCTATCTCACTGAAAGCAAATGGGAATTTTTTTTGCGGAGCTATTGACAAAATATGTCACAGGTAGTCATATACTGAGGAAATTATAACCTTTTCTGACTATGTTTTTTCTGACAGCTGTTTTTTATTTGCTGGCCAGAATATGTTATGCTCATGAAGTGTGATAGAAGTTCATGTTTCATGTAGGGAGATGGAAGAAAGGCTTGGTCATATAAAGGACCAGCTAGTGAAGACCTTTTACAAAATTTTCCTGGTACTGCAAGAAGCACTGGTTAAGTCAGGTTTAATTTTCTGAATGAGTCAAAATTCAGGCAGTAAATATTTTATTCTAAATGGTATTTCCATTCTTACACTACTTCTAAGACTGGTGTGGTCCACTGTAACAAACAATAATGCCCAAGGTTGCAAAATCTCCATGTCTATTACCCTCTTCTCCATGTCCCCATGTGCCTTGTGACCACAGTGTCTTCCATCTGCCTGTGAGAAAAATATACAAGATCAGATGTGTGAAATGGAGCTCAGTCCAAAGAAGATCTAACAATTAGTATATATAAGGCACTTTTAAATGCATTCATATCATATATTTGCTGTTTATGTCCCATGAGGGTTACAATGTAATGTAGACATGAAAGATGCCCACAGCTGGTACATCTGGGCAGATATTACTCCAGATGAGGATATGATCCACTTAAAGAGCCTTGATTTCAGGTGTTATTAAAAATAGGTGATTATTTGGACAAATCCATACAACTTATGAACTCTGGTTGCCATTATAAAGACATTGTGTCTTTTAACAGTGTTACGTGAGGTCCACTATTTGTTGAACATGCTTGTTACATGGGCATACCAGGTCAGGTAAAAACAAATTATTACTTTGACAACTTTGTTCTTAGTCAAAAAGAAAATGCTGATGAAGCAATACTTTCAAGACATTCACAGGAGGGAGGGGAAAAAAACAAAAACAAAGAAAAAAACCTTTGTCTTGGATTGCCACAAACAGCACTTTGGATACAAGGCAGAGATGTGAATATTTCAACAGTGAGGTAGGACTAATTCAGCCCATATGACTAAAATCTTGGAAAGGTTCATGCTTAAGTTGCTGAGAGCTGAGGACATGAAGGGAAAGTTCAGATATCACTTCTATTGATGTGGGGCAGCTGATTTGTACATCCCCATAGCTAGGAAGGAGGAGCAGACAGGGAGCTTGAGTTCAAGAAGAGTAACAAGAGGTCAAGGGAGTAAACAACATAGCCGTGAACTTAGCCAAAGACATTAGAGACCACAGAGACCCAGTGTATTGGGATTGACTGTCTTAGATTGGTGAATATTTAGCAAGCAAGAGCTCCACCAGACATCTGATGGCATGGCTTTAAATTTCAGTCAATATAACTTAAGCATGTGCTTAAGTACTTTCCCAAACAGGGTTTAAAAAATTGCTTTTAAAATAAATGGGGAGTTTGCTCAATGCACCCACTCTTCTGAAAAATACACTCTACATTTCAATATTTTATCTTGACAAGAAAAATATCTGAGGGGTTTAAAGAAAAGATTGGTCAACATCTGTGTATGTTCACTTTGTGTATTACTAAGCATCGGTCAGGTCAATGTTGCAGTGCTGTGCTAATGTCTGGAATTCACATTAAAGTGGTGTCAGGAAGCCTGAAGTTGGAACAGTATTGATGGTAAACGGATATAGGTCATTTGGACCAGAAGCTCAGACTTGCCATGCTAGGAAAGCTAATGGAAATCAATAAGGGAGCAATTAAAAAAAAAAAAAAAAAAAAAAAGACTAGAAAAAAGAAGAAAAGAGGGGTGTAAATTGAAGTATGGATACTAAAAGTAAGCTTCATTTTTCTTACCACCCCTTCTAATAACTTGTATTTTTTTTCAAGGCTTCACAAAAAGGAAACCATTTACAAATGTCTGTTTTGATCTCAGTGTAGCATTGACTACAACGGATTTCAGCCTTGTTTGAAAACAACCCACAGAATAAGATTCCCATTCTGTCTCAGAACTCATCCCCTTCATCTTCCTGATCATTTTATCCCTTTAGAAATGCCTTCCAATCTGTACATCACTTCTTGATAAAATCTGCTCATACTGGATGCAGATGCACAGGAGGCCTGGTAGAGAGACACAGTGCCTAGCTAGGTGATATGATAGCTCTGTATTGATTAAAAGAAGCAGGTACTGGGGGAGATGGAGGGATGAGGGGTGGAAAAGAAACCAGGAAATAAAGAAATGTAAGTGTCAAAATACAGCCAGATGTGTTAAGTGAGGTATACTTAGAGCATGACTTAAACTGAGTCTTGTTCCATATTCTTAATGAGTTCTTCACTCCTATTCCAGATTCCACAGACTCCTTTCCAATACCAAGCATTACTGTTTATCATCAGCTTTAGCGAAGACCTTTTCATAGGATTTGCAGTGCAGCACACTTTTTCCTTCTATGAGAAAGCCTGACAGATGCTTTACTACAGCCACCATCAAATATAGCTTCATCACTTCATAATTTTGTTTTTGTTGGAAAAGGAAAGGGTTTGGTTTGACTCATGAGATGTATTTGTTTTGAATCTATTTTGATTATTGTATTTATTGTTTCTCTCATCAAGAGACTGAGTTGAGAGCTTTCTGTTCTTCTTCATTTCACTGGAAGATTTGCCTCATTAGAGGCTATGTATGGAGTCATGTAAACTACATTAGCCATCTGAAAGTTAAGGCTTTTGCCTAGACCAGTTGTCTATACTCCTCCAATAGCCAAAGGATGACTGATCCCATGTACCTTAAACACAGTCCTTAGATGTATATCCTGGAACTGGCATCCCAAGACATCCTTCATGTCTCTATAGAGTACTTACAGAAGCTTAGATTAGAAATGGCATTTTAACACAGCTAAACTTAAGTGAAATGTACACCACTATGAAAAGCCTTAGCTAAGATAGTATATAGCATTGCTTAATTTAAAACATGACGTAGTAGACATATTGCAGTATATGTACAATAGACAAACATAGTACTACAGTATTGCTGTAGCATAGTTTTGAGACCAAACTGAACATGGTATGGCCTTTGCTTATTTAGGTCAAAGCAAAATCTACTAGTGCAGCAGCACATGAAGAGCACTAGCATTATCTACAGCAAACTGGAATCCAGGTAATACAGAAATAGTAACCAAAATTGCTCAAGATTTGGACAAGTAAAGTAAACACCTATCTGCAGCTGAAGGAGGTTTGGAGCACAGGTCCTGGTTTAGTTTCACACAAAACAAGTCAGGACTGCTCAGCAACATTAAGCAAAACATGGTCAAAGGGAACAATCAGAACAGTAATTGGGGAAAGTCAGAAAAGTGAATTCAACAGCTCACTTTGGTCTGAACAGAAATGCTAATGTAGACACACCATTGTGCACAGTAAAGCATTAATACAAAGTAATTAGTGCAATGCAAGAGCTCTCCATTTTGCTGGGCAGCTCTTCCTGCAGCTGCAAGACATGGGGCTGCGGGTGAGGGACAGAGCCAGGGGCTGCTCAAGCAAAGCAGCCAGCAGTGCAGAAGGGTCTGCCCTTTGTACCCGTGGCTAAGGCCAAATTCATTATTTTCATATGCATCAGTGTTGTCCTGGTTGAGTGTAAGAATAAAAGCAGTATCTGATTGTCCTGGGACAGGGGAAGAGACAGGTAGCTGTAAATTGGTAAATAATATAAATTTAACTGGGTGAAGGGGTGCTTGCTTCCATTATTTCAACTCATTCTTATAGTCTTTAAGGCAGAGATGAAAGATGGATGTGATAGAATAGAAAGATCTTACAGCAGGCAAGCAATGCTGTTAACATAAACGCAAGCTTTATTCTGGAATACAAAGATCTTCCATAATTGTCAAGGTTACTTGAGAAGCTGCATATGCTCTGATGCACAACAAAAGGCTTAAATGATCCATGACAGGGCCAAAATAGCCTAAGACTGGAGAGGTCTCTTATTTTACACCTAGAAGTTATTTTCAACCAGCACACAGACACATCTGGTCAGCCTTCTGTAGCCATCTTAATGAAAGATGCTTTATGATAGAGCACATGCCAAAAGCAGAGTTTGTCCAGTCATCTGAAAATACCAGCTGATGCAAAGACAAGTGGACAAACACTTTGCTATGTAAGAGGCAAGACATCAGTAACATTGCTGAAGAAAGCACCTGTGAAACTTTCAGCACTTTCAGAAACAGGCTATATTTAACATCTCACAACCTAATATGGATCATATAGCAGTCAATATACTATCAAAGATTTTTAAACAAATAAATGTACAGCTTACCTGCAGAAGACTTTCCTCTGGTTTTATTATCACTTACAATGGAGCCAACGTTTCAAGAGTAGAGAAAGATGACTGATTCACGCATGTCATGGTCTGTGTACTGTCTTACCTGCCACTGCATGCACTTCTTTAAGGATGATGCTATTGTTATTATTTAGTACTAATATTATTAAATGTCTTGGCAAAGGCTTACACAATCTGCTCGTATTTCAGTCACTCAACAAAGGCTTCTAAAAAAGTTGCAAGAGGAAGTAATTTACCCATTCACAGATTAAAACTAGAAGTGCCAATTTAATGGATTTTGACATTTTCCAGGCAGAAAAGTCTGGTAGAACAGCAGGGAGCCCCCAACTGAACACAGGTTCTTAAGCAAAGGAAAAGACACGATGGAGGTTCAGGGACACATTTCCCAGCACACAGCCTTTCTGGAGACCACACACACTATCGCTAACAAATTTTGCTGACAGGTATTAAGAACAAGGGCATTGTTAGTAGCAAGGTGTGCCTCCCTCTAGATTGGTTCATCTCACCCACAAGGAGTAAGCAAGGTTGCTGCTTATTTCCCAAAGTATACTGAGACATAGTAAGGGTAAGATTCAGGTAACCAAAGGCAGATATGAGCTGCCATTTCTCTGGGGGTGAATCCACGATACCCATGCTCAGTTGCTGACCTACCGCAGCCCTCTGGGTGACTATAGAGAAGTCACTTAGTATGGTATTCATCTTATCCAAATTTAGACTCTTGCAATATAAACATCTACGTAGAAGCAAGTCACTCTGTGCTCCCTTTGTAGTCAACAGAGAGAAATAGATACTTTGAGGGTGCAATTAATCTCACCCTAAAGAAGACATCTTCCAGATGATTAATGCTTTAAAAGTACCTGGTTTTCCCTGACTAGAAAGGGAGTCTGAGGTGATTTTTGCCATATGGACACCTCAGACATGGACAAATAATATATCTAGCAGAGCCATAAAGCCACTGATATTCCACACAGCCTGCAGTTAGTATAAATGTTTGGTCAATAATAACTTGAGCTGAACTCAGATGGTTGACCTAGAGGTGAATGACTCTGTATTCCATTACTAAGCCTCTGAATCATCCAGTGTCTTTTTTCAAGTAAAGTCTCTCCCTGGGTTTTAGATGTCACTTAATGGAATGTGGATATTAAATGTATGTAAATCCATAGCATTTTTGGATAGAGCTGCATTCTGCTATGTCCCATTATAAACACTATCCCATCCTCCTCTTTGGAGCTGTCAATCTGTCAGGCGGAGGAACCTGTGGACTCCCAAGGCAAATCCTTGTACTTTCAAGGGGACGGCTGTTGCCAAAAAGAAAATTCCCAATGAAAATAGTTCTTGCCTCGAGACTGTCAGAGAGACCCTCTTAAGCCATGGTTTTTATATCCTGGGGTGATAGGAATTCCTTTACCAAAAGTAATGCAGCTTGTTTTTTTCCCAGGATGTTCACTTCTATTTTATTCCTATTCTTGTCCTCAGAGGTCTCATTCTATTTCATGGAAGCTTCTCCTATCTTCTTCACTCTTGCTTCCCATTATTTTTCTGCAAATTTTTTGTACAGTCTTTATTGGAATTTCCACTTCA
Source organism: Pelecanus crispus (assembly GCF_030463565.1). Taxonomy (NCBI): domain Eukaryota; kingdom Metazoa; phylum Chordata; class Aves; order Pelecaniformes; family Pelecanidae; genus Pelecanus; species Pelecanus crispus. The sequence goes on from NC_134643.1 coordinate 206,049,632, forward strand.
GTTATGAAATATTATCTTTTTGTTTGCAAAACTATTCTTGTTGCACTTTTCCTTTCAACCTAGCAATAAACTGTCAGGACAGAATATCATTATTAATTTCTTAATGCAGCTGTATGTTCACTTAAACTCCAAACCCCAGGCACTACGTTACTTCATAGATGTCATTTAATGGAATGTGGATGATAAACTCTGGTAAATGCACAGCACCTGGGTGTTGAGCTGCTTTGCAGGATACAGCACTTTAAACATCATCCCACTATAATATACAACCCCTGTTCGTGTGACATGAGCTAGATAACCATCTCCACCATTATCTGACCAATGGATACAGAACTCCATCTTGCTAGCTGGCTGGTTCAGTGGTCCACTTCAGATGAAGTAGTCTGCCACATGCAAGATGCTTCTCAAGCGCTTTTTTTTCAAAGGAAGTGCATGACACACTGCCCTTTCAGCCTGTCTCTGCACTTCTGCAGAGAAGGTTGTGTAGCCTAGACTGTGCCTAGAACGTGACGTTCCTCTTCTTCTGAGGACTAGGTGTTATCTGAAAGATTACCCAAAGGAATACTCATGTATTTCATCTCCTGTTTATACTGTAAATTCCTGTATACATCTTTAGCAGACTAAATGCAGTCACTGACAGCTGTTCTTCAAAAACACCTAAGCCCCACCTTCAAAGTGTGCATCAATTACCTGAATTACACAGAAACCAGCATCTCCAGCAGGTGATTCCTGCCAACCTGAAATAAAAATACAATGCAGACAGGAAAAGTGGTCCTTTGAAAAGGCCCATCTCTGGGCACATCTCTGAAGTGTAGAGTTTGCCTAGATAATTACTTTAGATTAGACCATTATCTTATACATACGCAAAGTTATGTAAGAAGAACTGTGACTCTATGGCCAAAATGCACCTTTTGATCTAATCTTAACAAATACAGACTAACCTTTAGTTTCGCACCACTTGCTTCTGTGGGAGATGCAGGCACATTCAGGACTACTGTAAGTTTGAAATTCATTCTCTGCCTTTCCAATGCAAGACTGACATACACGTAATGCAAATCTTTAATGTAGACACTGGAACAAGGAAGACTGTCGTGGATGACTTTTTTTTTCTTGCATTTGTTTTAAGCACATTAACATTGCTGAGTAGATCAGCTACATATTCAGTTCTGAGTGAAGTTTAAGGTCTTGGCTTTGACCAGAAATCTCCAAATGCAGGCCCCATCTGGCGAACTTGGTTTTCTATCCCTCTGACATAGGTTCCTAAAGCAATTTCACACAGGTGGCAAATTTCAGTCAAATTTGAGAGATAATTCAAAGCTATTAAATCCTTATACACTCCACACAAATAGAGGTTCCAGGTAGAGGAGAGAGACCTTCTTATTGCCTTTACAGAAGGAAAGGCAGTAGTAAAAACACATACCTTATTAAACATCAAGGTCTTTAGACAAGTAACTACATATACACCCACATCCTCTTGCTGGACCACACTGGTGTAAGCTGGGGTCTTGTTGCTTGCCCATCCAGTTGTGGGACTTGCTGGAGTAAACCCCTCCAAGGTCAGGTTGGACAGGGCTCTGAGCAACCGGATCGAGTTGAAGATGCCCCTGCTTACTGCAGGGGAGTTGGACTAGATGGCCTTTGAAGGTCCCATCCAACCCAAACTATTTTCATGTATATCTTGTGGAGTCTCCCTCCTTGGACATATTCAAAAGCCATCTTTTGAATGGTTCTGGCAACTGGCTCTAGGTGGCCCTTCTTGAGCAGGGAAGTTGGACCAGTTGACCTCCATTGGTGTCTCAACCATTCTGTGATATATATTTGGAAGTAATTTGTTTCTAGGCACAAAATATAAATAGCAGAAAACAATTCAGAGAGCTGGGCATCAGAATAAACACTGGTTTCAGCATTCATGACTATTACTGCATATAAAAGTTAAACCAGACTGTTATATAGATACAAATGTAAATACATATGTACACACGTGGGGGGTATATGTACATAAATGCAACTGTTCATGTCTAGGAGTCACCAAGGAAATTTTTGCCTTTGGCTTTTACAAACAGTTAAAATTAACTTTTCTATTCTCGATGGCCTGATTTTTTTTCAACTCCCATCCCCCCAGTCAAAAGCACTTCTGTGGACTTCAATAGAGATACTTATCTGAATCAATGTTATTCAATATATATGTCAGCTATCACTAGGGAATGTTTGCCAGAAACATAAAAGGAGTCTTCAATACACTGAAATCTCCCACACTTATTCTCCCAAAATCTAGTCTCTAGATTTCATGGCACAAAACAAAACAAAGTAGAAATAAAGAAAAGTATAAAGTGGCCTTTGAATTTTTTTTTTTTTTTTTTTTGCATAAGAGCTCTGCAAACTTAGTATCTTATTCTCATAGCAGATTGTGTACTGATCGTGAATTGCCACATCATGGGACAGCCATGGAATATGGTCTTCCACTCCTAAACACAGCTTTTCCCTGTCAGACATGTCCAGAAAGTGACCATGGCCTAGGAAAAATGTAACATTAATTCACTCTGGAGGCAACAATTTTGGTCAGATTTTCAGTTTTGCTCTTCTTTTCTCAGAGCAGTTTGCAATAGGTGAAACATTTTTATATCCACTCAGAAGGACTAATGCCTATCTTCATGTTGACAATGGAGAATTAAGATTGCATGGCCGGAAGTTTACAAGCTAAACTTGCAATTCCCTTAAGCAATTTTCTATAGCTCTAATTTCAATTTTTTTTAAGATCCTGAATAAGGCACGAGAAATGAAAGTATGCTATCCAGCTGAGAAATCTAGCCACACCATGAGCAAAAGAAGTGACACTGGTTTAAGTGTCCACTGATGTTTTTATTGGATATTTGAATTTCTAGAAGACAGTTTCTGGCTTCCACTGCATATTAGCTAGGGCATTGTGTGAAATCCTATGACATGCAGCTACTGATTTTCAAAAGGTTCCACAAATTTATTTATTTTTTTAACTGTGGAGTTTCAGTGTGTGTGCACTTCCAGAGAAAGACTTTAATAAATCAATTCAAAATATGGTAAAACTTCCAATAAAGATCAGAGAGCAAATTAGGTGCCCTTGAAATTTAGCAGTTCTCATTACAAATCACTTGAAGGAAAAAAAAATAAGCCCATCCAAATCTCACAGATTCAGAACATCTGAAATGAACCTAAATACCATTGGTGTTTCTGAGATTTTGTTTAGAAACTCCAAATCATTAATGTTTCACATTTCTTTGGGGCTAAATTATAGACAATATGTCATAGTTTCATCTTGTTTTACTAAACATCAGCTGACATCATTGCCAGACAGCAAAGCAGAAAGGCAATGAAGCTGTGAATGGAAAATGCTGCAGGAGAAGGGAGCAGAAAGGACTACTTTTGATCAGCAGTTTGGGTATGGCTCCTTCCTCGATGGATGTTCAGACGGAGTAAAAAAAAAACCATGAGACCAATGAATTCTCAGTGTCCCCAATCTTATTTACTAATGTCACATCTTTTTCCCTTAAATCCAGTGAAATTTGATGCCTGGAAAAGGGAAATATGAATATGCACTATTTTAAGCCAAGCGGAGTGCAGCCTGTTCAACTAAAAATTCACAAAGGACTGAAACATTAGTTTTCACTGGAGCTTAAGCATTGATATAACAGCCAAGAGCTTTCTGTGGAATGAAGACATGCCAGAGGGACCCATCCTGTTTGTGATTATGTGATATCCCTGCCATCTTCCATTTTCCTCTTCTTCCATAAAGTCTGTGTTTACTATAGATTACACTGAGTAGACATAACTATGAGATGGGCAAAGCAGACAAAACAGCAGTATCTTTGTCATGTATTATGGAAAAGAGTGTTTCTTGGTGGGTTTTTTGGTTACCAAACTACCTCCTTTTTCCTCTTCAAGAGACTATTTATTTTCACAGGTGAGGGTTTCACTGGATGCTGGATGCTCAAAGAGTGACAGAAAAGTATGCCTGGAGGGGACCTCGGGGAACTGCATAATCCAGACTGCTGTATCTAACATATATAAGCTATTCCCAGCAGGGTTTTCTTTGACTTGTTTTTAAAGTCTTGCATTGAACATGGTTCCATGTTATCCTGGGTAGCTTCTGCCAATGCTTCAGTGGCATAACAGGTTAAAAATAATCCATCAAACAGCCACAAAGAAGAATGCATAGCAATATTAGAAGACTGATGCTAAATCCTCCTCAGCCTTGCAGGTCATACCTTCTTCTCATTCTTGTTGATCTTTTCCAGGTTGTCTTCAATTTGTCTGAGTCATTCCCAAAATGTAATTGCTCCAGTGTACTGTGCCTTGGGTACTGGGACAGATCTCAGGTATCTACTAGAGCCTTGCTGAATGCAGTAGCTTCCTCTTGCATCTTCCTCACAGTAGGCTGATAGTGCTTCCCAGAACAAGATTTGCTGTTTCTGCATCACCTTCATGTTGCTGACTCACTCCACATGACATCCATTCTTCTTTTCTGCTGTATTGCTGTCCCATGGCTTTTTGTATTTCCTCTCCTGAGCAATAAGTGTAACATTCAGGTCTTAACTGTATTGATCGTCTCCCATCTCCTCACTAAAGTTAAGCAGAATACAACATTAAATATTTTAGACTTCTCTACACCATGTCTGTCTTGCTCTACTTTCTTGTTACATAGGATCTATACTGTTCTTTGTCCTCTAGACTTTCTAGAAACTTTTCTTGCTTTCTTTTTTCCCATGTGCTAGCTGAAAATCATTTTTGCATGTTAGACTTTCTGCTTGTATATCCACATACCTGTGTTTTTCTTCATGCTTATTCTAAATCATGTGCCACAGAAGTATAGGCATGGAAAGATTACGTTTCTTCTGACCATGGAGTCAGTAATAATGAATTTTACTGATTGGGACATGATTGCTAATGATTGTAATATGCTCCTAAAATTCTTCCAGTAGTTATTTTTTAACTGCCCAAGTGAGTCATTTTGTGTGATAAGCTCTTCTCTACTATTTAATTATGGCTACTCGCCTTGCGAGCATACAGTGTGACTGTTACATAACAGCATGATGATAAGAACACCCTAAGTCCAGGGTACTGTGTAAAAGCAGAGTGCCCCAGGAACAGGATCTGTTCACATTTGGAGGTTTTGGGCAGGTGGTTGGGGAACACTGCTCCTAACTACTGCTTACTCAAAGGCTGCAATGCCTGCTTCTTCTTCCTGGAGCTCCTGAGGCCCCTGCTCTGCCATTAGAGATAGGAACTCTCTCAGGAGATAGGAACTATCTCAGGAACGATAGGAACTATCTCAGGAACTACTTAAGCAACATTTTTGTAATTTAAGTGCATCTTAGGATTTTGTTCATGACTCTTTATTTAATGTAAAAGTGCAACATTGACTGCCACTCCTTGTTTCTTTCAAAAAAGTTACAAAAATGAACCCATTCCCAGCTGCCCTGCCCTTTCTCACATTTGGCATATAGTGTCAGTCTGGATAAGAAATCCTTCTTGGCTGGCCATAGGAGGGAAGAACAATTTAGTCCAGTCCTGAAAAAAAAGATGGCAGCACAAAAAGGACCTACCAACATAAAAACTTCTTATGTTGGGACTTTTCACAACCCTTTAGCATTTGTTATTTGAACTAAACCAGACCACCCAGAAAGCATTACTCTAAACAAGAGCATAAGAAGGTTTACTAGTGGCAATGGAGGTTTTTCTCATCTGATTATCCTGTAAATATTCAAGAGAAATCTCTAGCAAACAGCTTTACCCGTGGTGCAGCTGGCACCAGCAATGCTGAGAAGTGGCAGAACATGGCCTTCAGCTGAGGCAATATAAGATTTGTGAGGCCTTTTTGAACTGAGGCCTTTCTGAACCTGCCAGCAAAATGAGTGATTCACCATGAGATCAAGGAAGAGCAGCTCAGCATTTGACAACACTCATTAGTTGATGCTTCTGAATAATTTCTCCAAGGATGGCAGGTTTTTGAAGAACACCGAAAAGGGATTTTTCATTTTAGCCTCTATTATTTACAGCAAGAGATAAGGGGAGACACAGCTGTGCTGAGGAGGACCTCTGCTATACGTGTGCTCTGAGACCTGCATCAAAACATCAGCTGTTTAACAGGGACTTTTAAACACTTTCAATTAATAGGAACTTTTATCTGTTATAATTCCTTTTTTTTTTACACTCCATTCATCTCATTTTTGTTTACTTTTATATTTCACAGGCCTAATCAAATCATCAAAGGAAAGAGAGGTACCTCAGTCCCTCTACGTAAGGAATGAGCCCGTATCCACCTCGCTGAAGGAGCCTGCAGGTCCCTGCAGTGCTGTGCCCACACCAGCACAGAGCTGCTCCCCATGTCCAGGCGTGCCCCGCTGCATCCCACCTTTCCCTCGGCAGGCGTGCATCCCCATACACACACACCCTTGCATAAACAGCATCTTCTCCCAGGGTTTACTCTGCCCACTGCCTCTGCATCTGCCCCAGACCCTCCCTCGTTCCCACTGGCAAGCCCTGCCAAGCACTGCCTGGAAAAGGGACCTTCTCCCCATACACAGACCAGGCACAGTGCTTGGGGCTGACACATGGCATGCCCAAGGGACCATGCTCTGCCAGCAAGCAGCTGCAGCAAGGCCCATCGCCAGCTGCAGGAAGGTGCATCATTTTTTTTCAGAGAAGAAATAAAGCGCTTCTGGCAGCGGGTCCCCCCATGGTGACTGGCCCCATCACCCTCCTGTGTGGCAGGCAGATGGTGGCCGTGAAGGTGTCCAGCCAGCACCACTTGGCCCCCATGGCCCCAGACCCATATGCCCTGCTCAGCTGCTGGCACTGCTTGTCAGACTAGGAATCATTTTTCAAGTACCACTAACATGGTTGAAGCATATGCATCAAAGGGCAAACTTTTTTTTGTCATTACTGGCTACAGGGCCCAGAAGCTCGGCAAAGACCACCACAAGGGTTGTTACACCCCCGCAGCAACATCAGTGTAATGTTGGAGCCCTGGGAAAAAAGGTTGGCAGCCCCAGCAAACAGCTTGCCTCTCTTCTCCCCCATGTTCACAAGAAGACAGGCACCATGCTATGTCCTCGTCTTGTGGGACTGGCCACAGGCAACATCTCAGGCAGGCAGAGGCACTGTGGGGGAAGGATCTTCAGCTGGCACACGGCACACCAGCTGAGACTGAGCAAGGCATTGCCACTGCCTGGGCATGTGGGGACAGAGCTCCTGATTTCAAGGTCTGAAGAAGGGCTAAAGCAAGTCAGCGGTGAGCAGAGAGCAGAGGAGACCGAGGCAGAACATGACTGATGGATTTGGATCATCTGGGCTATGGGGTGCAAGTGCATGTGCAGAGGTTGGAGTTACAAGGAAAACATTGTGCTGAGGTTCTTTAGAAAGGCATATTTTGGGACTGCTGGAAATTAAGGAAAAAGTGCAAAGAATGTTTATTCCATTTTACATTACTGAACATCATTACACTCAGAGATGACTGTTCTGGAAAGGAAAAAGGTGATAGGAGTTTATAGGAGCCACCCCACCAGTTCTGCCAGTCTGACCAGAGGGAGGTAGCCAGGGTGAAGAGGCAAGATGTTTTCCCGGGGAAGTTTCTTTGACTCAGGTGTATTTTCCCCAGTGTTTTGAGTGAAGGCTTCTGTAACACTATTCAGGCATAACCTTCCCTCTTACCCTGAAGGCCCTTTGCCAAAATGAGGCCACATTGATCCTCAGTATTCAGAGCTGCATAAAATAATGCCAAAGATGGGAGCTGTGACTTTCTGCACACATTCACTTCAACATTTTTAGTATACAAAATTTTAAAATATGGCTACAAAAAACACCATTTATTTTTTAGTCAGTTACCCAGCTTTTGTGTCCTAGGGATTCCTAGAACTTGTCCATAAGGGTTCTATTTTTACCTGAAGTTGTCCCAGCTACATTTAATCTAATGTTAGCACAGATAGGCTGATAGAGTTTTGATAATGTAGATCCTCTTGAAAAAGGGCTCATTTTAAACTTCCAGGAAAATACCAACATGCTAATTTAAAACATATCAAAACGCACTGTGAATCTCTCACACTTTTTGTTTTAGGGATGTAATATAAAGCAATGTACAATTAGTTAAGTGTAATCTTAGGTTTAGAAGTCACTCTTCAAGACTTCAAGAGACATGTGAATCAGTGAGTTTTCTTTTATAACTGAAAAATGGTTTTCACAGATCATTGGCTTCACAGTAAAGATTTAAGCTTAAAGGCAGATGGACAGGATGTTTGACCTTACCTTATTCACCTCCAAACTTGGCTGGACTCTGCCATTATCTGTGCCTTTAGGGCACTGCATATATGCTGATGCTGCCTCTTAGACACTGTGATACTGTTCCCAGAGGGGCCCTTGCTTGGCACGTCAAATTTGCTGATGTGATTACATATTTCTTTGACTGAATAGAAGTGGTTTTCCAGTCAAAGGAGAAGAAAGCTGTATATTTTTGAAGCCAAGATCATGGATCTTATATTCCATGCACTGTATAAGTTAGTTGGTAACCTCTGTACATGTATCTAAAAAAATATATATGTATAATTACTTGCTGAACTTAAAATATCTCTGGAAGTGTTCTGAAACTTCATCGCTGATATGTAAGACCTGCCTTTTCTGCTAAGGGATATCAGATACCTTTTCTGTATATATGCATTCATTCAATAGTAGGATAGAAAAATCTATTTGTAGTTCAAAGAACTTCCTATGTTCTCTTACATAGCTACAGACTCTGTTCTGAGCTGTTTTTCCATGTTTGTCTATGGCAAAACCAAAATTGAAGTTATTTTAAACTGAGCCACTTTGGTGGAAATGGATGGTTTAGATCTGGCAAAATATAGCAGCTACAAAACCAGATCTGAGTCTCCTGAACAAAATCTTGCTTTACTGGTATGTGCAAACTCATTCATCCCAGCAATCTGGGAGATGAAAGATTTTATTTTTTAATGTCCCTGGGATGCAAAGGCCAGGGATGCAAAGGCACTGTACCAAATAAGTATTTTCAAGCTTAACAACATTAGGAAGACTTTCAAAAGCCATTTAAACAGGCTTTTTTTTAACCTCTGTATGTTCATTGAGTAATTTTATGTGTTCATGAATAACTCGCACAGAGGAACAAAAAGGTTATTCCTGTTCATAAAGCTTGAAGTGTGCAATCAGGAAACAGAAATACTATACCATTAAGCTGACCAACCATGTGGCACAAGCAGTAATCAACACACAGTGAATAGTCAGAGAAGCCATTTTTCCAATAGCCCACAAGCCAAAAAAACACTCCTGCAGTATCTAGAGATTTGGAAAAGCCAGTTACTTTACAGCCAATTTAGAAACAGGAAAATGGAGCATGCTGACTAAATTTATCAACTAAATTGTTAGCTTCAAACAATGTCACCTAGCTATTTGTTCAGCCTGTCATGCCTTTGAAGCAAAGACTGTTGGTAATCTGCCCCTTCCTGGGTCCTCGTTTTCAGAGTAAAGAGCGCTGCAGACACCTGAGACCACAAAATAGCCACTGTTCTGTCTGTACGTGGCACGATCAGTTACTGCTCAGAGCCCTCCTGAATTCCTGCCTCACCAAAGCAGCACAAAATCTAACAATGCTCTTTAGATTTGAAGAACCTGATCCTCGAGCACACAGTTCAGTGCCTAACCCACCCGCACAACTCCTGTCTATAAACATCACTCTTCATATGGCCAGTAATGCTCATCTTGCTTGGGAATGCTTGTGTGAGGTTTACAAAATGGCTTGAGATCACTGGATGGAAGAGGCTGTGTAAGTATAATAGACTGTCTTTCAAATTATTACTAGTGGGTGTCATAATGCAGAATTCATCACTGCTGGAATAGATTTTTATCTGGAAATCCTGGGATACAAGAAAGAATCAGTTTATTTATTTATTTTTTTATTTATTTACTTATTTAAATATTTATTATTATGATGATGAAGGTGAGTGACTGATGCTTAATCGGGATAGCATTAGAATAAATTATGTTTAATGGAGATGCATTTGACCTTTTCTAATTTATAAAGAGGCATTTAGGTATTAAAATAGAGATGAACTTTTAAACTTCAGTCTATTAAAAGGGATTTCACTAAATAAAGGTTTAAATCTATGAATACCATTTTCATTTAAAATATATTTTTATGCTGAATTTAGATACATTTACAGATTTGTTTTGCCTTTAATAAAATGTCCTTTCTGATCAGAAATTCCTGGAGAATTTATGATTATCGTCTGTTTACTTAGATGTCAGAGGTAAGGTTGTCTTCTAAACACTTAGGCATGTGCTTAACTTGACATCAGCAAGACCACCCCTGTGCATGAAGTTAACCACTTGCAAAGATATTTGTAGGACTGGCATCTAACAGTCTCTTGTAAACTCCAGTCTTGTCCTTTGGAAAGGTTTTCAGTTCTAGTGGAAAAAAGGAGTTGAAGGTGAAGAGTAGTGATGTGAAAGGACAGGATAACATCACTGTTTCATAATTTGAAGTGAACACAAATAACAGAGCAATTTTTATTTTTTCTCTTTACATCTGCAGATTAAGTACCAGCTGTTGTTCTGGGGGCTGCTTTGGGATCCTCTCAGGACCTTGGCCCATATCTGCAGTGGAAATTGGATTGGCACAGATTTCGGTGCTGATCTAAAGCCACTGAGGATCTGGGTCATCTTTCCTAACTAGCTAAGGAGATTCCCACTGAAATTAACTGCATTTGAAGAAAAGACAGTAAAGCCAGGAAAAGAATCAGATCCATACATCCCAGAATAAAGACTTGCAGCCACTTCTAGGCACAAGTTAAGTAAGTGCCAGAGCTGTGGCATGCCACGTAAGGCTCACTAGAACTCACAAATTGAAATCTACGCTGTAGAGAATGGTGAACTGGCAATGGTATTCAGACTTTTTCCCTAATGGGTGGCAGCTTAAAAAGTTGTTCATAACAAGCTTATTTCTCATCTGAGAGATCTTCACAACCTCAAAGTGAAATGACTGTTAGTCATTTTATGTACTTCCCTATGGAAGATGATCTTATCACAGTGATTGTAAATTCACTGACTTCTCCTCTACCACTCCTGTTAAGTTTTGGTTTCTTCTTTTCACATTCAGTGCCCTGCAGAACTTCACATGTCTGTTGGCATGTTCCCATTCTTGCCGGTTGCTCTGCCAAAGATGTCAGCCTTTGGGCAGCTTCATTTCCTCCCCAAACACCCCGTGTCCTCCAGGCTGTTCCCTGCACACACAGAGCAACTTTCTAATCTTGGTGCCTCAGGCAGTCAGACCTTCCTGCTCAGCATAGAAAGCTGTCTCACATCACCTCCACCACATGCAGGATAAACTTAGCTACTTACACAGCTACTCTTCATCTATATTTAGAGGTACAGTGTCATCCCAGAATTTCCAAAATGTAATTTCCCATTTTACAGCAGTACATGTATCATCATCAAATGCAAGAATGACAATTACGGAGTCAAGCCAAATACATTCACACATGCACATATGCACAGGGCCGACATACAAAGTAATTTTTTAGGCAAATTATTTCAGCCCTAGGTACCACCAGCTCCCTTCAGCTCCTCTGAATTTCAGATTTTGTTTTTGAAGTGAATCTTTCACAACTGTAGTTGCAAAGAAAACTTTCAGAACTGAAGAAGAGTATAAAATATAATTTCGCCTGCCCAAGTTTGCACAGAGCCTGAAAGAATAGATCTGAGAAGCGAGGGTGGCTTCATTCCGCAAATTATGTGAGGTGTTAATTCAAACTTGTGGTGATGCTTTCAATGTCATCACTTGAATGTTGTCAAGTTGTTATCAGATTAGTTTGATGAATTGAACATGTGACCTTGGAAAAAGATCCTGTCCCACCTTCAAGAAGCCTAACATATAATATAGTACATATTTCCAAAGATGTGCACTGTCATTAGTCAAAGCACTTGTACACTCCAATGAAAAGAGCATCTTTCTGTGATGTTCAGACTGTGCAGAGCATGTATGTGTGCCAGCACAACCCCCTTCCCATTCCATCCATAGTTTTACCCTTTCATATACATGGTCTTGCACAGAAACCCACCACACATTCATACAGACCTACTCACCAAGGCCACACCTAAGTGACCTCACTTTTTCACAGTGGTGGTCTCCTGCTTCCTCCTCTCCTGTTCTCTGACTACTAATGCTAAATCCCAGCAGGTACCACCTGGAAAATTTGTCCCAGGGACCCTTACGCATTCTAGCAGTTCTGACTAATGTGCTACACCATATCATTGGATGTCTCAGGGTTTGGGAGATCTGCTATATGTAGTAAGAGTGGTTATCAGAATGGCATTTACCAAGGTGTATCCTCATTCAGGGTATATATGGGAGGGTCTTGTCATATCATTCCCAGTCAGAGATAATGGAGAACTACTATACCCAGGATTTGCATGGGTCACGTCTTATACAGAGCCAGTTATTTCCCACTTTTGTGAAAAAAAGAAAAAAAAAAAAAAAGACAATCGGGTATTGAGGCTGGATTAAAAGAAAAACCTGAGACACTTGGAAAACCTTTGTGGTTCATAGGGACAGAAGAAGCTGAGACAAAACAGAAAAATACTAGGAAACTTTCAGAGAAACAGTGCCCAGTATTTGGAAGAAAAGTTTTGGAAAACTTTGACCAAAACCCTAAGTGACAAAATATTGAAAGTGACAGGGAAATTGAGGCAGCGGAATGCATATAGTCCTTTGTTATTTTTTTCTAGCTATAAATAGTCCATGCACCAATTCCATTTGATTTATGGAACTATGCAAAGCCTGTATGTTCATTTATTTTGGCTATTGTATACCTCTGAAGAGATGATCAGGTGTCCAAGATATCATCTGACCTGGAAAGAGCATCCATATTTAAGCTATTGTGATAAACCAGTTCTGAAGAAAAACTATTCATGATTGACAGCAGATAGTAGATTCAATTGAGCCTATTTTGCAAATTAAATTACCAAATGCATTTGCAGTTACACAGGATATAGCTACCTGAATAATCTTATCATGTTTCTTGGCACCAGTTTACATATAAGCATATTGGTTTTTTACAAGTCATGATAGAAAGCCTGCCTCATAATTTAGATGTGGCTTAAGATACACAAACAAATAATAAATAAGGCTTTTTTCTATAACAATAGTGTATAAAATCTGTTTTCTTAAATTTGCATTGTTTTTGTCAAACATCATTATTAACAACCAAATTAAGAATCCAGCCTCTGTGGCCATGTTTGGTTTATTCTGAGTTTAAACGATTTATTTCAGACACCTTGAATCACTTAGTCAGTAGCAATTTGTAAGCCTTATGAGTCACTGTTGATATTTTGATGGTGTGCAGGTTTTGTTGGTTTGTTTGTTCTGTTGCTGTTGCCACATCCAGTATATTCTGCCTGTTCAGTGTTCAGAAAGAGCAAATTCTTGGAAATTAAATGCTTTTGATTTCTCAGCACTGCTTAGAGAATATAGCAGTTAATGTCATTTCAAAGTCACCAGTAAACAAAGCTCAAAATATATACAAAGACAGTTCACACTAGAGAAGGCATTATTAGTCCAGTCTTGGAGGGATACCCCGACACGCAGCCCTCCTCCAGGCTTCACAGGTCTAGATCCAAACTGGAACCCTCACTGGCTGGATTTGGGAGGCAAGAATTGCTATAAAAGCCAGAACTATTAATGCTCTAGATAACCACCGCTAAAAGGAAGAGCATAGAATACTGCAACACTGGGGCATTAACACTATCCTGAGCTGTACAGCCAGATTCTCATTTGATGTTAATTGGAAAAGTTGCAGTGCAGCTAAGCTGACTTATCCTTGCTGAAGATCTCTTGTTTTAGTGCTTTGGGCTACCCTGGTGAGTTACAGCTACATGCTTATACATATAAGACTATTTGTTCTACACAAGAGTTATTGATATTTCATTAACATAAGAAAGAAAGGTTTGTTGATGTATTGAATGTAACCTCTAAAATCTGGCTCAGAAGAATTACTGAGATTCCTGGGGGATTTTTTATTTTTCATATCTGCTCTACTTACAGCTGTTACTTACTCTTGCAGAGGAAAAGAGCCTGCTGTTGCCATAACTTTACCTTCCTTAGCACAGAAGTCAGGAAGGAGACCTTGGACTCCTGCAAAGCCTCTTGCCAGAGTTGCTGTATATAGTAATCCTTTTCAAGAACTATTTTCTTACATCTGAAAGTGAGTCACACTGCTCATGTCCTGACTCTGTTCAGACTAGCTTGGCACACAAAGAATTGAGTGGGAGTCTTGTGGGTATAAATGCTTGGGGAAATTCACTCGAGCAACTGGATGACAGCTTGTGCTACAGAGAACTTGAGATGAGTGCTGGGCTTCTCAACCTGTAAAATGTGAACCACTCGTGTCCCACAAGCTACTTCCAAAAAGGAAGAAAAATTTGTTCAGGTTGCCTTTTTCTTTCCTGTGAAAAGGAAAAGCCTCTTCTTAGCAGCTGCATCCCTGTCAGAGGACCTGGCGAACCTCAAGAAACATGTCTGCCTACATGAGCCCAAGGCCTGACAGAAAACCAGGAGATGCTGCGGCCACCACTGTGGGAACACCTCCCTCTCCACACTGATGGTGTCTAAATAAAGTTGGGGCACCAGTGGCCTTAAGGATGTGATGATGGTCCTCTCTACTTTTCAGATGTATCTGTGAGTCTAGGAGGGAACCTCTGAAGATAAATGTCTTTGACAAAAAGGAGTGAGCTGTTATTCACAGCAAAGTGTCCTCCCTCCCTCCAAATGAAACACACGTCAGAGCAGTCAGACATTCTCGCTGGCTGTTCCCACTCAGCTATTCAGCCACACTGATTGCTGGAGTCAGTTGTCAGATGGTGAGTTAGAGCTATTACCTCCTGGAGCCTTTCTATAGAATCATAGAACCATAGAATCATAGAATCATTTAGGTTGGAAAAGACCATCCAGTCCAACCATTAACCTAACACTACCAAGTCCACCACTAAACCAGTGAAGTGTAGAGTAATAATTACTTCCATGTTTCCTGGCTTGGTGGCTGGATAATTTTTTTAATGAAAGTAAAACTAGGAATCATTAAGGTTGGAAAGGATCCCTAAGATTATCGGTCCAATCATCAACCCAACACCACCATGCCCACTAAACCATGTCCCAAAACACCACGTCTACCCATTTTTTGAACACCAGGGATGGGGACTCCACTACCTCTCTGGGCAGCCTGTTACAATGCTTGACAACTCTTCCCGTGAAGAAATTTCTCCTAATATCCAATCTAAATCTCCCCTGGCACAGCTTGAAGCCATTTCCTCTCGTCCTATCACTAACTACTTGGGAGAAGAGACCAACACCCACCTCACTACAACCTCCTTTCAGATAGTTGTAGAGAGCAATAAGGTCTCCCCTCAGCCTCCTCTTCTCCAGGCTAAACAACCCCAGTTCCCTCAGCCACTCCTCATAAGGCCTGTGCTCCAGACCCTTCACCAGCTTCGTTGCCCTTCTCTGGATGTGCTCCAGGACCTCAATGTCTTTCTTGTATTGAGGGGCCCAAAACTGGACAATCACTTCCCTAGTCCTGCGGGCCACACTATTCCTGATGTCTGTTAGTTAAGCACCAAGACTGCTGAAAAAGAAAACAAAATCAGCTTCCTGGCTAGATAGCAACATCCCCTTGTTCTTGAAACTCCCTCCCTAAGGGCAGCTGTTCCAGCCATCCACATACCTTGATTATATATCTTTCAACTATTTACATTATTTGTTATAGCTTTCTTTGATATGACTCATTATTCGCAGGCTGACTTTCTGAAGAGAAAGTTTTCAGCAGGGGACGTGCAGGACATCTTCACTGTAGTTCAGCCATTTGTCAGGGAACAGAGTTCTTGACTATGTACTACAAACACTTGATTAGGTAGTACAATACAGTCCACTACACAGTATGTCAATAGATGTCAAAACTTGTTTTCAGGCAGTGTTTACCCCACTGGACTGCCCAAGGAGACAAAATAATAATCTCACACTCACCCACTGAGTCAGGGATGCTCCACTAGGACAGCCCACTTGTCCTGAATTCTAACCCACTTCTCCATTGCTTGACTAATTGCTTATCCTGGAGGGGAAACACAATCTGAATTGTGTAAGGTATTGTAAAAGCTACACCAGATTATTTTTGTAGAGATTTGTTTTCTGGTAAATAGTTGTGTTTTGGGCTGGCAACTCGCACAAGGGGGAGCCGGGGGGGACCGTATGTCATTTTCCCTCTACCCCTGCCCTTCATCCCAGGGATGAGATGCTCTCCACAAAGCTGCATTATACTGCCTGGATGACACCACCTATTTGTTGTGTCTACCTACTAAGTGTATAAAACAGGGTTATTTCATGTTCTTAAATGCCAATAATAAATTCAAATCAGATTTTTCTGTCCAGCCTGAGGAAGGTCTCAGACGTGTGTTCCCTCTAGCAGATTTTTCCTACTGCTGAGGTTCACTGGCGGGGGTGGTGCGGGGAGCTGTTTAAGGTTTGTGGCTGTCAGGAAGTGGTTTGATGCTAATTCAGCCAGTCTGGGGTCTTCCTCTGAGCCCAGCTGGTGGTACACTCAGGTGCAAGAGGAGCCTGTAGCCCTGTGCCTGGGTCCTCAAGATCTCCAAGTGCATCACAGCATTGTGAAATCTGGGGCCAAGCGAACTCTCTCCCTGCCTCATTCTTCTGAGATTAGCAGATCTCTTGGGAATGAGGGGAATTTGGAATATCCCAGTAGCACCTTCTATGGTATAAACCTGAGAGT
Organism: Pelecanus crispus; assembly: GCF_030463565.1. NCBI lineage: Eukaryota > Metazoa > Chordata > Aves > Pelecaniformes > Pelecanidae > Pelecanus > Pelecanus crispus. Next base: position 206,066,440 of record NC_134643.1, read on the forward strand.
GCCTTCTGCCTTGGAAAGCTGAGGTATTTGTGAGGATACATTATTGCATCTTGCTATGTCAGAGAAAAATGCCTTGATCAAACCAGCCCTTTCTTTTTTTTCATGTAAAATAGCACAGTATATAAAAAGGGCAAAAATATATGCTGGAACTGGCCTTTTTGATAAACTTCAGATCTAGAAACTGTTGTGGGGTAGGGGAAAGTATATGAGCAGAGATGGCTCACTGGGGTACTAACAATGTAAAAGACAGATAAAAATGCAGAGATAGATGCTTTTCAGTCTCCTTTGCCAGAACTGCTCGCCCTTCCCAGGGCTGTACAGAACACAGCTGCACAGCACTGAGGATTTCAGGCACAATTTTTTTTTAGTCGTTGAAGACACCAGTGGCCACATGAGGATTGTCCATACATGTCACATCTGAAAATACACACTCAAATTCTCTGCTTCCTGGAAAAGGTGTAATGAAGAAGGTGCCCTTGGTTGGGACTCAGCAGGGGGACCGATTTCAAGCAGAGCCAGAGACATCTTGCTTGATTTGAAACTAAACACTTCATAACTCTCTTCTCCAATTTGCCCATTTAGTTAATGGTGGACACCAAATGCTTCCCCAGCCATGGGTACTGCAAGAGTAATTTTGTTCTTATTTGTGATCCTCTCAGAGATTTATGGTGATGGGACCATATAAGTACAGAGAGAACAGCTGGGCTAGACATATGCTATGGCATGTGATGCAAAACTGTTTCATATGTGAAGATGCGAAACTACAAAAACAGCTTCCATGAGAGTGCAAATAGGAATTCCACATCCTTCAAGGAAAACCCAAACACTGTGAAAAATAAAGATGGTTCTAGTTCCAGGCTGTGAGTTTACTGTTCCTCAGTACTCATTTAAGACAGATACGTAATTCAAAGATTTCTGAGGTATTATGTCTTTCCCTTCCCACTTCCTTAAGGTAACAAACAATTCCAGTCACTCACTGAAAAAAATGTATTTTCTTGCCTGTCCTCATGACACAAGAGCTTCTTCCACACCAAAGAAGGATAAAAAATGTAAAATAAAAATATTACCCATTGCTGTAAGTCTTCAGCATGATGGTCTTGGATATACTGTGAGGAATTTATTATTCACCCTATGAAATTTATGTTAGCATTTCCTTATGCAAAATCTGGCATTTATGCTCCATGAACATTGTGGCATTTGTTTTTCATGCACCAGGTGGCATTTTTTATATTTGCACATTTAAATGATCATTTTTTTGTGGTCTGCAGGTATGTGCCACCTTACTGAAGGTAAAAGCTAAAAATATGCCTATTTATTATTCAAAAAGTCATGATGGAAGTTTAGCATAATCTTGAGACTTCAGGGTGGAGGTGTGGATGAGAACATCTGCACGAGCCTTGCTCATGAAGCAGGGGGTCAGACCAAACCACAATATTGGCAGGGTTCAAAATGTATGGTATATGCCAATATGACATAATATTTGTTTTACAGTACTCTGTAGTACTGACTGTAAGAGACTTATAGCTCTCACTGGAACCAGAGAATCATGAAGCATTTAACAGTTTAAACAGTTGAACAAAATTCTTGAGAGCCCTTAACATATCCACATTGGGCTGGAAGCAAACAGCAAGGAATCAACAGTAGCAAAACTTCAGGAAGAGGAAAAGATCAGAAGTCACTCTGTTATGACAGAGACCATTACCTCACATTCATCATCATTATAACATAACAATATCCTTTCACTCTGTTGAAAATACCATAAGCATTACACTGGGGTAAAACCAATCTACCTTCAATGAATTTACCCATTGTGACAGACATCAGACTGTAGCTATTTCTTGGCTTTTCTAAAAGGACACGTACATTTACCACTTTTCCAACTCATTTCCATGGAAAAAAAAAATAAAAAGGTCAGGAAATAAGCTCATTTTGAAAATAAAGGAATGTGTTATAATATCATCTACTTTCAGTCTAACTCATGAGTCACTATCTAAAACAGCATAACACCAGCACATAGCAGGTACACCTGAGTTGGAATGAGGCACCAGGTGCTTCCAGAAGGACAAGACTGGATTTAACATGAAAACGTGGCTAAAGCAACATTTATTTCAGTTTTCGGAGTATCCACTTAGCTATAATTAGAGGTGCCAACTGCTAACAAAAAACAACTTTGCACAAAATTTCTCCATGGAAACAAAGAAGCCTTGCAAAGAGGGTGTCAAAAAAAATGAGATATTTTTATGAGCTTGGGAGCAATAATTGCCTCAATAGGAACTCCTCCTAACAATGGAAAATAAGCATAAGATACAAAAGCTAGCTTCGACTGCCAACCAGGCAACAGCAGGACATGAACACTGCTCCTACCACACAAGTTTGTGTTTCTAAGTCCTCATTTCTGCTACCAGCATAGATGTAGCTGGAGAGGGAGATGGACATTCATAAGGAATTTTTATTTTCCAAATCTGGAGAATGTATGGGGAAAGGGTCTCTCTCTCTTCCCCCCCCCCCCCCCCCCCCCCCGCCATTTTCTACCTTCTGGTGATCTAACAGGAAAAATTTGAGACTGGAAGATCTCACTCTGGGCTGTGTGTGCTCCCGGTGAGTCTTGGGCATCCAAGGGCAGGAGTCTGCCTCAGTGCCTGAGTCACTGATATTTGGATGAGGCAAAACACTGTTTTTCCTCTCTCTTATCCTTAGTTACATCTTTTTAACCTTTTTCTCCTTCTCCAAATTCTTTCTTTCCTCCAGTGCTGGCTTTTTCTTACCCTGTCTTTGGCTTCTTCCCATGAAAATTATGGTTGTTGCATGATAGGCATTTGCCACGCAGATGTCCTGTCATTGAAGCTGGGACATCGAGATTTTACACAGAAAGACTGAAGGTACAGATTGTGTCTGCAGATCTTTCCCTGGCACACTCCATATGCAAGTATCTGCCAGTGCAAACTACCACTTTGTTTTTGAGATCACCTTCCCTTTAAAATTTTGCCGGAAAAACAGAATTTCCAGAAAACAATCTAGGATGTCACCTGGAAGGGAAGAGGTGGTGCAGAGCTGATGCTATCTGGAACTTGGGCTTCATTTGATTTGAGCGACAGTACAGCAGGTTTCAACCCTGGCTTGTCTCCATGTTTACTCTCCCTCAGAAGTGAAAGCTCACTTTGCAGAAAATAATATGACAACTTATTAACACTTCAGTCCTTGATGAGGGCTCAAGTTATGAGTTTCTGAGACAGACATTCTTTACCAGTTTAACTAAATGGTTTCTTCTGAGACTGCTAATTTCATGCTCTTTACACGCTCTCCACACCAACATACCCAGGTTGTTAAATTCCACTTCGTTCCTGCTGGCACACTGGTCACAGTGGTTTCCAAAAGGCTTGAGGCTGAAGGGTTTTCCTTGACAGGGAATCAAACCAGGTCAAGCCTAATAACACTAAATCCTGGCCCACAGACCGTCAGGAGATGTGTATTTGTAATAGCAAATGTAGTAATAACCAGATTCAATTACTGGAGTACTGAGAAGAAAGCAAAGGGTATAAATCTCCCTGATGAAACAGTAGGCTTACAATAGGTGCTACACACTTTGATCAAATTAAAATTTTTATTACACTTTAATTAAGACCAGCAATTTATGACTGGCATGCAAAACCGTTGACATTTCCTCTTTGTTCCAATCCATACTAGTAGCACAAACTGCACTTTTAAATCTAATTTGACATTTGTTCATAGAGTACTAGTCATTCAGTAAGACTCGTGGTTTTACTTTCCTGGAAGGAGATAAAACTAGCTGTCTTTAGACTTATTTCAGAATGTAAATGTCAGGCTCCATGAGCCAGGACAGTGTAATGGATGTGTTAAAAAGGTTTGTATCAGATCCTACCATCATCACAACACAGTTCTGTGCCCTCCATGTCTTAGAGCAAAGAAATGACCTATTTTATGAAGTAAATCAAGTCTGTGTAATTCACACAACTGGGAACATGCCAGAAAATAAATAATATATTTAGCCACCCTCGAGAAGTTATTTCAAGTGGTTTATGTGTTTCTGAAAAAATAACTCAAAAAAGACAGTTTTAAGAAACCATTAACTGAAGTGAACTAATTAGAAACAGATCACATGATGATAAATGAGGTAATTTAATCTGTTGACTGGACTGCTAGCCTGTAAGTATGTAGAGTGACCCTGGAGATAATTGTATCAGTACCTGTGCTAATAAGGCTTTATGGAGATCAAAGCCGCACAATATTCGCAGACCCTTAAGCCCCTGCATTATACTAAGATTAAGTTAGTAAATACATATCAGCTAATTTAAAGCAGTGCTATTACAATGTTGCAGTTATGGAATAAAGAAGTCTTGAAAGCTTTGAAATTTGGCAACCAACCTTAACTCTGACCCAGTCCTGTTGCTCTCATTCCACTGAACATGATGGAGCAACAGTGAGACAGGAGGGAAGAGGTAGTCCAGCACTTGAAAGTTTTGGTGTTGCTGTCTGGAAGTGACCTTCCAAACCTTACACAAACATACTTCAGACCACTTCAGAGATCATGCCATAATGACTTCTGTGGGTGACCTTGCAAAGAAATTAAAATTTAGAACATCCAGTGTTCAGTCCTGTTAATTCTCTTTCTGGTTGGTTGACACAGTGGCCCCACTTCAATAGGTGGGTGAAGACTGGCATCATCCCAGCCTCACCAGCAGCTGCATTGGCCAGGGTGTTCTTGAGAGAAGAGAAAGGTGAGTTTGGGAACCACAGTCTGAGTGGCCACCCACTTTCTGCCTGCAGTCAAACTGTAGTCTTTATCACCAACATTTTTCACAGAAAAGATCAAGCCCAGGACCAAAATATTGGGCTTAGGCATCTGTAAATGAAGTTTCAGAGACACCAGTGCCCTTTTACATAAGGCCATATCTCAGGATTGCAGGTAGGCACCTCAACCCATGAGAAAAGCAGGGTTTCAGACACATTTATCCCCTCAATATTTCCTATGGCCTGGTCATTTTCTTTCCATCCAGCATGTTTGCCTTTGTTAGATTCACTCTGAAGTGCTGAACTTTTCTTGCCAGGGTACTACTTAGCGGCCTACCTTATGTTTGTGACTGCTTCTCTCTGACACCTATCCTCAACATAGTAACACTGCAGTATCCCTGACTATGTCTGCATCAGTAGATTTGGATAGGTCCAGAACTAATCCCCGACACTGAGGTCAACCGATACAGAATGGCCCACATCTGTACTACTTAACTCTCTTAATCACTGAAAATAGGGTGGTCACATGCAGACTGCACTTTGGGAATCCTCCCTGCCTGTGGTAACTCCCAAACTCTGCCTAAACTTGCTTAGGAAGAGGCTAGTTGGCAGGGTCAACACATGGCAGAGTCCAGTCTCACGTAGCAGCATTCAGTCAGGCTATAGCAACCGGGACTATTTGCTGGAGTTGTGTAATTTACCAGTACAACAGTGGCCTGTAAGCAAAGGTTTTTAGGTGGGACTTTTGCTCTCAGATCTCCAGGACATCTCTGAAAACTGGACTTGCTTTCAATGCCTTTTGCTTTGTTGGGAGCTTTGTAATAATTCCACCATCATTTTATTAATTTCATATCCTATGCACCTGTGTAAAACAATGTGCTGAAGAAGTGTAGCAGGAGACACTCTTTCTTATGATTGTTGGTCACAATAAGCTCCTCCTCAAGTCACTGCTAAAGAGGAAAATGAGCTACAAAGCAAGGACCTGAGGCAAATTTATTCTAAAATGAGATACTGCTTCTGCTTACTCCTCAGTCTATGTTGTTGACATAAATTACCCATAAGGCATATTTATTAAGTGTGCCATGAAACACAGGGACCTGGAAGGAAGGCCACAACAGAGATATTCAGCATGGAGGAATACAAATCATCTCAAACACATCCCATGAGCTATCTTCCCCACCATGTATGGGCCAGAGAGGGTTGGTGGTAGACAAACCATTTACCTTGACTCACATCAATTCACATGAAGCAGCTGCCTCCAATCAGAACAATAAAGCATCTGAAGAGGTAGACAGGAGAGTGGCACAATTACTAGCCATGCAAATCTGTGGTACTGCCTGCTCCACACATTTTGAAAATATCTCTGAAAACTGCAGCAGCTGACAAAGATATAATAACCCTACAGCAAATATAGACAAAGTTATTTCTTCTTGGCTTACTGGCATTGATTTGGATATTCTGTTATTTGGGATGATCAGACATTGTCCAGTATTGCCTTTATCTTTCTTTTTAATATGAAGATACATTGTATTTAAATTTCTTCAGTTGCTGATGAGGAGCTGAAAGTCCTAACTTGCTCAGTTTTCCTTTTTGTCCCCCAAGATTTTCACCTTAAAAAACAATTAACACTGCCAAGATATTGTAGTTGATACACCATCACCAAAAAATACTTAAACTGTAATCTCTGATATATAAACAGTTGTCTGTTTTCTTAATCTGCATTCCAAACTTCATATAGCAATGCAGAAATTTTTTTTGGAAAATATCTGTAAAGTGAAGGTCCCCAGTCCTCTGGACCATTTGTAAGTGACAGGAAGAGACCATTCATCATAGCACCTCCTTTCTCAAAGGATGGGACCATCTGCTCAGATTCATCTCTGGTGATCTACATACTCACACAGATTGACAGCCTCCCTTCAGTGCCAGATTCACTGCTCATGCATTGATCGACACGGAGGGATACCTTTGAAAACTCACATCTGGGGTCTGGTTGTCATTACCTCAGCTATTCACAGAAACTGTTGTGGCCACCTTTTCCCTGGGGATTCCTATGACTTGCTTAAGAATCTAGAAGGAATGCATAGCAGTTGTTCTGGCAATGACATCCTATTCCCAGCCATGTTTTTGCTTGGCTGCTTCTCAAATTTGAGCTGTGTTGTATGATGGACAAAGTCCCATGGGACACTCAGAAAGACAGTAGTCAGAACTGTGGTTTTGATCTCATCAAAGCAATAGATGCAACTCAAAACTCACTTCAAGGACGTTCCTGGGAAACATAATCACCAGAGCAGGCTCTTGACCAGGGTATTTATTATAGGAGACCATACATGGTTCCATAGGTCATACCTTGAGCTCCTTTATTCTGAAGGATGCAAAATCAGGTAGTACTGGAAGAGTTGCCTGAAGATGTTAAAAAGTCCTATTGCAAGAATATTTGTCTCAACAACAGAACTCTCCAGAGCAGATAAAATCATAATGGAAATTCAGATTGTAATATCCCCAAATACCTTCAGCTTTCATTTGGACGCAGAGCCCTGTACTACCTGGTCTGAATACTCTTTGGAAAGTCACAACTGCAACGCTGTGAGACCTCCTAATCCAACTGCTTTTCCTAGGCATTTCTGGAGCACCACCAAACAGGGTGGCTGCATGGAAGCTATTACCTTTTGCAGAGATTAACTGTGCTGAACGTTAATGCAGACTTTCTTCAAGAAAATATTTGGAAACTGGTGTACTTGAAAAACTCCCTCCCCTGCTTTTAAAAAAATAATTTGACTGAAGGTTAAAAAGTGTGTGTCTATTATTCAAAGCCACACAGAGGGCATCAAAGCAGATGCCAGTTCTCAGAGGGATCCAGACAACTGTAGCAGGCATCACTGGAAACAACATTACACAGAACTGTCTTCTTATTTAGTTAATAGTAACAGTGTAACAGTTAGGGAAAAAAAAAAAATCAGAAAACCCACAAAGCACCCATTCTAAAAGATGAAAAGACTTTAGGTCCATTATTCCCAGCCTCTGCTATAAAGCAGTCTATGCCATTTAACTATGTAATTCTAACACAAGAGGAGGAAAGCATCTTTTTGTTTTATCACAGAATCATTTTGTTCACTGACTGGTGCTGAAGCATGAAGTGTCCACATGTCAATGACTGTATCACATCTTTCAGTGCACGTTCCAGATCTTTACTCTCCTCCTGTTAAAAATTGCACTGTGTTTACAACTGGAATTTTTTCTACCTTTAGCACCCAGCCACTGGGTCTTGGCAAGAGAAGGCAAAATGAAAAAAAGGTGTCAGCAATTTAGAATACTCTATTCTTAATCAGGTTTTCTCATTGTAATGGACTGACTCACTGCCTCAGGGACCACGTATGTGGCTATACATTGCAGGGTTTTATTATTCAAAGGGAAAATTATGTTAACCTTTGGGTCCCCCTGCATTTTGGGAAATTATTGTCCATGTAAGTAGAAAACCGACATGGAGACCAAGTCACAACAAGGTCCTGAAACTTGCCCCACAGGCATAAAATTGATTTGTCCATGATGGGGGACAAAGGCTAACCTTTCTACCCACTGTCTCTGTGGGAGGCACAACCCTGCTCTGAGCTCTGGTGACCACATTCTTCACAGCTATAATAATGCTTTTTAACACATCTGTTACAATGTTGGCATATAAATATGCACAATAGCATGTTGCTATATCACTGTACTGAAAGAGAGTATCACATTTGTTCCCTCTGCTCCCTATTCTTCCAGCACAAGGACGGGTATTTACAGCCAGGACTTTCTTAGACTAAAAGTATTCTCACTTTCTGTGCAATAGTGGCACCTATGACCCCCTCTCCTGAATAATACCTGGAAGTGTAGTCTTCTCTTCAAGGGATCCAGTCTGGGTTTACACCACGTGCCTAACTCTGGGCAGAGATTATACCCAGCACACCAAAAAGCAGAATCAATCCCATGTCTTCCATGGGATGCCCAGCCCTGTGGGTCAAAATCCTGCTAGCCATCTGTACCTGCACACAGCCTCAAAACGGCCTCTCCATATCACCATGCAGATACAGCCCGTGATTAAGTATTTGCACATCTTCAGTTTTCATTTTCTCAGAACACACCCTGCATAAGATGCAAAGTACAAATAAAGTCTACTTGATGATTAAAGGAGGGATTTGTTTGCAAAAAAAATGTTCTTTACAAAAGCAGATATTCTAGTTGTCTACGTATATTGAATATGACATTTCCAAAGAAAACAACCAGAGCAATAGAAGAAGCATACCATCGAGAACACCTGCACCAGAGGGTTTAAAATCAGATCATATGCCACTATAGTGAACATAGTTTGTTTTCCATTATTGCTTAAATATGATGATAACCAATTTAGGGATTGACATAAAACCCATATTGTATTATTCTGAGGCTTTGTTAAGAGCAAAGAATGTGTGACCAAATCAAAGGCTTCACTAAAGCTAATAAACACAGCTTCAGTCATATATGTGGCCTTTATCCACAGCTTGATTAATATCACATTTAACCTAGAATAAAGCTGAGGTTATGGAGTGCTTTAAACAAAAGCCAGATTTGAAATAGGGTAGGGTGAGGGGAGTAATATGTTTAAATTAATAAAGCCATTGATCTGTCCACACACCAAACATTTGGAAATGTTAGCTAATGGCATTAAAGCAGCTGAAGGCCTACGATTATTTAAATCCAAGAAAACACCACCTTTCTGGTACAAGAAAAGTCTTCCAAATTGGTCAGAGATTCAGGAAGGATCGAGACATGCTGAAGGAATCATGAAAGAAAATGATCACAGATTTGAGCTGCAAAAGGGGAATTTCATTCATCCATCTCTTCAAAGGGTAATTAATTGTTTTCAGTACTTCATTAAAATGTATATTTTCAAAAGAGGAAAGGTTGCTAATTGATTTTAAAAACCAAACAACACAACAAATTAGATTAACTTGACTTCTCAAAGGTCAGAAGGTTTCTATATCTGTTAACAGGCCCAGTGATGATTCTTTAATGTCTTAACTATTTGTTATGTCTGTTACAATTTAGCCCAAATCTTTAATTCATTAATATGAGTTGTTCTAGCTCTGCTAAAAAGTCCTTTCATTCCTTTCCAAATGGTCTCAGATTCCTCAGTCCTTTTTTACATGATAATCTAAATAAAAATTCAGTTTTTTGATTTTCTCAATCTACCTTTATTTCCATTTCAAAGTTGAGTATAATACCCAAATCAGCAATACATCTTCTATGTCTATTATTTTTATCATTTCTTATCTCCCTGCTGAGACACTTCAGCTTGTCATGGGTCATTTGAGGATAACAGTTCCCTGCTTTAACCTGACTAGTTGTTACAAATCTGAACTGGCTGGAATGATCACCATCCAGAAGTTAAGCAGTTACATCCATAGTGAATAGCTATTAATACGCCAACCAGTCCAACAGCTTGGGGTTGCAGGGCAGATGTGTAATAGAGTAGAGCAAGGATTTTCCCACGAAGAGAGCAGCTCTCAGAATTGCCATAAGTAAAGTTGCTTCTGATAGAAAATTTCTGTCTTTCATGTAGAGGTGAAGTTAACAGAAGGCTTTAGAATAAGTCAATGAAAGGAATTTGTAATAAATGGATGGCATTTGCCTAAAAGCTTGAATATGATATTGCTGGACCAGTAAGGAGAATTAAACTGCTAGGAGACAACATGGGCCGAAGGGAGACCCTGGAAATGCACAAGCAAGATAGGAAGAGCCTGGCTTGCATCAGCCACAGAGGAGGGGGGCAAGTGCAGCTTTCAGAAGGTCAAAACAGGTAACTTTATCCCCAAAGTGCCCTCTTCATTTGCAGGTGCCTGAAGACACCCAAGAAGGGATAAGCTTACTCCTGTATGCAATGCTTATACTCCATTCAGCCACCCACACACTTTTATATAACCTGCATGGCTCTTTAATGGCAGGTATTTGTATGCAAAGCTCACTTACTAGGTTTGTGAAAAGCTGTTTAAAATCATAACTCATGCTATGAAATGGGTAATGACAATCAAAGCATTCACATGGGACCTAAACATATGGTATAACATCCCTTTAAATTCAGTGACCTGACTGGCTGTATATTTGGCGCTTTTTTAGTTCTAGTGTCCTTCTGCTACTAACCACTTGTCTATTTGGTGCACAACAAACGAGCAACTGAAAAAAGGCAAATTCTGTGCTTTCAGTCAGATCCAAACATCACTGGGCAAATTTCATTACTAATGGGATCCAGTATAAAATATTAAAAAATTATTAAAAGCATCTGCTCAGAGTTGAAAACAAAAAATGTTTAATCAACCCTGACAATCAAAGAATGATCTAGTGGAAACATACACAAGATTCATTCCAGCAAAGAAAAGATGGGTGGGCAAGTCTTCTTAACTTGCAGTGATTTATTTCATATGTTTTACTATGTGCACAGCTCCATTCCCAGGTCTCTAATTGTATCTGTAGACACACTGTTACACAGATCATCCCAAGTGATTCTCTGTATTCTCCCTTTTGAGAAGTTCTGATTAAAAAGCAAACCCAGGAAATTCTATTCAAATGGAGATGCCAGTATTTCACACACACTTCTGTCCCAAATTTGAATGAGAAGATGAAATAGGAGTTTTGGAGGAAGGGAAAGAGGGATGAATACAAACAATAAAATTCAGTATGAAAATGTTGGAATATTTAATTTGAACATTTCAGTGTAAATGACTCTTCCACATTTTGAAATCTCTCATACCAAGCATGAGAGTACTTCAGGAATTCCGCAGGGTTTCGCAGATCCCACATCACCCCATGCTTCTTCATATGTTATACCCAGCAGGTTACACTACATCCAAACATCCAAAATTATGAGGGAGGCACCACAAAAGCCAGGTGTGAGTTCCTCCAGGCTTTTACCAAACACTTGAAATGTACTTCTCTGATCATCTAACAATTTACCCAGTACCCAGCTGTGTCCACACATTTTCTCTCAGGTTTTCTTCTCCTAGGAGTCTTTTCTTCTGTTGCTCCCTGATCAGCTTTCCCTATCCTTCCCATTCTTACTCCTCCCAATGTACCCTGTTCACCACACACACGGGTGAACCTATAGCAAATCCATGAAGTGGATGCTGCAAGGCCAAAATAGATGGCAGTGGTGGGATGACCTGGGTCTACAGAACATTATGGTGGCTCACGTCAAGTCCTTCCTTACTGTGCACTTTTGGTTGTTGCACTTGAAGAGCTGCACAAGATGGCTCTGATCATATCACTTCCCACTGCCATTTGTGCTTCAACCATCCCATACAAAGACTGGTAGCTCTGGTTTTTCTCTTAGGCCTTCAGTTCCCCCATGATCTACCAAAAATTATCATCCTCAAAGACCTTGGTGAGAACACTGCTCATCAAGAAGCCCTGTCAAACCAAGACCAACTATGTTTAATGTCTCTGCAAGCATATTCATATATTGTAGTATTAGCCAGGCTACTGCTGAATGATACCATTCTATAGTACAGGAGCCTGTCCCATCTATTTTTTATTCCTGAAAGATGTCTGAGTCACTTTCATTGCCACTGATGTTAAAATACAAAAATACTGATAATACATGTCATAAAACCAAAATTGTCATTTAAAAATATGTAATCTATATGCACAGATTTTCAATGGATCTAGAATATTAGTAGTTGTAATCTCCTTGACTTTCTAAGACAGTTTGGTTTCTGAGAATATAATTCCAAATCATTAACCTGAAATATATTTGTGCTATGAACATCAATTAAAACAGGATTGTCTTAAACAGATATCAAAAACCCTGTTTCACACATTGTTTATAGAGATATGTATATAATTTACTCTGAGAAATAGCTTTAAGGTACAGCTATAAAAATGTTGGGGGTGTGTGAATGTTCATATGTCTCCAAAAAAGAAAAACAGTCAGATTAATTATATATTTAGAGGAAACAATTAAGATGTAATGTTGGAAAAGCACTACAAAATTCTGTGCATGGGAATAATTGTGGTCACAGGGAAAGTTGGAGGGTATCCTTTGAGAAATAATATGTTAATGGGTAATTAAAGACCCATTGAAGACATGATACACCAAATAACACACTAAAGGTTTTATGTTCAAGCACCATGCCTCAACTTTGTTATTCCCTGGCTTATGAATTACTAAGTAGGCAAGTCTAATGCCTTATAGACTGCTCTAATGCTGTTTTCAAAGAGTATCCATAATAGACTTGGCTCTGCCATGCAACAATTTACTCATATTGTGTGCTGGCCTGTTTACTGAGATGTTTTCTGTATGACTACACTGGCCTAACTCACCAAGCCTCAGCCTGGAAAAAAACCTAATACTTAAAAATCTTTAAGAGGCTTAGCCAGAACTGATAGCTTTGATGATGGTCCCACCTCTGGCTCTGTCTGAGAACAATCAAGGACCCGCAGCCCTCCAAGGACAGAAGAACAAAGGATGCCGGTAACATTTCATGTGAATGCCTGCAGAGACAGTGAGCTGTTGCTTGGGAGAAGCAACAGAGGAGCGGAAACTCTTTGGCACATCTCGGGGATCCGCCGGCTAGCCTAATAAGCACAGCAGGACTGTGGGGCTCTAAGTAAGTTAAACATACATAAAATCCAATGTTTAATTTTAAATCCTTTTGGCTAAAATCTTCATGCCTACTGCTAAACAAAAATATGTGGATCTTTTTTTTCAAACAGGTTCTGGGTCACAAAATCCTGAAGCAGGATGGCAACCTGCTCTGCCACCCCATCTGCCACAGCCGCAGGTGGGACCCAAGGGTGTAGTAATGCTGCATTTAAGATAAGAGTGAATACAATTACACTGTAAAAGCAAAGAGTCACATAAATGCTTAGTGAGTTATAAAGTAGCTGCTATGTATTTTATTTTCTCCTACTTCTGACCCACACTCTCTCATCTTACTGAAATAAAGCTGTGCAATGGGATGCACTTGTGAAAGAGCAAGTTCTAGTCAGAAAATCTGCGTCTGCACTTCATTGCTGAAACCTGAGCATGTTTGCATCTCTGACTACCTCAGTGGGAATATAAATCAGAGAGTAGAAGTGGCACATGCTGAGGTTCATATCTATAACTCATTTTGTGGCCACAAAAATGTGGGCATCTATTTAACAGGTGCAAATTGCCAGATGCTAAAAATTGTGGGCCTTTTTATTTATCAGTTTCCATGCCATGCATGGGCTGGATGGGAGCTGTCTCCTGCCCAGCTCACTCATGGCTCTGCTAACTTGTGTCACATCCTTCGTCTCCCCTCGGCACGAGACTCAGGATTACAGCACCTTAACAGAAAGCTGGGGCTGACCTTTCTGAAAACAGACCTCCCCTGCCTGATGAAATCCTGTTTTCAGAAAATGTCTTCCTTTTTTTTCCTCTTGCACACAGACAGCTATAGGTAAGCAATGAAGAATCCTGGGCAGGGCACATAGATAATTAATAATTTCATCATTCTTTTGATTTCAAAGCTTGAAACAAGAAGAGGTTACAGAGGTTTTTATGTAAAATACTTCAGATGGAGTCTAGCTGTATAAGAAACTACTGGGATGGATCCAGATACAGATGTGCTATCTACCCAGAAACTATTTGGCAAGTCAGTGAACTGTGATATTGTAAGAAAGTCTGGGCTTCGGTACAAGTTTTCAAAAAAGCGCCTGTTGGCTGAGCTACGATAGTAAAGCTGTTTATTGGCAGAGAAGTTATATGGGAAGCTGAAATGAAGACCCTGCTTCTTTTCCCACTGTGATTTTTTTCTCACCACAATTAATTTATTATAGGTAGTTCAGTCCAGACCTTCTGCATAGTGGTCGAGGGACAAAGTCTAGACATAATTTACTGGCCAGTGCCTGGTGAAAACAGAATTGCAGCATCCACATTTTCCCTCTGTTTCTCTTTTTTCTTCTGCCAGACACATCAATTACACTATATGCTAAGTATCTGGTATGTGAGCCCAAACTGACCGAGGAAGGTTTTCCTTTGCTAGAGTGCTGTCCTCTATCATATTGTGATATTTTTCCATCATGCTAAACAGTAAATACCAAACTAAACAATAACAGCAGTAAAATTTTGATTACTTGGCATGTTTTTTCTGTCTTTCATATGAGTGCATAAAAACATGCAGCAATGTTCACCAGGTCCCTCCATTTCACAATTCCTGTTAGCTAGCTAAATGTTTTTATAACCACTGTACACATTGACAAAGTAAAGCACAGAGCAGTTAAAAGACATGAGAACAAGATATCAATGGCAAATTCAGGAAAAGAAACCCCAAATCCTACCTGTGTTGTACAGGGGAGTCTCCTGGTGTTGCAGAGAAATACCAGAGTAGCAAACACTGTGGTATGGAAAGAGGCCAAGAACAGCAGAAGCTTGGCACTTGCAGGGTCCGCTTTCCATCTTCAGAATGCTTTACAAATATAAATTTGACAATTCATTAAATAATCTTTAGAAGAAGGCCTAGCATATGTTTGTCCTAAGTGGGAAGACAGCTGGGATTGAGCATCTGCTCTGGGGTCATCCATCGAATCAGCAGCACAGGTGAAATTAGAACTAAACATTTCTGCATCCCAGGGCCACAGTGCAGAAGGTTAAATAACCCCCTTGCTGTGGGGACAGAAAGGCCCACTCTTCCATGCAGCCATGCAGCTGGGGCTGTGAAGCTCTGTCTCCCCACTGCCACCAGCACGGAGGTCCCTGGTGAGTCCCCATTCACTCTAAGCCCTGCAGGCATGGCAGAGACTGAGGGGGCAGGTCCCACAGCCTGAATCCAGTCTAGAAGTGAATTCAGACTCATCCCCTCACTCCCTTGAATGCGTTTGCCTGATTAGTCCAAAGGCAATGCAGCTCCAAGACAGGGCAGTGGTTTCTGTCAGTTTTACCCTTAGCCCGAGCAGTTGCTGGGGGTGTAACTGCAAGCATGCAGGGGAACACAGGCATTACTCCACTGATCCACCAAACCTCCTCCAGCGGTGATGGTGCCTGGGGGATGAATGGCCCCATTTGACCTCCAGGCTGTGGTAGGGTTGCAAGGCTGCCAGTCAGGGAAAGCCTTATCTGTTCCTTTGTAAAATGGGTATATGTAGTTGTATAAGCTACTGCAAAGGGTTAAAGATTGCTGTGATAAGGCTGGTTCATGGGATGGGAAAACAATTTGACTTTAAATAAAAGTAGGGAGTATCCAGGCTGCTCAGTGCTTGACAGGAACACTTTCAAAGGCTCCCCCAAAACACTGCTGCTTTCAGCTCAGCTCAGCATGCCCCCAGGACTGATATTGGCACAAGGTCCCTCTGTCCCTCCTGCCTGCTGTATCTGCTCTGAACTCCTTTTACCTGCTCAGCAGCCCCACCGATGGGTCTAAGATCCTCTTCAATACCTCCTGCCCACATGCCAGCAGGAAGTCATCCTTCTGTGCTTTTAGGTCCTTGTTCTCACCTGTAATGGTATCGCTCCATGGGAAAAAAAAATACTATGGGGCCATTTTTGACTGTTCCTAATTCTCACCCAGGCAGAAACTCAGCATTAATTTGATGGAAGAGTCATTTGAGCAATAACTTATGGAGCAATAATCTAGATGTTTTCACATGGTGCTTTGACAAAGCTGATATTGAGATGTCATTAGCATGTTTGTGAATAAAAATCAGGCAAATTTGAAAAATAAACACATATATCTCTGAGACCGGTATAATAGAGACCCTTATATACATATGCACTCAAGTCTAAATGGTGATACTGGAAACAGCAAAAGTAGCTATTCAAAATAAAACAAAAGTCATACAAAGAATTTCTCCTAGCAACCTTTCCCAAGGATCTATAATACTAGTGTAGAGTGGCTGCAGTAAAAGATGACCTGAAGGAAATAAAAGTCAAGAACTGCAAATTTACAGGACAATATTCCCCAATCACCCAGGAGTTCATTTATATTATTAACCTCTTTGCAACTGCTTAAGCACCTCAAGCCTAACTCTTTCATGCAGAATTAGGAAGAAGCAACATGGATGGTAAAAACACATGAGAAAGAAAAGCCCTGGCATTAAGGTGATCCAGAAGTAGTTAAGCAGTAAATTTATCAGACAGAAGTTCATTGAGTTTACAAAATTATTCAGGATAATTGACGGCAAAGGCAGGCTGTGGATAACTGGAAAAAAAATCCAACTCAATAAGCAACAAATGGCAGCTGAAATTCAGTGTAGACAATATAAATTGGTGCAGAGAGAAGTTCTAAAGAAATCAAAAGGGACTTCAGGGCACTGGGGCGATTGGTTGAAGGATCGGGAGCATAGGTAGTGTTTTCCTCAGTCCTGTCAGTGATAGGGAAGAATGCTGAAAGGAATGGGAAAACTCACCTGATTAACAGGTGGCTCAGAGGCTGGTGCCACCAGTGGAATTTTGGTTTTTTCAATCATGGGGAGGTTTACATGGCACCGGGCCTGCTGGCGGCTGATGGTGCTTATGGGTAAGGATGAGGGGGAAGGCCAACAAGGCAAATGTCCTGTTGGGAGTCTGCTATAGACCACCCGACCAGGTTGTAGAGATAGATGAAGCGTTCTATAAGTGGTTGGCAGAAGTCTCACAATCATTAGCCCTTGTTCTCGTGGGGGACTTCAACTTGCCAGACATCTGCTGGAAATATAACATAGCAGAGAGAATCATAGAATCATAGAATCATAGAATCGTCTAAGTTGGAAAAGACCTTTAAGATCATCCAGTCCAACCATTAACCTACACTACCAAGCCCACCTAAACCAATCAGCTGTCTCCAAAGGAGAAAAGGATTCTCGCCCATGAGTTAGCGGGACTCATTGAGAGGGCTTTAAACTAGGTTTGAAGGGGGAAGGGGATATAACCAGGCTCGCTAGAGAGGAGCCCAGGGGCGGCATGGCAATGTTGGGGGCGAAATGAATAGCCCGGCTCAAGTGCATCTACACCAATGCACGTAGCACGGGCAACAAACAGGAGGAGCTGGAAGTCCTTGTGCAGCAGGATAGCTATGACATAATCACCATCACAGAAACATGGTGGGACAACTCTCATGACTGGAGTGCTGCATTGGATGGCTATAAGATCTTCAGAAGGGATAGGCATGGGAGGAGAGGCAGTGGGGTGGCTCGGTATGTTAGGGAGTGTTTTGATTGTATAGAGATTGACAGTGGTGATGATAAGGTCGAGTGCTTATGGGTAAGGATGAGGGGGAAGGCCAACAAGGCAAATGTCCTGTTGGGAGTCTGCTATAGACCACCCGACCAGGTTGTAGAGATAGATGAAGCGTTCTATAAGCGGTTGGCAGAAGTCTCACAATCATTAGCCCTTGTTCTCGTGGGGGACTTCAACTTGCCAGACATCTGCTGGAAATATAACATAGCAGAGAGAATCATAGAATCATAGAATCATCTAGGTTGGAAAAGACCTTTAAGATCATCCAGTCCAACCAGTAACCTACACTACCAAGTCCACCTAAACCAATCAAGGGTAGACTAGACTAAACCATATCCCAAAGTGCCATATCTACCCGTTTTTTGAACACTTCCAGGTATGGTGACTCCACCACCTCTCTCGGCAGCCTGTTCCAATGCTTGACCACCCTTTCCGTAAAGAAATTTTTCCTAATTTCCAACCTAAACCTCCCCTGGCGCAGCTTGAGCCCATTTCCTCTCGTCCTATCGCTAACTACTTGGGAGAAGAGACCAACACCCACCTCACTACAGCCTCCTTTCAGGTAGTTGTAGAGAGCGATAAGGTCTCCCCTCAGCCTCCTCTTCTCCAGGCTAAACAACCCCAGAGGAAACAGTCTTGGAAGTTCCTGGAGTGTGTGGAGGATAAATTCCTGATGCAGCTGGTAAGTGAACCTACCAGAGGAGGTGCCTCACTTGACCTGCTATTTACAGAGAAGGACTCATGGGCGATGTGATGGTTGGAGGCCGTCTTGGGCTTTGCGGCCATGATATGATAGAGTTTTCAATTCTTGGTGATGTAAAGATGAGGGGCAGCAAAACTGTTACCATGGACTTCCAGAGGGCAGACTTTGGCCTGTTCAGGACGCTGGTTGGGAAAGTCCCTTGGGAAGCAGTTCTGAAAGGCAAAGGGGTCCAGGAAGGCTGGGCCCTCTTCAAGAAGGAAGTCTTAAGGGTGCAGGAGCAGGCTGTCCTCATGTGCCATAAGACCAACCGGAGGGGAAGACGACCAGCCTGGCTGAACAGGGAGGTTTCACTGGGACTCTGTTGTAAAAGATAATAAAAATGTTGTTATAAGTACATGAACAAAAAAAAGAGAGCCAAGGACAATCTCCATCCTTTGCTGGATATGGGGGGGAACATTGTCACCAAGGGTGAGGAAAAGGCTGAGGTACTTAATGCCTTCTTTGCCTCTGTCTTTAATAGCCAGACCAGTTATCCCCAGGGTGCTCAGCCCCCTGAGATGGAAGACAGGGAAGGAGAGCAGAATGGAGCCCCCATAATCCAAGAGAAAGTAGTTAATGACCTGCTACGCCACCTGGATGCTCACAAGTCTATGGGGCTGGATGGGATCCACCCGAGAGTAGAGGGAGCTGGCAGAGGATCTTGCCAAGCTACTCCCCATCATCTATCAGCAGTCCTGGTTAACAAGGGAGGTCCCAGTTACCTGGAGGCTTGCCAATGTGACGCCTGTCTACAAGAAGGTCTAGAAGGAGGATCCGGGGAACTACAGGCCTGTCAGCCTGACCTCGGTGCCAGGGAAGATTATGGAGCAGTTCATATTGAGTACACTCAACAGGCATGTGCAGGTCAACCAGGGGATCAGGCCCAGCCAACATGCGTTCATGAAAGGCAGGTCCTGCTTGACCAGCCTGATCTCCTTTTATGACCTGGTGACCTGCCTGGTGGATGAAGGAAAGGCTGTGGATGTCATCTACCTGGACTTTAGCAAAGCCTTTGACACCATCTCCCATAGCATTCTCCATGGGAAGCTAGCAGCTCATGGCTTGGATGGGCAAAATCTTTGCTGGGTAAAAAACTGGTTGGGTGGCCGAGCCCAGAGAGTTGTGGTGAATGGAGTAAAGTCCAGCTGGTGGCCAGTCACGAGCGGTGTTCCCCAGGGCTCTGTTTTGGGGCCAGTCTTGTTCAATATCTTTATCAATGATCTGGATGAGGGGTTTGAGTGCACCCTCAGTAAGTTTCCAGATGACACCAAATTGGGTGGGAGTGTTGATCTGCTTGAGGGCAGGAAGGCCCTGCAGAGGGACCTGGACAGGCTGGATTGGTGGGCCGAGGCCAACTGTATGAGGTTCAACAAGGCCAAGTGTCGGGTCCTGCACTTCAGTCACAACAACCCCATGCAATGCTACAGGCTTGGGGAAGAGTGGCTGGAAAGCTGCCTGGCTGAAAAGGACCTGGGGGTGTTGGTAGACAACCAGCTGAACATGAGCCAGCAGTGTGCCCAGGTGGCCAAGAAGGCCAACAGCATCCTGGCCTGTATCAGGAATATTGTGGCCAGCAGGAGCAGGGAGGTGATTGTCCCCCTGTACTCAGCGCTGGTAGAGGCCACACCTCGAATACTGTGTTCAGTTTTGGGCCCCTCACTACAAGAAAGACATTGAGGTGCTGGAGCATGTTTAGAGAAGGGCAACAAAGCTGGTGAAGGGTCTGGAGCACAGGCCTTACGAGGAGTGGCTGAGGGAACTGGGATTGTTTAGCCTGGAGAAGAGAAGGCTGAGGGGAGACCTGATCACTCTCTACAACTACCTGAAAGGAGGTTGTAGTGAGGTGGGTGTTGGTCTCTTCTCCCAAGTAGTTAGCGATAGGACGAGAGGAAATGGGCTTAAGCTGCACCAGGGGAGGTTTAGGTTGGAAATTAGGAAAAATTTCTTTACGGAAAGGGTAGTCTAGCATTGGAACAGGCTGCCCAGAGAGGTGGTGGAGTCACCATCCCTGGAAGTGTTCAAAAAAATGGGTAGATGTGGCACTTTGGGACATGGTTTAGTCTAGTCTACCCTTGATTGGTTTAGTGTGGACTTGGTAGTGTAGGTTACTGGTTGGACTGGATGATCTTAAAGGTCTTTTCCAACCTAAACAATTCTATGATCCTATGATTCTATAAATAATCCAGCTACCAAGCCAGGAAACACCAAATTGCTAGTCTACTCTTAATTGGTTGAGTGGTGGATTTGGTAATGTTAGGTTAATGGTTGGACTGGATGATCTTAAAGGTCTTTTCCAACCTAAGCGATTCTATGATTCTATGATTCTATATCTAAAAAATAATGATTACAATGAAAGAGAAGGGACTTAGGGTTATCAGAGATGGCCCATGAAAACACCAAATCAGTTCTCATTAGCAGTCAAAAAAACCCAGACTTTTAGGAAAAAGAAACCACAGTAGAGAACATCATTATGCTGCTGTAGAAGTCCCCTCATCTGCCCAGACCCTAGATACTGAGTGCAGTCCTTGTTCCCTTGGCCCACTATGGCTGTAAGTGAAATAGAGAGGTTCAGAGAAGGGCAACAATTATGACCAAAGCCGTGGATGGTACAAAGAATGACTGAGAAGACCAGGAACCTCAACCTGCGGAGAAGATTATTTAGGGAGAATATGATCGGAGCTTGTAAAACCATGAGTGGCATGAAGAGGGTAAGGATTGATCTTCACTGTCTTCCTGAATACAAGAACCAGAAGTCTGCAAAGGGGCTAGTAGAAACCATGCTGAAAATTAAAAACTGAAAAAAAAGTACATGTTCTTCACACAGAGGATAGCAGTCCTCCAGTGATTCTGTGGTTCCTAGTAGTTTACATAGGTTGAAGAGAACAGACAAGCACATGAAAAAGCAATCCACTGATGATTAATAAATACAAAACCACACCCAGTTTAGAATGCTTCCTGAGCTGAAAATAGTCAGAGGCTGAGAAAATATTCATATATCTTGTCCAGACCTTGCTGAAGAGAAGAGACTGAGCTAGGCAGACCTTTGGGCTGGTAAAGTATTCCTGTGATTATGATAAGTTAGGATAGGTAAGCACATCTCACAAGGCTTTCTAAGATTTTGGGGCAAAACAGTGAAGGGGCAGATTTTCACAATTATCAAAGTGTTTAACCCCATTAAAAAGAAATCTGATCCTAAACACTCAAACCCAAAATCTGTATTTTGCCTCTTGAAAAATTCAACCTGAAGTCAAAAACAAAACAATGATATGACCCAGTGTAAAATGGTGACCCAGAATGCAAGTGGAAGCAAATGTTATACATCCCAAATGAGTGCTGAGGTTTTTTGTTAACTACCATATTACTCACACGTTGGCTATATGTCCTATGTATTCCTATAGACTGCTTCTATGGAAAGGTAAGATCTTTTAACACAAATAGAAAAATATATCTCTCTTGTTGGAAGGCACTGTTCATGTCCTGCCCTCAGTAACAAAAGTCACCCAGCCAATTACAGTGACAAACACAAAAAGCCAAATCTTGCTTTTCCATGGACATACAAATATGTAATTGCTTATCTGAAAGAATCATAGAATCATAGAATGCTTTGGGTTGGAAGGGACCTTTAGAGGTCATCTAGCCCAACCCCCCTGCAGTGAGCAGGGACAGCTTTAACTAGATCAGGTTGCTCAGAGCCCCATCCAACCTCACCTTGAATGTTGCCAGGGATGGGGCCTCTACCACCTCTCTGGGCAACCTGTTCCAGTGCTTTGCCATCCTCATTGTAAAAAACTTCTTTCTAATGTCTAGTCTAAAGCAGCATGTAGGTGGATGTTCAAAGGTGACCTTTCAATAATAGAAGCCAAGGTATAATATTCTCTCTGTAAATTAATATCTGACCCATATTTTACTGTTTTATTCTTTGCTTGTATTTGGAGCAATGATTTGGGTAGCCTGCCCTGGACAGTAACACCCTTACCAGTATTATCATTTGCCTAGTCACGTCCCCTTCGCCCTGCAAGCAACACAGGAGTTCCACAAGAATCCTCCACCTATCCCTCCCCTTGGCTTTCTAGATGATTTCACACTAATCAGCCCAGCCTCACAGCACAATCCTCTGTAATTTAGAGGGCTTCTCTGCTCTTGTGTTGCCTGAATTTCTCAGATGAGCTCCTGAATCATGAAAATCCTGTCCAGTTTCCTTGAAGTTTAACTAACCTGTTCTTCTTCTTTAAGACTAAGCTCAATAAATCTATTCTGTGTATGTCTTTGTTTTCTACTTCAGCCACTAAATCTCTGAAAGCTGACAAGGATTTAGATTTTTGGACAGGCTTTCAGACCTTTTTATTTCTTTGTTCTAACTGCCATAGTCATGTGTACTTCACATTTCTACTGAAGAAATGAAGTGTCATCTTTAGTAGTAGTTTTTATCATTGTTATTGTTGTATCTGTTGTCAGGAGACTTAAAGTTACTTGGTATTTTCCATTTCTAGCTTTCATATCTTCATCATTGCTACCAAACACCACAAACTGACCTAGAATTAATGTGCAGACGTGGGTATTTTTCCTAGTCACACACATTTTCTGTTGGGTGATGAAGTGTCATTTGCAATTTCAGCCTTCTGCATTCTGTGAAAATCACTTGCCCAGTCACCAGGTTCAGAAGACACTGCAATTAATCAGGTGTTATCCTTATCACTTGATTTCCAGTGATCTAATACATTATCATCAAATACTTTCATACTGCTCATTAGAAATCATGGAGACATATTTCACAGGAGATGTTCTTGAGAAGCTCCACCGGAAGCCCTTACACTCAGGAAAGCCTAGTCTTGCCCAGCATTAGGAAAACCTAAGAGATACATACTTGTGTTTCCAGTCCTGCTGAGACCTCTCCAGAATTCCCAAATGGACATTCTGTGGTCTGAAAGGGGAATCATCTGATTGTCACAGACAATCGTAACTAAGGCACCATGAGAAATTTTACCAGACAGTTTTGGAAAAACAGAGGCTTTGGCAATTTACCACACACATACTAAAGAGACTTCATTACATGATTTTACAATTAAGGAGAAAACATCAAAACATATTGTCACACTCAAGTTAAGAACAATGGCTTGTATTGAAAAGCATCTGTTTCAAGTTAACTACAGATGTGAACTGTTAATAGAAACCATGACTATTATCATTGGAGTTTTTGTTTTAGCTCACTTAGTATCACAGAAAACTTAACTGATTCAGGCATCTTTTAATAAAGTTGATCTTAATCCAATTAGGCAGAAAAATTTTGATATTTTCAAGAAATGGGTATAATTTGGAGCCCTTTCAAGTAAAAAATTTTCCCTAATGTCTTTTAAAATGCAGTGTATTTTTATCTGTATAGTATATGAGCTATATGACTGCTGTAGACACTTTAGGTTTATTCAGCTCTCTCAAATACCTATTCTATCTTTCTTACTTTTGGAGCTATTTCATAGGCAAAACAGCACGAGAACTGTAGCAGAGCATTTGATATTCCCCCAACAGCAATTTTCTGGAAAAAGAAAAAGAGGAAAAACACTCTACCTCTTAGCTAATGCCAAGCAGAGTCACTGGGAAGAAGGAGAGAAAACTCACGCAAGACAATGTTGGTCACAAATGAGCACATGGACAAGTTTATGAGTGCAGAGAGAATGTAGCAAAAGGGCAAAATGTAGTTGACCAGATGCTTTTAGGAGCCTGTGGCAAATCTGCAAAGTAGCTTGGTAGAACTTAAAGAGAAAATATCTTTTATTGGATCAATAGGACCGCATGCAGCAGTGCATGTGTGTGAAAAAGTGTTGATCTGGGGCACTGGGTTTTTCATGCGTGGTGTTACTAAAACAGTACTATTTTTACATACTCCAAAGTCCCAGCAAAATGATCGCAGAAGAATAGAAGAACATTAAAAGGTATTCAACTGCAAGAGATGCATCATATATGTCCAATGTAGGTTTTCTCTTGATGGCTGTAAATCGCTACTCAATAGGCTAAAAAAAAAAAAAAAAAAGAAAGACTGGAGAGACTGAGAATGTTTTCCTTTCTGGAAGCAAGGCATGTATCTGGCAAAGCTTTTAATTAATTCTTAAAAGGAGATGAACAGGGTATTCTAAGAAAATAACAGTATTTTTAGCTAATGTTATTAATGAGCACTTAATTAAAGGAAAGTTGTTCCCCATTTCATTTTTTTTCTCAATCAAATAAAATTCAGGTGTTTCTTTTTTTTCTTTTCTAACAGATCAGTAAGTATTCATGCTTTTGAAACGAGTCATCATTTTTTAAATAGTATATATAAGGTGCTGTGTTTAGTTTGTAGGGATTTCTACATTATTTCACTTCTGTTGAAGGCAGCAAGGAAAAAGATAGGCAACAGATAACCTAATTACTTCTGTCACAAACCACTGTGTATTAGTGCAACTATTAACCTAAACATTTTTAACACCTGGTAAACAGCAATTTCCTACTATTTCATGCCAGGCTGAGGTGGTAGCTTGTAAAATGCTCAAATGTAGGTAACAGCTGACAAGGTTTCATAAATTATAGCATTTTGCATGTTGGGAGGGTGGCTTGCTTAGTTCATCATCAATAGAGTAGAAATAGTTTCCCTGTACACTTTCAATGGCAGGACTAGGATGCAAACAAAAATTTTGTTCATCTGAAGCCCCCAAAAGCTTACTGTGAGGAGTTCTGTAAGTGTTATACAGTGAAATAATTTCTGCTGATCTCTGCATTTTCAAACGTCATATGATTACATTGCTTTTCTGCAGCCAACATACAAATCCCAGACATATAATGAGATGTGTTTCTCAAGGGCTGTGATAAAAATTTACATTTTTTGAGCAAACAAGTTTTGTCCACATATGAAAATGCTTAAACAAAAATTTAATGACTGGATCCAGAAAGTTCCCTTTAGGCCACAGAAAATTACTTTAATCTGTGAATGTGATTTGCATCCATCAGAATACAGAACTTCTCAGTCAATAGTATAGTTAGCTTAAAATGTGGCTTTATATTTGTTCTGCTTTAATGGTGCTTGCCTCTGTCCTGCAAGGAAAAATTAATGCCTGTCTCTCTGCTCAAAGAGATGGCTGACTGAACAAAGGTGTTTATTGGCAGAACATTCATTCATTAAACAATACCTTCAACCAGCCACACTACATCCCTGATGAAAGGTTAGTCTGACAACAATACTACACAAAAGCACAAATTTAATTCTGTTTTATGAGTATGACCTGAAATGCTTCACAGAGATAGTTATGGGAAAGGAGATGCACATCCAAAAAGAGTTTAAAAAAAAAGAGTTTAATAATCCTATACCTATTTAACAGTATTGTACATTGTGAAAAGTTCCCATGATGAATACAAGGCAATTGAGGCCAGACATCTTCCAGGGATGTAGTGATAAATACAAACTCAGCCTATTTCATGCTCCAGGATAGGTGGTAAAGAATGAATAAACCCAAGGTGCCCAGTTAGTCTGGTTATCTGAAACTATGCCACAGTCTCAAACATTTCAGAATCTGGCCCAAATAACTTGCCATTAATTTATCTTGTTTAAAATATGCATTGACCAAGCAGAAGGCAGAATAAACTCTTTAACTTATGAGACTTTTTCCAAACACGTCTTTTATTTATTTTCATGTCAGTGTGCTAATGATTGTATGTTTAGGTAGCACTGCAGCTTTAAAACTTCCTACTGTTACATAGTAAGGTTACAGGTTTGTTAATTTTATATTATAAACATAACCAGAAGCCAAAAAAAAAAAAAAAAAAAAAACCAACAAGGAAATGATGACTGTTCCCACCCTTTTCCTCCACATACGGGGTTTCCACCCTGCCTCAGCTGGGCCAAATGCTGAACCGACTGATTGCATAGCTGGGGAAGGGGCTGGGGCAGGGTGGAATGTGGCTCTGAAGAAGGGGAGAAATAATCTCTTGCAGTGGAGATAAGGAGGCATTTGACCACAGATGTTTCCATGGAGAGGTCTCTACCTTGCAGGGCACTTCAAGGACTGGATGGCAACAACGTGCAGGGTTTCAGCTGAGATGTTGATTTGTCAGACAGAAGAAATACAAGGATAAAAGAACGGGAAGAAAACCACTTTCATTGAACCCTCTGTTCTCTTCATGCTAATAATCACTTTAAGTCATGGTGTTTATCATGATTGATTATATTAAGCAAGCAGTATTCAGCTTTGTTTTGCCCACGAAATGGAGTTTATGATATGAGACAGACTGGCCACCAGCAGGGAAGCCTTCGTGCAGGTAAAACTTGTTGATGTTAGTGAACTGCTCTTTAGTTGGTCCTATTCAGGAAAGTACATATATCTGTGACCCAAGTTAAGCTAATACTTAAGTACTTTCCCAAGCTGAGATGGAAATACTCATCACTAAGTACCACAGTTTTTGTTACAATGACAATGACAAAGGAGCTTCAAAACAGCAAAATGAACACTTTAAAGTTCACACATTCTAAATAAGTGTACCAAGCAGGACATTTGACCCTAAGATCTTCACTAAAGTCACTTTCTGCTCACAGTTCGTGAAAAGTGGTCTTACATGATAGGATAAACCAGGAAGCAACTGCAAAGCCTTCACACATGTAAAACATCTTAGTCTCAGTATGTGCTCCTCCAGAGGAGTTTTACTTTAGCAAAGACAGCAGCATCGAGTCTAACACCTTGGCCAGGCCAGGATTTACAAAAGAAAAGGAAAGCTTTTTCTACTTAAAGTTTCTATCAGCCGCACTGGCAGTAAATTCCTCATCATGGAGGGAATCCTGTAATCCTACATAATAAATATTTTACAGAGTTTAATCTCCATCAAGAAAACCGTTCATATGCAAGGACTGACCTTCTGCCAATCTCTAAAGAAATCAAAGTTATGTACTGCAAAATCAAGCTATCTCAAGCTAAAACTAATATTAATTCTGTAGCTTTTATCTTTTTCTTCTGAAAGCACAGTAATTATTGTGTGATGGGTCCTTTTGGTATTGTCAAATTAGTTTTCTCATTCATCTAGAAGTCCTTACAGTGAACTAGAGCAAAACATCAGGTTGAAGAGGTTTCTTTTTCAGTGGTTTGACTATTTCTTAGCAGCTGCATACTTGCTTCATTTGCAGCACAGCTCTAATCATGAAAATGGAAGGTTTTCCTAATGCAGAAATGAGAGATTCCCATATTAAAATGGTTAAGGTGCTAAAATATTAATCCTATAACCTCTCCTCTGGCAGTTCAGGTAAGCAGTTAAAAAGCTCTCAGTTCGGCATATGGCTGCTCCCAGTGCAAGTATCAGTTGAGTCAGAAAACAACAAAACCTGGAAGTATAACCACATCTTTTCCCATTTTGTTATTCGTTATAAGATTGCAGAAAAAGAGTTGAAACCCTTATCTTCTCCACCATGCCTCCTCCAGGGAATGCCATGAAGGAAAACCACTGAAATACATGCATTTATTTTCTTCTTTTTATTTGTGCTTCCTATTTTGAACATTTGATGTATGTTAGGATCTGCAAAATACGATCTTCCAGTAAAGGACTGAGAGCCATTTGGCACCAGCATTACAAAACAGGACTTGCAGGAGGAAATCATTGATAGATGTTAAGTAAATCTAGCATGGTCCCTTTACCACTACATAAATCTTAATTCCTTTTTAATAACACAGTATTGATCCAAGAAAGCCTGACACCTTGTATGAATATTAGAGCCTGAGTAATGGCTTTTAGTTACTTCCTTTGGACCTGTATGTATTCTACCTATGACCGAAAATTATTTCAGTTTTCCAGAAAGCTGTCACATGGCTGGGCATTAATCAAGCACCTCTTCAGTAATTCCTAAAATGCTAGGTCACCATCCAACTATCACCTATCAAATTCTTTTGTGGCCACTTTCCATCCCAATGATTTAAATTTGAATTATGGATCATAGGTGACTCAGAAGGCTGTTTCCCATAGCTTTGCAGGCCATCTAATAGGAAAGTTAGAATGCAAAGAGATAAAAATTTCATCATCATACTGGTTCTATGTTCCAGATTAGGTCCATTCTCCTACTTGTGATGCCTCCTAATAAATGGTGATTATTCAATAACTCCATAAATATGAAGTATAAAAAAGTATAAAATAAGTATTTTTACAAAATCAAAATAGCACTAGATACTCCTAAGCACTCACCACTTCCCCATCACACTCTAATTCCTATAATCATCACACTAAAACATACTTGAGAGATGACAGCTTCAGGACCTGAGTGCTTGAAGTATGCTTCTAAGTACCCTCTGCATTAAATACATCATTTTACTGAACCAACAGCTCAGCTGTATCTATGATCAAATAATCAACTTCTGAACAGCATCTGTTAGCCTGGAGTGGGAATATTTATACTGGTCTTTGCATTGCAGTTATTTCTAATATTAATGTTATGAGCCAATTTACTATGCAGTGCAAACATTTGGGAGTCTATTACTCCAGGATTGTTGCTTACAGCATACAGGTCACTCCTGATGGAAGAGTACAGAATACTAAGGGATATAGAAAGAAAGAAAGATAGACACAATGAGGTCAAGTAAATTTTAAAAGGAAGTATGATGAAAGTGTTTAGCAAAGGTCCTAGCAAATTATATACCCTATACAGTACAGATGACTTGTGAATTTGAGCATTTCCACATATGCTGAGCAGCTGGCACATGTGTCACTCCGTGCCTGCTCAGAATTACTGGACTGGGGAATTTACCCTGTGAGAAGGGAGCAGAACGTAAGCAGAACTCTCTCAACAAATGTAACCATCACTGATTAAACTTAACGTTACTAGGGAACCGTAATAAGATGACATTAAATAGTCATTGACTCATTTCCCAATGAGCAATGAAAACTGAAAGGGTTACCATATGCCATTAATTTAAATGATATCAGAGGGGCCTCATAAGAATGAGAAATGACTACTATGGGTAATTTGTACATATATTAAGTCAGGTTATTTTTGAATCTTGAGATTTTGCAAACAAGAAGAAAAAATATTTTAGAAATTCTTTTTTGTTACTAAAATGTTATTTTCTTGAATTACACTCTAAGAGCAGAGGAGACATCATTCATTGTCACCGCAGGTAGGTAATTACTGGGTTAAGACCATCAATATCAATATGTCAGTAATTAAGGGGACTAATATTGACTTTGATTTACATATATTCAGACAAGATTCTTGGGTGGCATAATAGTCAGCATATCTCAGTCCAAGTCAGTACTATCAAGCTGCATTGATTTACAGCCATTGGAGACTGAGATGATGTAGACAATAGCTATTTTTAGAAGGTGTTCTTTGGAAGAAACCATTATGATGAGGCCAAATTCTACAGTCTTTACTCGGATGCACAGGCCCAATGGGATTAAGAGTAAGAAGAGAAAAATGAAGCCCATCTTCTGAAGGTTATGTCTGAGACTTGAACATAAATTCTGATGCAGCTCAATAGTGATCACATTTAAGCTACACATATACACGTTTAAAACACCATAGAAGATAGAATAAATTTTAAAAGAAGTGGTGCTTGAAACACAAGCAAGCCTGAGCTGAAAAGATAAGAAACCAATCCAAGGCATAGATGCTAACATTGTTCTCCCTCTCTTACTCGACAGCTGCTTGTCTGAGGATCTGTCATACGGAAAATATGTGAATGCGATGAAACATCTGTTAATGTATCTCTGCTCCCACCCAGCTCCTTAAAATCAAAAACTGTAGGCTTGTTACTATTTTCAATAGTGCCCAGACACTTGTTCTGTGTATCGTAGCATAGGGATGATGATGTCTCGGGGCTGCCTGCCTGCTTGGGGACAGAATGGCAGCGCACTGCAGTCATCTCAGGCACGTGGGATAACACAAAGACAAGGCCTTAAAGCTGCGTGTAATCCTAAAAAGTGCCATTCCAGAGGATTTCAATTTAGGAATACTTAGCACGAGGAGACCTAAATGCACAAGCAGCTAGTTTAGTTTGCAGTATGCTCTAGCTAGGGAGATAATGACTAGCTCAGCTGCTTCTGTTACCTCTTTTCATCTTATTAGACAGCCACTTCTCTGATCTCTTGCATGTTGATAACACATGGCATTCATACCTGCTGGAGGCACTGACAAATTATTCCTGGAATTTGTTATTATTACTTTGTTTCTTTACTGGAGAAACTGGAGAGTGTCAGCAAACTGGGTGCAATTAGGAAAAAAATAAGGAGGCTCCTTTTTCAGATAGAAAAGGGGAATAAAAGTAAAGAGTCCAAATGCTTGTTTCTGTTGGCTTTAGCAATAGCCAGGCAGCTTCACAAACTTAATAAAATGTGCTCCCTTCTCCTTAATGCCTATAAAACATATATCCATGTACAGAAACAGCAATCTCACACCAAACTGAGACTGCAATGAAAAAAGTATGTCGGTTCATCTGAGCATTATTTTTCTACTACAGACAAGATACTTTGTTTCATTTCAAAATCTAATACTCAGTATATTCTCATTTGTCTGCAGCAGTAGGCAAGTTTAACCACATTAGGAAATTTTAATTTTCAACCTGCAGATGAGATAACAATCTGTCTCAGTTGCTGTCATGATCTTCCATCTCAAGCTGACATGTTTATTCTTGGGCATTTACACTGTGGTATAGAATGCCATGAAGAAGCTGGGTTATAAATGTTAGTTTTGATTGAATATGACACTGCAAATAAACATGCCAATACACTCTATAACATTGTCATCCTCTTTCATCCTTTTGATGCTGCAGCTGATACGCCTGGGCACCTGCTGCCAGTAAGTCCATAGAATGGTGTGGGCATCAGACAGACAAATATGAAAGTGACCCATGAATACCAGCTAATAAGAACAGAATTTAGATGTGAAACCATAGCACCATGAAAAACAATGTAAAAGCTCTGGAAAAAAACAGTTGATGTTCACTGCAAAATTCTCTGGTACCCAGCAGTCATACACTTGTTTAAAGAAGAAACCACATAGCAACAGGAAGAGAGAATCACACAAAATTTCTATGATCATCCTAACATCAGCCAGTGAACGATTTCTTTTAAAGAGCCATCTTCATTGTGCTACTCCTACTGCAAAATGGGTGTAGAGGCAAATCTCATACAGTGACGAAGGTGGAAAAATCATAGTAAATGTCTATGTCAGTGCCTTTTGTTTTTACTGCTTTGGATGTGCATTTTGCAGAGCTGTAAAGGCATGGAAAAACCTACCAAACAAGCAAATACTTTTCTTTAACCCTTTGGCACTGGGCAAGGAGTGTCTGGAAATCTTGACTTTTAGTGTCAAGGGTATCAAAACAAAACAAAAAAAAGAGCTCACAACTTTCAAAGTCTGGCAAGAGAAGTGGAGAACATAAAAGCTGTGAAAATGAGGCTAGCTAGACAAAAATAAAGAAAAGGATTGGCGCTAGAAAATATTACGTCTCTGATTTTTGAACAAAGAAAGTTGTTTTTTTTTAAAAAAAAAGATGCACTCTTTCTGCTTTACAAAAGATGGTATTTAAAGCAGAAAATTAATTTGTCTGATTGCTAACAAAATAGCAGTAAACTAGTCTTTATAAGCTGTTGTCTTGTTGTCATGTTCCCCCATTCTAGTCAAAGAAAAACTTTCAAATAAAGTGATGTGACAAAGTGTTTCTGAGTATTACAAGGTCACTTTCTTTCCCAAGCTTGAAAATCCAGATTCAAATAGCTTAGCCACTATGCTTTCAGAATAAGAAAAGATAGAAGTAATCTGTATTTTGACACTGAGTTATGAATAAACAGAATATTTGCTGGTGAATTCCTTTTAGCTCTGACACACCATCATAGTAGTGGTCCAGTTCCTCAAGTGGAATTAATATAATTTTGTCAAATAAAACTAGTAGACAATTTGGTGCAATAATGAATATTCATGTATTCATAATGTGACTAAAATAGGCATATATTTTTACATGTGCATGTGTGTACATGCACACATGTGCAGACCAACTCCTTGATTTTACCAAGATATTTTGCATGCCCTGTATTGTCCTTCCCCCTGTACTGTCCTGGTCCCTTTGATTCCCATTCTAGGATTTTTTCTCCTCATCTCCCATGGGTTGGTGGGGGTTAATTCAAGATATCAGGGCTGCTGGACAAGAGGCATTCAAACCAGCAAGTACCCAGTGCTCGGGTTGTTTAACTTGCACTCTGAGCTTGGCTGTGTCTCTAACCTGATGGCTCTGACTATGCACGTGGTACTTGTGGGAGCTCCAGTGAGTATCACTGCCCTCTTTCCTTCATTTGGAGAACTCAAGTACAAAATGCAGCAAAAGAGGCTGACTTGGCTAAAGAGCTCAACCATCCAGAAGGAATCTGTTTGCTAGAAGAAGAGAAGAAAAAAATGAAACTTATTTCAGGCACCCCACTGCCACACTGCTGCCTTCATTTCTGAGCTAGCACACACCTTGTGCCTTAGTTCTTAGTCCACATCTTCTCCAGCTGTGGTCCTGGGTGAAGGAGAATGTAACTTCTGCCCTTCAAACCAACCTCATCCCTTTCTGAGTGCCTCTGGTGTGCTCAGAAAACCTACATGGGATGAGGTCCCTTGGGAGATAGCTGTGTCAGAAGATCTCTTGGTCTGTCCCTGCAGTGCTGATGGATGCAGTGGGCCATGAAGGGAGCAGGTGGCAACACCCATGGGCCCCATGGGGGATCTTTGTGGAACAGAGGGCATTGGGTGGCTCCCAAAGGAGGGCAGGCTGGTGAGCTTTCCCCAATCAAAGTGTCTAAACCCATCTTCAGCATTAAATCAAGCAGTTCAAAATAATGACTGCAGTTCACTGTTCATGAAATGAGGATAACAAACACGTGATTACTTAAAAGGGCTGTTATGAGGATTAACATGTGAAAGTTTGAGAGGAGCTCTGATATGGGGACAGAAATCCTCAAACGGGGACCATTTCTGTAAGAACACTGAAGTAGAATTTTTAACCCTCATGGCAAGAATAATCTTCCAGCTCATTCTTCTTTCAATGCTTTTCCTGTCCAGTGAAAAAAAGAGAAAAGGTTTGGCCATACTTCTGGATGTAGAGCTTCTTCCTTTTTCCCAGGCAGAAGAGTAGGAGTGTTTTGTGTGTGTGTCACTAAAATAAGAAGAAAATAGGTTACAGGAACTGTGACTACAAGATCTGCAGGTGTGTGTCCCATGATCACAGGCAGAGCAGCTGGGAGGTCAGGAAATTGCTGGTTTCAACTTTGAAGAGGCTGTATAATAAATTCAAACTAAAATTAAACCATCTCTCCCCCTGGGAAAAATCAAAAGCATTTGTAAAACCTGCAAATTGACAGATTGCATATTTTACCTGGGCTGATTTTGAGCTATGTGACTCTTCCTTCAAACTACATTTACATTAAGGGACATACAGCTACTGTGTACCTTTTTGGTTTTTTCACCTTTCTGCCTTGATGACTACTGCAGTTGCTGTAGAAACCAAAAGACTAAATAAGAGGCACGATGTTCTTTAAAGAAGCCATGCAAAGTTCTTCACCAACAAGGTCTCCCAGGCCTCCATGCTTATTGAAAGGGTTCAAGAAGGGAAGAACAATGAGCATCAGATAAGGATTCAGTCATAGAGTATGTGGGAGCTCTCAACTCACACAAGCCCTCAGGACCAGATTGGCTGCATCCAAGGGTCTGGAGACAACTGGGTGATGCCTTTACAAGGCTGCTCTTTACCATCTTTAAAAGGCTGTAGAGATCAGGCAGATCCCCTGATACCTGTGGAAAGGCAAACGTTGCACATATCTTTAAAAAGGGCCAAAAGGACAATCCAGAGAATTGTAGGCTGGTCAGCCTCACTTTTGTTCCTTGAAAAATTATGGAGCAAGTCCTCATGGAGCAAATTCCTGGGCACAGGAAGAAGAAGGTGACAGGGGACATCCAGCATGGACTTACCAATGGTAAATCATGCCTGACCAACCTCTCTGCCTTCCGTGAAAAAAATCACTGAGTTTGTGGGCAAGGGGAGAAGAGTAGATTTCATTTACCTTGACCTTAGCAGGGCATTTGACAATGTCTCCCCCAGTATTCTTGTATCCAAGTTGGGACAAATAGTGGGGATGGATGGACAACCAGATGGATTAAAAAATGTGTCTGGATGATTAGGTTCAGCAGGTAGTGATTAGTTGGTTGTACTCAACTTGGAGGCCAGTAGAAGTGGAGTAATGCAGGGTCCTATCTTGGGACCTGTCCTGTTTAACAAAGTGGTGGGTTAACCCTGGCTGGATACTAGGACCCCACCAAAACTGCTCTATTAGTCCCCCTCCTCAGCTGGACAGGGGAGAGACAATATAACGAAAGGCTCATGGGTTCAGGTAAGGACAGGGAGCAATCATTTACCAATTATTGTCACAGGCAAACCAGACTTGACTTGGGAAAAATTAAATTAACTTGTTAAAAATCAAATCAGAGGAGGATAATGAGAAATAAAACCAAATCTTAAAAACACCTTCCCCCCACCCCTTCCTTCCTCCTGGGCTCAACTTCACTGCCGATTTTCTCTACCTTCTCCCCTCCAGCAGTGCAGGGGGATGGGGAATGGGGGTTACAGTCAGTTCATCACACGTTGTCTCTGTCGCTCCTTCCACCTCAGGGAGAGGAATTCTCACACTCTTCCCCTGCTCCAGTGTGGCGTCCCTCCCACAGGAGACAGTCCTTCATGAACTTCTC
Source organism: Pelecanus crispus (assembly GCF_030463565.1). Classification (NCBI taxonomy): domain Eukaryota; kingdom Metazoa; phylum Chordata; class Aves; order Pelecaniformes; family Pelecanidae; genus Pelecanus; species Pelecanus crispus. The sequence continues at coordinate 206,101,822 of NC_134643.1, forward strand.
CAACGTGGGCCCTTCCCACGGGCTACAGTTCTTCATGAACTGCTCCACATCGGTCCCTTCCATGGGGTGCAGTCCTTCAGCAGCAGACTGCTCCAGTGTGGGTCCCCCACGGGGTCACAAGCCCTGCCAGCAAACCTGCTCCAGCCTGGGCTCCTCTCTCTCCATGGGGCCACAGGTCCTGCCAGGACCTGCTCCAGTGTAGGCTTCCCATGGGGTCACAGCTTCCTTTGGGTACATCCACCTGTTCTGGTGTAGGGTCCTCCCCGGGCTGCAGGTGGATATCTGCTCCACTGTGGACCTCCATGGGCTGCAGGGGCACAGCCTGCCTCACCATGGTCTTCATCATGAGCTGCAGGGGAATCCCTGTTCTGGTGCCTGGAGCACCTCCTCCCCACCTTCTTCATTGACCTCTGTGTCTGCAGAGTTGTTTCTCTCACATGTTCTCACTCTTCTCTCCAGCTGCAATTGCTGTTGTGCAGGGTTTCCCCCCCCCACTTCTTAAATATGTTATCCCAGAGGCACTACCACCATTGCTGACTGGCTCAGCTTTGGTCAGCAGCAGGTCCATCTTGGAGCCAGCTGGCATTGGCACTATCGGACATAGGGGAAGCTTCTAGCAGGATCTCACAGAAGCCACCCCTGTAGCCCCCCCCCCACTGCCAAATCTTGCCACTCAAACCCAGTGCAAACAACTTCATCAATAACTCTGAGGAGGCATCAGAATGCACATCATGTTTACAGCCCAGCCATTGACATGAACATGAACATTGATCCTTCTTTTTCAACAAGAAGGAATATATTTTCAATACGCCTGATCCAGAGGCAGCAGTCCTTCCTTCCTTGTTTCAAGCTCTTTATCCTGTGCCTCATATCACCATTTTCCCAGCCTGCCCCTGCCCTTATCCCTTCCTCAACCTGTCCAGTTTTCCCCTGTTCCCCATTCCATCTTTTCTGCTTTTGCTTTCTTTTCCCCTGGTCCCAACCCACCTCTTGTCTCTGTTCCCTAACTAGTGCCTCTCCTTCCCACTCCTCCCCTCCCAACCAGGCTCTCCCTGAAACATCCACGTTTTCTCCTTCTCTCTCCAAGTTTCTGAGGTGCAACCAGGAGAGTGTTGAGAGCACAAGACAGGGCAGGCCCTGGGTTTACTCTCACATCCCCTGGGAGGCACAATAATTTGTTCCAGGAACAAACCCACACAGACACTGCAGCTTCAGCCTGGCCCATGCCTCATGCACATGGAGTCTTCAGAGATGCTGGTGCAGACCTCTGACAAACATGTGGAAATGGTGTTTCTGGGAGACTCTAACAAATTAAGGTTGGGTTAGTGTTCACAAGGATAGCAATAGTCACTCATTTTGGATCTCATTTTCAATGCTTGCCAGATAAAACTATTTTGCTGAAGCTTAAACACAGTAGAGATACTTAGCAAGAAGTCTGTATAACATTTTATTATCACTAGGAAAGCATTAACGTATCTCTCACTTCTTTCTGGGTAACTTTACCTTGAAACAGGAAAAGAAGCTTAAAGCAACATCCAAGGTGGAAGTTATCAGTCTGAGCAATTACTGCCCATTGCAACTGAAGACAATGGTGACAATGGAAAACGCAAAGCAAACCAAAGATACAACCAGTTCAGCCACCTCTGTATGTAATGTTTCTCTCACAGAAAGCAAATATGGACAGAAACCATCTCTTCTTCCTTAGCACAGGGTCATACAGGGTGGTGCCATAGTGCAGCACAAAGACAATTAATAATTCTTAAAAATCTTAAAATTGAGTGGGTGATCCTAAGCATCAGACAGTGGTGCAGCCAAGTGATCTCCAGGAGCAGGAGAGAGAACTAAGTTCTTTCTCTACTTACTAAATGACAAAGTAATGAAAACGTGACTGTTCACTCAAATCTAGGCCCTCTTTATATGTCCATCCACCTTAATCCAAAAAGCAGTTACGCTCATTAAGGATATCCAGTGATGTGACCATATTCTACCAGCTTGTAAAGGGGAGCCTTTTAAGAGAATTCCAAGCAAAATGCAGAATTTTTATCAAGTTTTGACATTTGTTCATTTAGTATTAATGAAATATGAAATATGCCAGCTGCCAAACTTGCAGAGAGTTCCAAGAAACATGCAGAATTTTTATCAAGGTTTGAGATTTGTTCATTTAGTATTAATGGAACCTGAAATATGCCAGCTGCCAAACTTGCCAGTCTAGGCAGGTTTCCAGATTAGCCTGTTTTAATATTCTATTTTCTTTCTTCTTTAGTGGTGATATGAAATAAAAATAATATTGAGGATTTTGTTTTCCTATGCTTATTTTTTGTGAGCATCTGTGGAGGCTTTTTTAATGGTCTTGCTTAATACCATATTCTCCAGAAGATCCAGAAGTAACATAGCCAAAGATAGCTTCAATTACCCAATATAGTGTATGCAGGAAAACACAGTATTATGAATCTTTTTTCTTCTTTCTATATTTTGCATCTGTAATCAAGCTCATGTGCAAATAATGACACTTAGACATCCTATTACTTGATTGTGCCTTTAATTCGGGAAGAGAAATAAATAAGTGGTATCAGCTGGGCCAGCAATTAACTATGCATTGAACTGCAGTTTCAAAAATAGAGCCTAAGCTGACTCTCTTAAAAATACTGGTCCCACAATATCAGTATACCATGTGCATTTGTACATGTATTGTTAAAATATACACAGCTATTGAACATGTCTTATTATGCATAGGATAATATGAGGTGGACATGTATAGTATGAAAGAGCATTCAGAAAGACAGGAATGGACTCAGGGGCTTGCAACATCAGTGACCATCCGACATCTTCAGGTCTCTGGTCATGCCTCTGTGACAGACTGTGCTGCTGTGCATGGACACACAGGCTTGCTGAGTACCAAAAGCAGTACTGCTACAGTGCCAGGGTTCCCCTGTGGCAGCATGCAGTACAGAGCACCCTTAGCACTTCTGGCCGGGCCTGGCTTATTCAGAGCTAACTGGGGCAGATAAGCCAAGAAGTGCATTGCATTAACAGCATTTGCAGCGTGAAGGCAGCCAAAGTACAATGCATTCCTCTCTAGCAAACTGGTGTGGAAAGACTACAACCTACTCCATTTCCAGACAGTAAAATACATACACATATATATTCTAGTTGACCCTGCTCTGAGCAGAGGGTTTGGACCAGACGATCTCCAGAGCTGCCTTCATACCTCAGCTATTCTGTGATACCTGACATAGGGCAAATGCCAATGCTATCCTTCTCCTCATTAAAATGCCAAGATATCACTACTTTGAAAAACCTCAGAGTGAGTAAATGGAGGAGGAGCCGGGGCGAGGGTAGATGTAAGTGGAATGTCTGAAAAGAGAGATCTACAAACAAAAATAAATTTGAAATAGAAGAGCTGGATAGTGACAAAGGCAGCTGGTCTAGAAGGAAGCCATTTTTAGCAGTCAGGTTTTCTGGGAAAGAACTGGACAAAACAGTCATTGTGAATAAAGTGTCTGAAGGCTTCAGCTGTATTTTTCTGTCAGTGAATCATTGGCAAGTATCTCCTTAATTTTGAGAATTTGCCATAGCTAATTGTCCTGTAATTTATGCAAATCTATTTCCATCATGTACACAGAATACTTGGTATTAGTTATTTATGAGTATTAGTCAGCTAGCTCTGGGTCATGACTGAAACTGTTCAAGCAGGAGAAAACAAACAACTTGGGAATAATGAGCAATAAATATTCTTTCTTTCTGCATACTACTATCCCTGTTTCTAGGTGAATACATACTGAAAGTCACCATTCACTGAACAGATATTAACAAAAATCCATTTTAAAAATGTACGTAAATAACAAACAGGAAAGGTTTCTATGTAGCACAGTTATCAAAAAGCAAAGAAGGATTGTAACATGTTCTGGGTCAGATATTCTAGACTGGTGTAAAATCATTCAAGTGCCAACAGTGGGATCACTGAAGTTTCATTGATTTACACCAGACACAAGTCTGGACTTTATTTCTTCTTTTTCTTTTTTTTTTTTTTTTTCATTGTTCAGCCAGCTTCACTGCAGAACATGATTGGAAAGAAAGGACTTAGGAAGACCACAGTAGCAGGCAATTGGAGAGATGAGATGCAAGTTAAGGCATGAGTAGGTTATTGCAGAGAGGCAGAGGAAAGAGAAGCCAGATTCTGGCAATGTTGCTGTGGTTGTGCCATGTGAACTTAGAGATGATGGAGACGAAGGGCAGAAAAGAAAGCCTGGGGTTAGGGATATCTCCAGTTCTGCAGTAATTTGATACTAACCTTCGAGAGCTGAAAAAACTTAACAAAATTCTCAACAAATTTAACTAATGAAAAGGTTAGAGAAACAGAAAGACTCATCAACAGATTTCACCCAGAGCAGACTTAGGACAAGTTTTCTCCACCAGATTTACTCTGGTATTGATTTTGGCTAATTTTTTTTTTTTTTTTTAACCATGAATTAGGACTATGACTGCCTTTTTCCCACTGCCTGGTTTTATCACCATCATAACCAGCAAGGTATTTTTCTAGAGATATTAGATAGCCTGGACATATGAAGCCTTTTCCCAAATTTTCCCAGCTCAGAGAAACCATGCAATGAGAAGAAACAAGCTTGCCTGAATTTAAAAACAAAAAGATACTGTCTACAAATATGCACTAGTGACAGACCCAAAGGACCACAACACTTGCTTCACCCACCATCTCTGTCATAATCCTGCCTACATACAGGTGTGCACCAGCAGGTACATATACACATGTTTTTTTCTTCACCATCAGAGAAACCTGAAACAAAGGAAGAGGCTAGGTTTGATTTGTAAAATGCTTTAAACCACAACACTACAGAAAACACATGGGAAACAAGAGAAAGCAGAAATTTCAGAAGAATAACCACTTCAAACCCAGTTGCCCATGGGCAAAAAAATGTGCCCAGGAACCCACTGTTTAATAAATTGATACTAGTCATTTATAGAAGTTAACTGTCTGAACTAAATACAACCTACAGCAATGTTAGTGGGAAGTAATTTACATTGACAGCTTTTCAAAACAGCTAGTTTTCCTTGATCCAAAATAAAATTTTCAAGAATACACCACAGCTCTTTTTAAACCTACACTGCAAGTTCCTGGAGGGGAACAAGAAATAGGAAGAACAGAAAAAAATGATTGTAGAAAGAGAAAGCCATGGTCCCAGCCAGCCCTTTTTCTCCTGTTTTTCCCTGTGACTGGATACTCCATGGTAAAGGAAAAAAATATACAGAATGGGGCAGGACAAAGGCCTGCAATCTGGCACCACAGTTGAGGAGAACTGTTGCACGTTGTGCATGGTCTGGTCTTTGCTGGACACTAAAAATAAACATAGAGCAAAGGAAAATTAAGATAGAGCAAGTAAAAGAAACACACGGAAATAAAACCAGTAGCCAGTGCAGCTTGGAACAGAGAAGAAATATGAAAAATTCTCCCATCGCAAGGCCTGAAGGGGCAAAACTAGTATACACTTCAAGTAAACCAGGCACAATTGCATCCCTGATAGAGCCTGTAGCCTTGTAGGAACAGCTCTGCTCACAGGAGTGGTAAGATCTTGATCTCCCCTCACTGTGCCCTCCCAGTTCCTCATGACTTAACGCCAGTTCAATTGCATGATAAACCTCCTCACAAAGATACAGGGCTAAAGGCCAGCCAAGGCCTACAGAGAAGTGTGTCACTCCTCCCCTAATTAATTCAGGCAGAAGAAACCTGATCAAAGAAGTGCTGACATTCAATCAAAAGTCAGACAATATGCTCATGAGTAATAAGCACCATCACATTGTCAGGGTGTGCCAAGACTTCCACTGAAGTACATACTGGAAAAGGAGGAGGAAGGCCAGAAAGGCAATTGCACAACATATGTGACAGAGGCTCAACAAAAATAAATAGTTCCCCAGCCAGAAAAAAACCCTCTCTGATTCCCCTGTGTGCTACAGAAGGGACAGACAAAATACCATTCACGCTAAAGCTGTTTCACCTCTTATAGTAGCTGAATGCAGGAGACTGATCTAGGTGCAAAACCTATAGGTGCCATACAGTTATCCATAAGATGCATGGCAAAAACTTTGTCCAGCACAAATGAAACCAACTCAGTATGTAAATTAAGCACACCAGAGGTCTAAAGGACAAGGGAAAGGCCGGCAAAGAATTGACCTGTTTGGAAAAGAAGTCCACAAAAGCACAAGTCATCTTTCCAGTGTGCCAGTCCAATCCATTGGAAAACTGCCTTACCTCATTGGGGTGGAGCAGGGACAGGTTTCCAAGTCTTCACCATCCTAGGCCTCTCCTGCTTTTTAGGTAACAAGATCAAAAATCTTCAGTGACAAGAGGACTGCAAAACTTTCTGTTGATGCTTTCCCCAAAAACCTGTAACATCCAGGCTGAGACATGAAAACAAAGCTTATAGAACATTATGGGAAAACTACCAGACACTGTCTTTCCCTGGAGCTAAGGCGTCTGAGGAAAAAAGTCAAGCCCTCAGCATTTCCAGCCCTGCCTAAATCTGTTCACTGCCAGTGCTAAACGATGTATGTGGCATGCATCACCAATAAAAATATTGAATATTTACTTCTTTCTCCTAACGCCATGGTTTCCTCAAGCAAAAGCATTACCATCTCCCATAAATGCCAGTCCTCACTAATTAAAGGAGTCTTACTTTAGCCATTCCTTCCCATAGTCAGTGGGAAGCATCCTTTGCTCATTTGTCAGACATCTCTCATGGCATGACAATACATGGTATGACAATACAGTATGGTAAATTCCAAAAATCATACCATTACCTTTCTCCCATACTTTCATTTTTCATAAAAAAGAATTTAGAACATCTTCCAGGATACATCACACTTCTTGGAGACTAGATCCTGTAGACCTTTAAAGAGGTGATGTTATCTCTGTATAAAAATATCCTCCTGTGAAGAGAGAGCATATCATGAGCATATCAATCAAGCAGAAAGCATCCTAATGAAATAAGATGTATAAAAACTGACACATTCTTACTAGAAATCAGGTACATGATAGTCAACGTTAGTATAATGTGTCTAGGGGTGTGACAGTCTCCTAAGTATAACATATCTAGGGGTGTGACAGTCTCCTACTTTGTGTCTTTTAAATGAAGGCTCTGGCTTAGATGGTAGCTGCATGGACCTGACATAGAAATGTCTGGTTTCTGAGGCCTGAGAGCATGGGATGCTCAGGTGAGGAGACCAGGATGGGGGGGTAGGGGGGTGTCACTCCCTGCCCAGAACCTGTTTGAACAACGTGGACTGCTGAGAGTGGAATGGCCATGCTAAAGGCCAAGTATGTTATGAGCTTTCTCACTGCCAAAATACCTGGAATACCACCTCCATGTACATGCATACTACTATAACCTTTCTCTTATAAAAAAACTGTTGTTGCATGGCTCTGCCTAAAGAATTAGAAGCACAAATAAAGCAATTTGGTGTCACCAGCTCTCCACCACAGTGCCAAGAATAAAGAGAAAAAAGCTATAAGAAAAAGAGCCTGGTAGGGAATGCCTGTGAGTTTCTGCCTCCTCTCAAGACAAGGAAAGCGTATGTTTCTAATGGCTTCTTTTTATAAAGTGCATTCAGATAAGGTTGGGGTTTTTTTACCAGTGCAAATCCTTATTATAAGCTCTTCCATCTCTCTATCTGGCAAAATAATCAAGAAAAGGTTGTGGTTTTAGTACCTGCAGCTCTGAGTACAAGTCAAAGTATAAGTCATTGCTTGTAATTTTTTACAATCCTGTATTACTTTACCACTTTCAGACACCAGCTACATTATGTGGCACACGCAGCATATTACTTTCCACAGGTCCAATGAAGCGTGTCTCTATTCAAATTTTTAAGTTGATGTTAACAGCTAAGGTCATCCCTACAATATCAAAGTAATTTGGATATGCTATGGACATAAAAGCTCAACATTTTAAAATATTCCAATATTTTAAAGTTTGAGAAACGATGTTCTGTCGAAGTGAGTATTCATCTTTTCAACACAGACTAACAAGAGCTGTGAACACTTGGCAAGTCTGAAAATTAAGAACCTAAGGTTAATGGAGTCTTTTCACAAATGTGTCTACAGGTACGTGCAAGTATATTTTATATTCAGGCACTTCAGCAAAGAGATAAGTAAGAATAAAATGTGTTTTGTACCAATTCATCTAACATGAAGTGCTTAAGTTTTATTATGGGAACTTCTTAATGTTTTAAAAACATTATCCAATGGAAGAAAAGAATGTTTGGAGAGACATCCATTCATTCAATTGAAAAATCAAAATATTTGGGGAAGTATTCATCTCAGCTCTGGAAATTTCCAGTTACGTATCTAAATCTGAGCAAGTCACTCTAGGCTCCTGTAAAGCCAATAGTGAGAAAGTAATTACTTCTGAGGAGATATTATTTTTGCCCTTTGTTGTTGTTACTCTTAGTTGCCCTCTAAAACAAGAGAAGTGTATTTTGAAAGTACTTGGTGCTCTGGGAGAACACAGCATAACAGCCTTATACTGTACCTACATTGTAAGGAATTAGGGGAGATTGACTCCTCTTGCTGAGGCTCAGACACTGGGAGTAGCTGAGGTGGGAAGGCACATCTCGAGAACCTCTAGACCAACTCCTTCTCAAAGCAGGGTCACCTAGAGGAGGTTGGTCTAATAAATCTATGAACCTTTTGAGATACTGGTGCCTGGGGATCACTGCCTTACCAGTGCTGTTGTGCTTCACACATTACAAGAGAGCAACAGCAGTGATGAAGTTACCAGGAAATTTCAAGTGGCAAAAGAGTTCCCTTGACCAGAAACACAAATATTCAACAACAATGAAAAAGATGTAAAAAATAAAAAGGGGTGGGGCGGGGAGGAGACAGGAAAGGATACAAAAAAGTCATATGTCATCCCATGTAATGGTATGGTAGGAAAATGTTTTCACACTTCAGCCCACTGAAACTAGACTGAAGCTCCACCTTGTGCAATGTATTTTAACTGTTGGTAATTGAAATGGAGCACACCAGCCTTTACTTATCCTGCCTAATGAATGTTATCGTGTGGAAAAGGTAAATCAATAACAGCTGAGATCAAACATACCAATCTCCTTTTGAGTGTACAATGCTCTCATTTATATAAATCTTTACAACCTGACTGCCCTTCTCGTTTAAGCGCAGTGAGTGAAACATTACTCAGTACACTAGACCTTCTCTCTCAAGAATTCTCCATGCTGTTTCAAAGGGTAGCCCAAATGAATTGCTGGAATGACCATTGAAAAGGCTACTCGTTAGCTATGACTGTCCTTGGGAATTAGCCAGACGTGAGGTAACGAGACCACAAAGTGCTGTTGGTATTGGCAGCAAAGCCAAGGTTCATCATAGTACCTCTTGTCTAGACTAGGGATGTAAAAGGAAATAGAAAACAATTCTTCGACTATATGCTCTTGATGTTCCGTCCCCTTTTTCTATAGAAAAATGTAAGACATTTGGAATTTTTCATTTTTATTTGGGAAAGACAAATTTGGAAAACAGAGTGACTCATGCTGGAAAGTGTCTGACTGGCATGTGATAGCCAGCTAGCTCCAGAAAGTTAAGGCCGTATGATGTAGGAAGGCATGTGGATTCAGATTTGAATGTGATTTAACTCTTAGTACCCTCATGATTCATTTTGCCTTATTCACTGTGTAAATGACAGGGAGGACAATCTACCTGTTTACAAGCAAGCTGATATATATCAAGAGGTCCACATAGCCTGGGAATAAGAGTTTCAGTTTTAGGAGCATATTATGGGCCCATTCCCAAATGCATTGCACAAATCTCCTATCGGGTAATTCTGCAGCACAGATACCCTGGAGGGAAAGTTCAGATCAGACCCCTATTTCTGACTCACTTGAGCAGCTGCAAAACAATTGCTTTTCTCTGCAGAGCATCCTGGCACTGTGGTATCCCTGTTTGAATCAAGATCCACCCACCCTTTACACTCATTTCCAGCTGCTGCACTTTGTCCCCTAGCCCACTCAAGTTCAGTTACAGAGGGGCTGGCTGACCCAAAGCTATAGACTGAAGGAAAATTTATAGTCTTTTCTCAGGATTTTCCCCAGAAGATGGATCAACACTTGTTTGGGGATTTTTTCCGTCCAGTGGCAGCTACTGTAAGCTTAATAGCACTTCTCATTCTCCTTTGCCTCCTTTCCTTCAGCAGGGTGCTGACATCCTCCTCTTTCTCCCATCCCTCATTTGTTTTGGGAATGGCAGGCACTGAGTTTCTTTGGCCACCACATGTATCCCATCTCTCAGCCCTCAGCATTTACCCACTGTCTCATTTCCTAGTAATAAATCAAGGAAAAATTCATCATCTACAGCCTAGGATCTTTTTAGTGTCACTACCAATGCAGGCTATTGGGAGGGTAAGGGGGCATCACAGTGTCCCCTGCTTTACCACCACCTGCTTATAGAAAAAACATTCTGTCTTCCATTTCTGTTTCCAAAAAGTATTCCAAAAGTATGTCTTGTTCCCCACTTCCTTTTCCAGTGCGTGGTATCCATGCATCCTTCATTGTGCTGAGAAGCACAGAAGCTGATCTTTCCTTATCTATTTATCATTCCAAATAAAAATTTATGTTCTTGCAGACAGTCATGGTTTTAGCAGCAGGACTGATGGGACTTTCTCTCTTTCCTCTAAACCCACCTACCATTGTGTGCATGCTCCAGATAATATGACATTGTAATGCAATTGTGACTGTTTGCCACTCCACATACACACAACCCCCTTAAAAGGCTTTTTTTTCCCCCTTTTTTTTCATCATTCTCACATTCCCATACTTCAGTCCCAAAGTGCTACCACTCAGGCACAGAGGCTAGGAAGAGCTTTCTACACTGGGGACTTGCAATGTTAGAGTCCTACCAAAGCAGGCCTTCCTACTGCCTTCTGCCTGTTTCTTGGACCTCCCTGCTTCTCTGATATTTGATTGTCACTTCCTTGTAGAAGTGACACCCTCATGTCCCAACCATGTCAGGCCCTCAAAGTTGGGGCAACGCTTTATAAGTACAGACATATGGAGCAGACACAGAGACTTCAAGGAGCACCAGATACCAAACACTCCTCACACAGAGGAAACAACCACACAGATGTGGGAAAGATGGACTTCTGCACCCAACTCCCTGCCTCCTTCTTACTCTTCTATTACTGTCTGAGCTGACATTGAGGTTTTTAAGGAACTAAGGTCCCTTCCTCTCCCAGCCTACCCTCCTCTGCCAGTTTGTCTTCTAAATAACTCTCCAACCATAAAGCTTCTTCTCATCTCAGTACCCTTCCATGTCCTTGTTCAAACTTCTCTTTATGTGATCTGTGAAAGACCATCTCTTTGACAGCTTCCAGACCTCCTTGTCATGTGAGCAATGATCTTAGGAGGTGCTCTATGAGATTGTCCATCACTAAATTGATTCAGATTTGTGCTGGATCATAATAAACTCTTTGCATATGTGCAAGGAAAATCATCCAGACTTAACTATGTCTTGAAACACTCCTTGAGATTTCAATCTGACATAAAGATTACAAATAAAAAAAAGTGCACATGAAGTCTGAAGTTTGACAAGGATATGCAGTATTGACAAGTCATTCAAACCATCACAAAAACCTTGAAAAGCTGGAGTTCTCCTTCACATGACTGTTTTATGAAAAGGGATGGCAGAATAGACAGGGAAAACTTTTGGTAATGACTAGACAAGAACTGGAATAAAGGCAAGAACAGAGAAGTAGAAGAATGATCTGCATAGCTGCAGCAATGAAATCCTAGTCTGGCTCCCAACTTGCATGTTAACAACTGTGATGCCAGACATTTTTATGCTTCACAATTTCTTGGTTTTCACTTAGGGCTTTGCACATGGTTGAATCTATTGAGAGACTGTGCCTTGGCCTTGTATTTCTAAGATATATTTCATTCCTTTTACATCCACATTACGCATCCTACTTGGGGCCTGGTGGTGTATTCAGTATGCAATCTGTATTTAGGAAGCGTTCCTTTTGGTTTACCCAAGTAAGAAATGCAATCCCCATCTGGTGTCCTGATCATCCATACATGGAAAATTCATCCTTCTTTTAATCTGCTCTGAAACTAGTCTTCATCTGATACTTTAGAGCGTTCAGGAAATTTTTTTCTCTTGAGTGCCTCATTTCTGATTCTTTCTGGACCAGAGCCAGAAGTCTTACAGGGAAAGCATCTCTACATGAGAATAAAAGCCCATTTAAAAAGGCTGGAATAGTCTGGGTCAGGTATATGATCTAAAGCCAAAAGCTTCTCTCCAGCAGCCTTATTGTTATTTACATTTGATCACATCAAGACTGTAAGTCAGACCTGCATAACTAGCTTTCATTCTCTCTACTAGCTACAAAAATGACTGTAAAACAGCTCACTCATCCAGGATTATTCACTAGCTGTTGTCAGGTCAACTGAAGAAAAAAGAGAATTGAAAAACTCTTGCAGAGTTGAAACAAGGGCAAAGCAATGATTTTGGTGTAATTTATTTCTTTACAGAAAACTCCACTTTAGGATTGACCAACAGATTTTCCAAATTTCTGTGGACTTTAGAAAATAGTAAGCCCTAAGAAAAGGGGGAAAACCCCTGAAGATGTCATTATAAAATAAGACAATTCTTCCATTTCACTAGTATTGAGTTAAATAAAGTAAGTTTCCAAAGAATAAGACAATTGCATTTGGCACCAAGTGTGGTAGCCACTGAGAAAAGGGTTTGTTTTTTTATTGTGAGTATAAAAGAAGATCATTTTTTTTAATTAAATTGACTTCCTGTCAATTTTTCTGTTTGGCTGTTGACTGAAAAATAATTATTTATGGTGCTCAAGCTTTGAGATCGAGATGTACTTACCATCCTCTTGATGGCTACACCTGCGGAACTGTTGGTTCTTCTGCCTTCTGAAAAATGGAAGAAAGCTCCTTACTCCCATCTTTGTCTGCTCGCCTGACCAGTGCATTTGAAAAAAGTGATAAAAACTCTATTTAATTGCTAATACTTGTAACATTGTCTGTTACATCTTTCCCTCCATGTTTTAAAAAGAATGTAAAGTTCTATGCCTGAACATAGCTTTCTGGTATTTTGTAATGCTTTCCATTCACTTTTGTCTGTTTAATCAGGTTATCACTTGGATCACAGCAGAGGTACTGCTCACATCCTGAACCCTGTTGTGTTAAGCTCTGTGTGCAAACATAAAGGGCAAATACAAAGGGCAAGTCCTTTCTTAAAGAATCTGTACTTGCAGGTATTTTTCAATTTGCTATCACAAATAGTGAGCTGGATTTCAGTGAAAGCAAAGTTTACTAAACACATACATACCTGCAAAACTGAGATGGGGTACAAATTGTGGACAAAAAATCTTAATAGTTAAGATTAAGACAACCTTGTTTTGCAGTGATCAACTAACTCCTGTAAGAGAGCTGGGCTGTGCTTCTCTTTACCAAATATTATTTTAGTTATCTAAGATAGATTAACTAATCACAACAGTTCTCTCAGAAGTGAAACAGTCACTTTTTATATCACAAGTGGACATACACTGTGTCTTGTATAAATGACATTATTATCACTATAATTATTATTAAAAGCAGGTTTTGCAAGCTGATACTTATGGAAATGAGCTTAGTATAGCTCTTTCTTTGGTATAAGCCATTTGTCACAAGACTTTATTTCTTACTGAGTTCCACAAGTGACTTCTACATCCTAATTCCACAATAACTAACCTGCGTAGCACTGCAGAATCACAGAATCACACACCACAAAATAATTTAGGTTAGAAGACACCTCCAGAGTTCATCTAATCCAACTTCTTTCTCTAAGTAGGATCAAATAGATCAGATTGTTTAGGGCTCTGTCCATTTGAGCCCTGAACACTGTCAAAGATAAAGGGTTCACAGCCTCTCTAGGCAACCTGTGTGACTACCCTCACAGTATTGTTATTTTCCTAATATGCAACAGGAATTTCCCTGTGTTGCAATTGATGTCTGTTGTGCCTCATTCTCTCACTGTGCACCTCCAAGAAGAGCCTGACTACATGTCTATATGAAGTGCTTGAATACAGCAGTGAGGTCTCCCTTTTGCCTTCTCTTCTGAAGGCTGAACAAGCCCTTTTCCTTCAGCCACAACCTGTATGTCCTTTCTCCAGCCCCCTCCCATCTTGGTGACATCTGATGGGCTCACTCCAATTAACTGGAGTCTTTCTTGTCCTGGAGAACTCAGACACAGCACTCCAGATGGGGTCTCAAAAGTGCCAAATAGAGCAGAACAATGATTTTCCTCAATCTGCTGGCTACAGTCTTACTTGTGCTGCCTAGGATGTCGTTGGCCTTCTGTGCTGCAAGGGCACATTGCTGGCTCATGTTCAATTTATTGTCCACCAGGACTCCCAGGTCCTTTTCTGGAAAGCTCACCAGTTGGTCCCCAGCCTGAACAGTTGCATAGGCTTATTCCCTCCCAGATGCAAGGCTTAGCATTTTCTTTTGTTTAACACATGAGGTTCCTGTCAGTCCATTTCTCCAACATGTCAAGATCCTTCTGAACAGCAGCCTTACGCTCCAGCTTACTTACCACTCTCCCCAGTTTGGTACAATGTGTGAACTTGTTGAGAGCGCACTCTGTCCCATCATCCACATTACAGATGTCAAAAATAACATTGAACAGTACACATTATACCTATATAGACATATATACTGTTACAATATAGGTATATATATTGTTTAACATACTTGCCTTGCTCAGTTATCAGCAGAACTAGGGTTAAACTATGTTAGCAGAAGGGTTCACATATGTCTGCCATCATTATTGGCATTTCTGGAGAACTCAGATGAAGGGAAACCTTGCTGAATTCAGATAAAGAAAATTATTCTGTCAGGATTTGAGGTGCTAAAAGACCAGTCAGTATAAAGTATGTTTTGCCTTATTGTTTTCTCAGAGTTCAGCCTGTTCGTACACATAAATCTCTTCTAGGATATATCATACACAAGGAATACTTTTTTTATCTTCATCACAGTGGATGAGAAAATGTCCTCTTCTGTATAACTTGCTTTGGGAAACCTTTAGGCTTCATGCATTTAAATCTCAAACGTGTGCACTCTTCCTCCTTCACCTACCTTCTTTGCAAAAGAGGTCAGGCTTTAGGTGATCAGGGGGAAGCTCCAAACTCTCTAGTTCTTCACACTGTTCTTCAACAGCTGAAGATGGTCCATAAACTATAAATGCACCTTGCAAATCTACTCTTTCTTTCAGGAGAGGATGCACCTTATATTGTGTCTGGCAAAGAAGACATTTCTTCCTCAAACTAGGAAAGAATTGATGATTCATCTTTGCTACTACAACTCTTGCGATTGCCAGTGGACATCCAAAAAACCTTTCTTTCTGTGAGGCATAGAGTTGATCCTTCAGGCAGGCTGAATATTTCCGTTTAGTACATGTCTACACTGTACATTGCTTGCACCACATTCTGCAGTGATAAAATGTATTTCTATTACCTTGTGAATCCTCTTTGAAAAGCCTGCCCACCTTTCCTCATCCTTGTGGTTTGTGCTGCATGGTCACTTAGCTATACAACTACCTCTACAATGACCTGAAAGGAGGTTGTAGTGAGGTGGGAGTTGGGCTCTTCTCCAAACTAGTTAGCAATAGGATGGGAGGAAATGGCCTCGAGCTGCGCCAGGGGAGGTTTAGATTGGATATTAGGAAATATTTCTTCACAGAAAGAGTGGTCAAGCATTGGAACAGGCTGCCCAGAGAGGTGGTGGAGACCCCATCCCTGGAGGTGTTCAAAAACCAGGTAGACATGGCACTTTGTGACATGGTTTAGTAGGCATGGTGGTGTTGGGTTGATGGTTGGACTGGTGATCTTAGAGGTCCTTTCCAACCTTAATGATTCCTAGGGTTTTTTTACTTTCATTAAAAAATAATCCAGACACCAAACCAGGAAACATGAAATTATTATTCTACCCTTAATTGGTTTAGTGGTGGACTTAGTGTTAGGTTAATGGTTGGACTGGATGATCTTAAAGGTCTTTTCCGACCTAAACGATTCTATGATTCTGTGATTCTATAGGCAGTCAAGCTGAGCTCTACCCTGTTCTCTCTCCATCAATCTTAGCACCACTGGTGCCCTGAGTCCAAATCATGGCTGGCACGATCATCAAAGCATGGGACACTGAGGCCAGAGCCATCTTGATCACAAGTCTTGTTCACTTTTACCTTCACGTCCAAATAAAACCTCTTTCTGAGACATGTGTGTTAACAAAAAAATGGTCACAGCAATTTCTCCAGAAATGCAAACAAAAGGGGTACAAGTGTGACAGGACTGAACCATGACTTAGGTTCCACAGAATTGGCAGGAAGTTGGCTGTGTTTTAGTATTTACTTATGCAATTGTTCTACTTGCTAGAGTCACTCTGAATTATAGATGGGTCAGTAATGCCACGTTGACTGTGACAGGTTATGCTGAGACCAAAATGTCATTTGCAACCACATAGCTAGGAAATCTCTCCTGGGCATTAGAGTTTAATTCAAGAAGCCACTGAATTTCTCCACTCTTTGCTTTCATTTTTTCAGATTAATTTGAAAAGTGATGGTGATGCTTTGATGAGAATAATTGTTTATTATTATTAATTCATTAATGTATTGTACCTTGAAACAACAGAATGTAAACAAACAAGTGATGTCAGCATGTGTAGCAGAGAAAAAATAGTCTATGAGAACATATCCTTTCTTGCATATAATGATATGTTTTTGCTGCAGAAAGTCCCTAAGGCTGATTTTTACTTGTAGTTTCAAAACATCATCATTAGTAAGACACTGGGGAATAAAACTGTTCTGTGAATCCATTTTTGTCTTTACTGAAAACCCCACTTTTCTATGTGAAGAACAACAACAGTAGTCACTTGCAGTTTTTCCCTCACAGCTTTCAATGTGGCACATAAGACCATTTCAGGTAATACACATAACATACCCTGCTAATCTATGTTGGCTCACTAGCTACCACAAAGGAAGAAGCCAAACATAAAATTCATTGTGATTCTCATGACTGGTCATATGTAGGGTTTTTTGTTTAAATTTTACTTTTGTTGCCTTCATAGACATTTTGAGCTTATACTGAACTAGAAGACACGTATTTAATAAATAATTCATTGGTGGGGCAGGAAGATAATTTGGCAAGGTTCTTTTGCCCCCTTCAGGCTTACAAATTCCAGAATTTTTTTGCCCCACCTATTTGGCACATATTTTCTTTTTTTTTTTTTCTTTTTTCTTTTTTTTTTTTTAAGAGCAGGAATAACAAGATTAACCTTGAAAAACACAAAAACAAAACCCAAGGGAAATGTTGTGGACTTTTTTTTTCCCTAATCCTTTAATGGGGGCCCAGTCCTAGCCCCTTGAATCTTTTTACTCAGTTGAGCTAGTTCTGGATCAGGCCCATACACAGAATTGCTTCTGTTCCTCAGCATGTTTCAGCTGACAGCCAGGGCTGCACAAGAATGCATGAGAGAACCCTCTGTCCTTGGCATAAACTGGTCGGGGTGTTAATCATTTCTCACTGACTGACATTTTTTCATGCCTTCTGACTTTCCAGGTCATCTGTTTCTCTATTCCTGGTGCTCCCAGTCACACCACGTTCTGGTTGCTTCAGGGACTCCAGCCACTCTCCACAGTGTTTCGTGCCTAGCTGCCTCCCAGTAGCCGGAACCTCCCTGGTAAACAGGGCTCTGACAGCCTTTGACTGGCTCCAGTTTGTGCAGCTGCACTGCACTGGGAGAAGCAAAGAATATATTTCATTTAAAAGTGAAAGAAAGGTCAGTTCAGTAACGTGATCTGTTGCAAAACGGCTCTCTCCGAGTGCGGTCAGGTAAAATCCATTACACAAAGAATTTCAAAGATTCTTTTTTCTGAAGTGTCAGTAACAATGCAGCCCATTGTTTACATTTTAATTAACTTCTGTTTCACTGATTTTTAAATAAGATTAATTAACCTAATGCTTTCAGCTGAATTATTGCAAGCTGAACCTATTCAAAGACCTGCTTGAGATCTTCAAAGACTAGCACAGCTTGTTTATGTAGAGGAAGTCAAATTAGCGATACCTTTATAGTAATTTAGTAGCTCATGGACACTGCAGTGATGAGAAATATTTCTTGGAGAATCTTTCCTCAGCAGCCTCTGGTCTTAAAGGAGTTTTCTTCTTTACTTTTGTAATATGTACAGCTGTCCCAGCTACCTAAAAAATAAGGAAAGGGAGGTTACTTTTGTAGTACAGTAAAAGGTCAACATTGGAAAACCAGAAGTATCCCTCTGCTTGTGACAAAACCAAAGAGCACACATGGCCTTGAAGTTACTTCAATGAAAGCAAGTGTGAGTGCCAGTGTCCTGTACTTACTACCATCTCATCTGTGATTTCACTGCCAAAATCTTAACTCTGATCAAGAATCTTGTTGCTTTTACACTATGTTTTTTCAAATATACTTTTCAACACAGTTACTAGCAAATGCGCAATAAATGTATGTAGAGTTGGGGGCACGCTGTGTAACTGTGCCTCTCTGAGAACAACGTTGCACACCTAAAAGGAAGTGTATGATTGACTCATTTATAGGAAAGATATGTATATATAAAATATGTCTGCATTCATGAATCCCTGATACGAATCAGTATGGTTTCTTGATGGTATACATGTAGAGCCCTAGATCTTTGGCTAGGACTACAAAGCATATTACACAACATAGGAAACATGTGAAAAGGGAGTTTCAGGCCAAATTTGCAATGTGCCACTCCCAAACCAGTGACGTGCTGATCCGATCTTCCAACATAAGTTGTTTGCTTTAAATTATCCCTCTTGTCAGTAGCACAAAAGTGCTGTGACAGCAGCTAGGAATTGGCAGGAAGAAAGGAAATTCCCAGCTGTGCCATCTTTTTTCTAGCCACATTCCCTACCTGTACATTACCTTCTTGCCTAGCTTCTTCACTATCTTCTCCTGATCCTCAGACCCTTCCTGTCTCTTTCAATTTTTATTCTTATGTTTGGCAAGTATTTTTCTTAACTGAATCTTCTGACTGTCCATACAAGCCATCAGGAGAAGAACTAAAGGAGAAGAGCTAAAGCAACCAAGGGCTGATCAACCTTTGTCTCATTGCCCAGATTGCTCCCAGAGAAAAACCCTTCCCTTTCCAATATGATATCTTGCCCAGCCTGGCAGGCTCTTGACACTTTTCATACACTCATAGGCAAATCTGAAGAATGTTTTGGCATCCATTTCCACACAGCAGTGATGAGTTCACACAGGTAGTTACTAGACTGAACATTGAAGACGTAAGAAGTTCTTTCCAACTCTGATGAAAGTTGCAGTCTTATGTCCATTCTACCCTGGAAATGACCTATTGAAATTTATTAATGTTGCAAAAAGTTTAATTTTTCATCACACCCTTAGACAATAAGACAGACAACCACCAGGCTTGACAAGCCATAGTCGTGTGGTGACCTCAGACAGTAATGCCTTGTCCCCTTGCACTCTTCTATTTCACAAACCAAAAGCATCCCCACAGTTCACTAATGCATTTTGACAAATAAGTAGATAGCTAGATAGGATTACCTGTGGTACCAAAACCATCCTGAATCTATCTGTCAGTAGCATGAGGAATAAAGGAAACCTTTTACTTAACTGCCATCACATCACAAAACCATCCCAATGAACCAACTAGTGCCATGGCCACCTTATAAAGGTCAGTCCTTGTCACTTTTTGGTGTGGTTTGCTAAGAATGTGTGAATTGGAAAGGTCTTCCCTGATCATAATAATAATAATAATAGCAATAATAATAATGATAATAAAGGCTAAGCAATCCCAGACCACTTTATCCAATAAACTACTCTGGAGCTTAACATCTAATAGCTTGATCACTGAAAGCCAAAAAGCCTTATAAAATACTGAAGTCACTATGGCAAGTAGAATAGCATGTGCTTTTTGTTCATGAATAAACAGGAAAGCCCATGTTTGCTTACTGCTTGGAGATATTATGGCCACAAAATACCTCTGTGGTCATCTAGCCTGATTTTCTGCTTAACAGATGCCATATGTCTTCCCATTTTTATGACTAACTTAATTTCTAATAGTTGTATTGGAGTTAGACTCTGTTGCTTATAAGAGGTCATTCCATGAGTACCAGAATGCATGAAACATGTTTCCTGTGACTCTGAGCATCCTGGCTGATTGACTGATTAGTTAGGTATCTTTAACACATTTGAACTCTGATGAGAGTTTCTCCCTTAAGAATGCACTCTATTTAGAGCGATAATCACAGTAGGAATCAAGTGTTAGATACCAAAACTAAATACATTCACTCTAGACTTACCATTCACAGTTTTAGCAGTGAGAGAAATTAACAACCATGTGGATTCTTTGGGGCAAAAATATGTGGGGACACACTGCCATGTCATGGCACATCTCTTTCAGGCTGCTTTCTTTTCATATGATCCATAGAAATTACTATTGTCGGTAAGAACGCTGCCTTCCAGTCACATTGATAGAAATTAGCCAATAGGTTCAAAACTGGTCAGGGGACACCCCGGCAAACAGAAAAACACAATTAGCATTATCGTATAAATATAATTTCTACATCAAATCAAGCATAGATATCTCCAGCCTTGATTTAAACCAATATTTCCTGCACTGGAGAATTCATCACAATGTCAGCTAAACTCTTCTAAAGGTTAATTCATCTCACTGCTGAAGACATGAACCTAAAGATTCAGTTGAATTTGTTTTGCTTCACTTTTTACCACTTGATTCATACTATGTGAATATTACTCTGAACTGTTATCATCAGATCTGGTTTTCCCAATTTAGCTATATAAAAGACTATGAGCAAACCATCATGACAGGCTATATCCAGTAAGCAGAATTGGTTGCACTTCTTGAACTGTTCTATAGTCCCCTGATCTTTCTTGCTGCTTTTGCCTCTCCAATTTTTCAGCATGCTTCTTCAAGACTAGACACCAGAACTGAGCTCTACATCCCAACATCAATCACATCGGAGCCAACTGTGGAAGCAAAAAAGTCATCCCCTCCTGACTCTTTTTCTGATGATGCACACATTAGCACATAGCTGTTTTGGCCATGGTTTCATTTATTTAAATGACCATGACCCTCAAGTCTTTTAGAGTCCCTTTTTTACAAAATACAGTTGCTCCTTTTCTATAAGGGCTGTTATTCTATGTTTTTAGATATATAACATTACAGCTGGTCATGTTAAAGGCCATATTATTTGCTTGTGCTTGATTTACTAAGTGATACAGATAAGCCTGTATCAGGGTAAGATCCATCTCACCTACCTTCAGCCACCCCAAAGTCTGGCCTTTCGTTTATGCTAGCCACATAGGTTCCTTTTTGAGCCATCTGAAAGTTATAGGTACTTCCAGAGGACACTTCCTCACATCTGTTTTAGATAATGACATGGCATGTATTGTCCCCTAGAGGTGCCAATAACTCTCCTTTGTCTCTACAGGACTGTACAACCAGCATAGATTACACACCTGAGGTTATGGCTGCTAATGATGGGGCATAAAACAAATTCCATCCCCAGTGATATCTCAGCACCATTATTTAGCTCTACCCTGATCTTTATGTACTTTCCATCTGTTTTTTTAAGAGTGGTTTTAGATATTCATTCAAGCTGCAAGTGTAAGTTTTGAAATGAAAGGCAGCCAAAGACTTATCTCTACAGGGCTCTGCAGAGATGAACATATACACTAATGATGATTTGCCTGTTTCCAATTACATTTTAAAACCTACCTGTTAACTTAATGAACTGTTTTATCTTTTCCCCATTTTTTTTCATCAAAACGCTGTGTGACATCAAATCAAATTCCTTGTAGAATAAAAATGTCTTATGATAGCCCTGATGTTTGACCAGTTATCCATAAACTCATTGTGATTGACACATACTACAGGTTTTCCTTTCTGGAGTCCCATTCTACTTATTCTTGGGATCAGTGTCAGGCCAGTACATTTAGAAAAACCTGATACAATAACAAATTTTCATCCATTTCTCTGAAACTTCCCTATTGCTACAAGACTTATGAAAAATCATTAGTAACAGTTCAGACAGCTCTCTTTAAACAGGTATTTCAAAATGTCTAATTTCAGTTTCTGTAGTTTAACATTTTCATCAGTCATTAAAGCAAAAAAGATTATCATCCACATATGACTGTCTTCTGCTTTATTTAACACAGAATAGAAACAGGTTTTGTTGTTTTTTTTTTTTTTCTTTTTACTAACATCTCTGGCATTTTTACCTATAAATAAATGCAATTATTGGGTTTTTTCTCTTCTTAAAAGGCTTTAAAAGCTCCTACTTTTTTCTTTCCAGTTTAGAAAAACTTCCATGTCTGAAATCTGCTATTCATAGATTTTCTCATGTCCTTTTTCTTCCTTTCTTAATTTTCTTAAACTCTTCCTTTTTAGTTTGTATCCTTTCCCCTTCTTCATTATTAATGTTCCTATCATATTGAATCAGAAGCCTACCTCAGACAAGCACCTTAAAAAATGCAACAATCCACCCAACCTTCAGTAACCCAGTGTAATGCAGAAGACCTTTCCAACTGTCCCATTCCTGACGCACAGCCACCCATAGTCTTTGGCCCCCAGATACTGTAGCAAAGTTCTGCAGCTTGTGTTATCTGCTACTGTGCTGGATACTTTGCTATTAAGATGCAGAATGGTGCTCAGTTCCTTCTTTCCTGGAAAAAAAAAAAATGTGGTTTTAGCATATCCTCAATCTAACTGGTTTTTAATTCCAAAAATATCAAAGCAGATACAGATATCCTAAGACCTTTTAAACTTTCTGGCTTAGTTACAGTAAGATGGCAATGATCTCATAGTATTGCGTGTTAAATTTTTGAGGTTCAGAAAACCACACTCCCATTTTGACCTCTGTACAGGTTTTTGAACTTAAATAAGACCCTGAATAGTTTCAGTTCCAGACCAGAAAGTATCATGAAGTTCCTAAATCTTAGGCTTGAATGGGATGAATTGGGAAATTTGAGGAACTTGGATGCGACGAGCAGAAGTAGAATAAGAAAAATAATTGCCTAGAAGAATTAGGTGTTCAGATCTAGGGAATCCAGGGTTCTATAATGTATATTATAAGAAAAGGCAGAGAACTAGAATATTCCTTTTAAACATTTTAAGCCACAACTCTTCTTTTAATAGAAAGAAGTCACTTTTTGATTTTCTATGAAATCCCCTTGTACGTAGCTCAGAACCTAGCACCAGGAAAAACAGCAAAATGGACAGGTTTCCCAGAAGAAAAGGCTAAAATGAAACAGAATTGGAAGATTTACTGTGCTCAAAGTAGTTTCTACACTGAATGTTTTCCAGATCCAGTATTCTGGAGTAGTAAAGTTATCTGAAATTATATCCAGTAAAATGGGATTAAAGGTTAGATAAAATATATATTTGCTGTGCAACTACACAAACATTTCTCTCAGCTTGGCTATAAAGTTCAAGCTTGCACTGTATTCTGAAGCTGCACTCTCTTGGATGTCTTGTCTGAATTACGAGATGTATGTATAACTGTGGTCTGTAAATCAGCATTGTAATACTCTACCCCAGGCCACTTACCATTGTTTACCTGAGCACAGCACCACTGCCCCAGCTGTAGAAGCTATGGGCCTCAAAACACTTTATGTACAACAGCAAAGCAAGTCAACATGTCTCTTTGTGAAGTAGGTATGTTACTATTAGTATACTTCAACTTATCTGTAGTTATGTAAACATGAAAGTACCAAAAATTCAGAAATCAATATGGTCTGACCTGAAACTGTTCTGAAAAGGAAAGTTTTTGGCAGCAAAGAAATTTCAAAAATCTTGGTTCGAGCTGACCAATTTTTATTTATTTATTATGGCTTCATCACTAAACTGAAAATTAAAAAATTACCTATTCACCTAGCTCAACATCTGAGCCTGAGACAGATCCAGAAGTGACAGAAAGAGCCCCCAGCCTGTCCCATCCCTTCTTTCCTACCTCCTTCATATTTTTGCCTCTTGATGAATCAGAAAAGAAAGCAAAGGAGCTGCTGGGCAGAAAGCAAAGTAATGAACAGCTGGGCCAAAGGAATTCACTTATGAGGAAACATTACAAGTAGATAGCTTGACTGAATGGTGGATCGGAAGTGAAATAAAATCTACAAATATTTGAAGTGAATGATCTCAAACAACAAAAGAGATAAAGTAGCATAATCTACTGTGTGTGTGTTGGGGGCGGGGGGGGGGAACACAAACAGAAAAACAGAACAAACGTAATAAGATACACAGCACCTCAAACGTCCATTGCATGAAACAAGTAGGGAAAAGTAACACTTGTTTTTATACTGGTTCTGGTGAATTATTGTGAGGTTAGCTATTTACTGCTGAATTACTGGCATGGAAAATTCATGGCAATCAGCCATCAGCATACAGAGATCCATGAGGGGTAGCAGGCTTAACTTCCTAAATAGTTTTAAGAAAACACTTGATAAGTTTATGAGGAGAATACATGACATGGTTGTGAATCATGCCTGTTAACCATGTACATAACCTAAAATACTTTGAATGCCTTCAGGAGTTCCACAAGTTCATTGACAAGGACTCATTGTCTCCTCTTTGCTTTAGCAGATATTTATAAAATAAATTTTTACTTGCACCTAAGTGCTGAGAAAAATTAGGAAAAGTAAAATAAAAAGGGATGAGTGTTCTCTTTCATCATCCCTTTAGTTACAGATAGGTGTTGAGTAGCTTACCCACCCTTTTTTTGGTTTTGTATAGATACTCATATTGTATCTTTACTGACATAAGAATTTCCCCAGTGAAGAAATCAACAGGACTTTGCTATTTAAGTGGGGTCAGAATTTTCCCAACTCTATTTTCAGGCCAGTTTCTGGTCCATCTGACTACAACAAAGAGCTTGATAACTGGGGTCAAACCACTGAGAAATCTGTCCTTCAGCAGTCAAGAATCTACCTGCAGGTCTGTCCAGTTGCAGGATGCTCTGGGTGCTCCAGTGAGCCATCAAGAGGTCTCTGACACACACAGATGTGTGATGGGAGTGCGGGGGAGACCGCGGCTTTGAACCCTGTTCCATGAAGTAGAATCAGTGGCATATACAACGCACAAAGGTGTTTACTGATTAAATCCTTCAGGAAGAAGGATCACCATGACAGGAAGAACAATGATTTCTGTATTGGAACTGACTTACAGTCCTGCTGGTTCAGTATCATCTCTCCAACTGTGAGTAACACTCTGACAGGAGACAAGGAGAAGGACTCCTGTAAGCAAAGGGAACAGCATGTCTCCCACAAATGTCCTGTTCTAATTTTAAAGATCTGCCAGTACTCTGACACATATGGTTAATATTCCTTCCAAAGTGTTGTTATATTAACTAGTTTTCTAAAACACAATTTTTAAAAGCCAGGACACCTTCTATTCCTGCCAGTGCAGTAGGTTCCATAGACCCAATTCCCTGAAAAAATGTGTTCACTTTTAGAGCTTTGATTTGGCCCCAGCAGGCTTTGTTGCACATTCCCTTGGTCAGGTGCTGCAAGCTGGAGAAAACCAGAAGCTCCAAGCCAGCCTTCTCTGTATTGCTCACACAAACTGGATTTTATTCTCTTGGTTATATCATTACTGAGATATGCAATCCAGAGGACTATGTAGGAAAAGTTCTATCTACAACTCATCCAAAACAATTCCACTGGAAGTAGCTTGCCTGAAGAAAGGGGCGCAATAGGAGACTTAGGAGAGGACATGGAAGTTAAGTTTTAAATTATCCACAGATTTATGCAGGAGATGCCCATGATGCCCATGTAGTCTTAATTTCTGTATAACACAGTCCTTTCAATTTCCTCCAGTAACTCCTACAGCAGCCTCACAGTTTCTAGCTAGGAAAGAAAGATATATAGGAAGGATATTCAGTCCTGACTTCTGGTGCTGCTTTGCCACAACTCAAGACATCTCATAACTTCAGTCATGAGAATGAAAGTTTCATAATGGCAGAAATGTAAACATTGAAAACAAGTTAGTGTTTCTAATTCTTTTATACCAGCTCTCTTGAAATGTTGCTGATTAAAACAATAAACTCAGCTGAACCAAAATAATAACAGATGTACTGTAAGCGTTCCCAGACCTAAACACCTTGGAAGGTTTGAGGTCACATTTATTAAAACTGATCCCTATCTTAAGCAGTTTTGACACATATTCTTAGCCTTGGTGGTAAGCAAATAAGTAAGTCCTTTGAAGCATTCTGAAGCAGGCAAACAAGGATCTGATGTATAGGGCTCTTTTGACCTTATATTTTTGCACAAATTTCTCCAACTTAGTTAAAGTCATGAGGATTTTTCAAGTGATACTTCATGGAAATGACATTTTAAAGCAACAACCTGTCTGCCTGGGCATGTGTGTGTATAAAATGGAAGACAGCACTTACATATTCAAAACTCAAGTAAAGTGATATAATTGGAAGTAAACTGGAGGTGACAGTACCCTCAAAAAACTATAAAAGTATTCTCCAGTGACTAGACTGGAAAACATTTTCAACAGAGATATAGTTCCTTACTTCTTCATTTTCCTGATTATTAGTAAACCACTAAATGAGTAAACAATCTTTTCTAATTCAGTATATTGTTGAATTCAGCATAGAAAGGCATACCCACATTGCAATATGACATGGTGCACATGATGAAAGCCATCTGTTTCCAAAGGTTACGGTTCAGAATTTCACTCACAATGTTATGCAATGGTTCCAATTACAAACGCTGACATTCATGTGCCAGTGGCATAAAAAGTATGAAAAGTCAGTCTCACCAGATCTGTTCAGAAACAGGTTCATCATAACTTCCCAGATATCTGCAGACAACCCCAAAATCACAGCTGGCCACATCCTAGGCCACCCAAGACAATTTCCACACCACCAGCTGATATTTGTATGTCCTACGGCACTGATTTTTAACTGTGGCTTTACATTTCTTTAACCTACACGAAGTTTTAGGAAAAAAAAAAAGCTTTGTTGAGAGTAAATCCTAAGGATCAAAATAAAAGAATACAGATGGAATAAGTATATGTAAGGTAATGGCAACAGTAAGGCAGTATTTTTTTTAATAAATGCATATACAATAAACAGTTTTAATTATAAAAAAACCTATCAGAAAGTACAATAGATAGGTATATGGTTAGAGAACTAGCAGGGTCTACTTATAATGATTTGGTGTTCAGCTCAGTAGGATCGTTCTTATGTCCTTGCATATAATAAGTCTGAAAAAAATGTAAGGACAATCCACCATGTGTACTTTCTGGGACTATGTAAACATATCCTTTTTACCCCTTCTTATGTTCCATCTTCCTTAATATTCCTGTTTTCTTGCCCCACTTCTTCTTTCTTCTTCACTTCATTAGGCTGAGTTCCTTGAGTCTGGATTCTTCTTTTGAGTTATAGAATGAATAAGACAAATTGGGTTGTGATCTTGACTTCCAACAGCAGATGTTATCATAGCATAAAGTCTCCTGGCCAGTAGCAGATTAGCATCCTTCATCCTCACCCTTGCAGGGCACATGATGAGGTGTTCAGTGGGAAGCACAAAGGGTGAAGAAAAGCCACACTTCCTCCCACTGTTCTCTGTGTTAGCATGCAACCCAGCACTCTCTCTGAATTCCATTTATAGCAACTCTGTGGATTAAATAGCTTTGGAGTTATTTTATAATCCAAAGGTTTCTACTGAGAGGTTTCTAGCTTTTTCGTTAAAAGCTGAAGGTTGCTGGTGAGCTGAACCCAAGTCTCATTCTAAGACTTGCTTTCGATGTGTGTGGAGGATCATTAATGGATAGTGAACAGTACAGTACCAAAATATACAGAAAGGCAGAATCCTAATTCACACCTAAATTTAAGCACTTAAATAAGCAGACAGGGTCTTGCTTCAGAGGCATTCACATCATTCACCTGTCTCCATCAGCTGAGGAAGGAAAACTGGGCTCTTATCTGGGCAGAACTGTCTCACTAAGGGTTTACAATTCAGCCTCAAGTTAAGCACCATACTCATAGAGACTGGACCCCATCCAAAATCACCTCAGTTAGTCAGGAACAGACAGCTCTAAACTAGCTTCAAGTATCACTGATAAATGCGAAGTAAAGCACATCAGAGGAAAAAAGTGAAATTACTCTTATAAGGCATTAGAATCTATATAACGCCTCAGTTCAGCAGGGAAAAGTAGGTACCACTGCAGACAGCTCATGGTCCAAAAAAAAATCTAACAGCATTCAGATGCTGTAGAAGCATAGAGGAGAGGATGGAAACAGCATGGAAAACATCACAATGTCTTTAAATACAAAAATGATAGAGCATACTTCAGATAGTTCTTGCAGCACCAGACGCTCTGTCCCATAAAACAATAAGACAGACTTGGTGAGAGTTCACAGAAAAATGACAGAAATGGAAATGTGGTCATATAAAGAGAAATTGGAAAGACAGAATTTTTTCCCCTTGTAAAATGACGAATGAGAGGCAAAATGAAAACATTTTACAAATTAATGTTATCATATAAAATAGCACAGGGAAAGAAGATCAGGGCTTCCACTCTGGCTCTGGAAGGAAGAACAACAAGGTATTCACTGAAATTAAAAGGTGGGCAAGTCAAAACTGATAAAAGGAAATACCTTTTTATATTACGTGTAATTAAATTATGGAACTCATTGCCAAAGGAAGTTGTTGAGACCAAAAACTTAACCAGATTCATCAAGAGATTGGATATTATATCAATATCATGGATATCCAGAGTTATCATAATTAAAGAAAATAAAACTTTTGGACGAGATATTAAACCTAGTGCTTCAGGGCTTAAGCTAATCTCTGACAATTAGTGAGAAGAATCAGGAGATCTTTGTGGAGGCAGAATATTCTGCCTCTGCCTCCTGCAGTGTTCTTCTGTCGTTCTTTGTAGCATCTGGTACTGGTTATATCAGACAAGAGTAACAGACAAAATGGCTCTTCAGTCTGACTTAGTCAAGGATTCCTCTACACTTATACTCTTCTGTAAGAAAGCTCTACGCAGAAGTGGGTGTGTATATGTGTCTTAAACCCTGTGTGAAAGCACAGGATGGGGACACAATTTGGTCCTTCGTCACATGTGAAGGATACGTAAACACAGGATTATGTGCTTGTAGGGATTGATTGCTTTCCAGATGCTAGTCTGAGGTATGCCCAGCACTTCAGGATTTGTTCTTCTGCACAAAGATGCAAAATAGTCTTGAGAGATATGTAAAGGAATTATATTTAACAGCAAGACAATCCAGATCATTTATCAACATCCCTGTGGCCCCAAAATAACAAAACCTGTGAAAAGAATGAATCAATACATAGGTTATTGTAAGAAACATGTTTTAAAGGAGGTCATTAAAAAGATGCCTCTTTTCCCTATTTCTTTTCACCTTGGTTTAGTTTTGATGAATCTCAACACAAAGTCTGATCCCCATCATGGTATGGGGGTCTTGGAGCCCGAGCACTCATATAGACCAGCCATGACTTCCTTCCCCAGACAGATATCGTATCCACTATGCACAGGTTAAACTTAAAAATCATCAGCAGTGAACTCTAATCTAGGGCTGGCAACAGGGAGACGTCATTATCAAGGTTTGAGAAGACATCCTACAGTGGACTGTCAATCAATGGGAAAATACATCTTTTCTATTATTTGCATACTACAAAATGGGGGCAAAAAAAGCTTTTGGAATTAATCCAGACATAATTTTTACCTCTTTTTGAACCAAGAATAATTGACCTAGTTTTACTCCAAACAATAACTGACCATTAAGAACATAGGAAGAGGTCTTTAAAAGCTGCCTTTTCATCTCACCCACCCACCAACGCACTTTCTTTCTTTGGAGAATTAAATTGTCTCAATATAAAGAATTCATACTAGCTTTAGTTTTAGAAATCTGATCCTACATTTTTTTCCCATGAAGAATAATTCCTTGATCTGTTATCTTTGGCACTTTTCCTAATCCTTATAAGCATTCATTATCTATTTTGTTTGGTTGGTTTTTAAGCTACAGTTGGAGATATTATTGGCAAGTACTTACAAATATACAGTAGCCTAGGTAACTCCTTCTTTTGTGTTTACCTTCACCCACAGGGTTAGTTTAAGCTACCTCTGTCAGTGTGGGCAGAATTTAATAAAGTTCATAACTAGATCTTTACTCCATTTGACCATCCTCGAAAGTTATTCCTTTAAAAAGCAGTAACTGCAGATATAAATTGAAAGCATTGCAGACAAAGATTTTTACCCTTTTCATTGTTATTTTTGCCCTTGTCTGGGTGAATTTAAAGTTATAATTCTTTTGTCAGCTCAGGCTTGTATCCTCAAGTGCAAATTTTTTCATTATTACATTTTAAAAACATTCTAACAATGACAGCTAGTTAGAAAATGTCTTCTGTCCCCTGGTAAAATATGCATTTAAAAAAAAAAATTGGATCAAAAAGTCAGGTTTTCTACAGTGGTGTTGTAACTGAAATGCATTTCAAATTCCTATTTGCTTAGTCTTAACTTACAATGTCTTATTTAAGTTTATGTGCACTGCAACAATTCGGATTTCTAATCTTTACCCCTGGATCTTCAAATTTTTCCCTTTTTTCTCATCTTGTTTTAATGCCCTCCACCCCCACGTTCCCTGCTGGAACAAGGGAACACTTTCTGCACTTATTTGTGTCTTCCCAATGGAGAAATTCAAAATAACATGAGTGAGAAAACCATGTTTGAAGTGATAAATAATAGCAACAGTAATAGCAACACAACTCTACAGCTGAATAAATATATGAATATACAGTTGTGCAAGTACTTTTAATTTATGAATATAAATTAATTTATACAAACTTCTCTGCAAGCCCCCAGCCTGCCTCCTCTGACCCAGGTATTACTGTAAAATAATGCAAAATTTTAGCTTGGAGTGAATTTTTACAAATGACTCATAACTCACTGAATATAGGGGTATTTTTAATGGGAATGCTGACACGATCTCATCTATTCTAGCTCAGGCAGTGCTACTCAGTTTCTTGTATATTAAACTCATTTAAATGCAGTGATGACAAGAGCTTGTTTTTTCACAAGCCCTATAAAGTTCAGTTCAAACAAATACCTGTTATCAGGCTATTCAAGAAAAGGAGTGGGGGGTGGAGGGTAATGTTTTCCTTAGTTTTGAAGTGGTTGAATGGTTCATCAACCCACTGAGTTGTTTCCTTAGTCATTTTCTTTTTAATTAATAGACTTGTGAACAACCACAACTTCCTTGTGGGACATCAGAAACACTAAACAGATGACTAACTTGCAGTGAGCAATCTACTCAATACAGCCAGCCTTAATTTGAGCCATACATGGTGAAAAATAAAAGCGTGGCAAGTATGCAGGTTATTGTATAGTTTTATGTCTGCTTTAAGTTAAAACAAGTCCCTGGTGAGCTGAAAGTAACAATCATAAAACTGAGAGGAACATTTTAGATTTATTGCCACCTGTTAGCATGATTTTGAGCCATGCTGGAGACATGCATTATCAGCCAGGTTAGTGTCACAGTGCTGGTGCTGGTGGCAACCATGGCTGCAGAAAGGAACGGCCACCTCAAGTGACAGCTCCCTGGACTAGAGCAGGCATTAGCACCTGATTACAGGAAAGATATGTGTTATCGCTGTGCTGCTTCTGTCCTGTTTCTGGGTAGGAACCATCTACTGGGGGTTCATTAGAAACCAGCCTTGAGGCAAGCCAGCTCTGTAAACTACAGCTGTCTAATTGGTTTTGCTTGTGTGCACTGTCTCTGCTTTTATAATGGGGAAAAGCAACACAGCCTTTCTAATTAGATTGTTAAACATCATAGCTGAATGGCACAGCAGTAAAGAATTTGCCCTACTCTTTATAATTCCAGAATAAGGCACAGCAAAGATCCAGGATTTTTCCAGCCCATTTCCCCCATCATCATATCCAATGGTAATGAGACTGCGGGTTTGGGGTTTTTTTTTCCTTAAAATAAGGCAAACGATTGTAGGCCTTGCTAAAATCCAAAATAAATGTCAAAACAGAATTCCAGGAGCAAACACATCTCTCCCTTTATTCTGTTGCCTCTGCTTTCATTTGCTTCAAATGCTGGGGCTATGTACTAATTGGTGTCTCTGTTGGCAGTGAACACAGGGAAAAAAAAAAGTACAGGCTTGGAAGATGAACTCCCCTCTCTGCCTGGAGGTGGTCCCCCTCAACCAGGGCAGAAATGCACTGGTACAGTGGGGAAAGCTCCAAAATTACCATTTGCTGCACCTGTTTTGTGTATTAAGAAAGGAATTTGGTCTGTCAGTTCAGCACCTTTCATAGGCTCTAAATTGATTCAGAAGGAAAAAGCAAGCTCCATGAAGCCAGTTTTCTTCTCAGTGCCTTAGATTCAAAGTTCTTGCTTCTTTTATAGGTCCTTGCTGGTTTTCACATAAGGACTTCTCCATCAGCATGCTGAGCATATGCTGAAGGATGCAGAGAGGCCTCTGTTTCCATTTGCTTTCTACAGAGTAATTCAATGCCTATCCTCACAGACATGATGTGGATACTTGGAAGGATTCCTAATACACTTGCAGCTTTTCCCTTTTTTCAACAATCAACTCTCTTTTCCTTTCAGGAGTCTGTCCTGATGCAGAGAGATGCTGAGTCTACCTCAGGATAAACTGAGCAGCAGGCAAATAATCAAATATCAAATAACTGTGCAATTTTTATTGATTCTAAGGTTTAAGTCACTCTTGTCAGCATGCCAGTGAAATGTCAGCATATTTTACCACACTCTTCAAGTCATTCAGTGAGTCTTAGGTCAGATACCCTTTCTGATACCCCAGTTAGAAAATGGGGAAAAGGAGAATGGTTTGATAGAATAACCAAAGATGAACTTCCCCATAAATGCTGTGTTTGAAAAGGTAAATTCTTCAGTACTCATGCAAAATAGTAATTTTTCTGGAATAGCACAGAAAGTGATGTTTGAGGTGTATGAAAAATGTAATGAAAAATAGCAAACTATTCAACGTGTAACTGCAGTAAATAACAGCAACAGGAACCAGCTGTGCAACTTTCATGTGGGTGTCTCAAAGGAAAAAGAAAATGAGTAACTAAGTGCACTGCACTGAACTAGTAGCATATATTGCTCTTTACTGGCTTAAGCCTTCTGAGTCAAAATTAATTTCATTTCTAAACACGGCACTTGCTTATCTCTCAGGATTGCACCTTGCTCTACAGAACAGCAGAACCAGAAGTCTGAAAGGAATAGGCTGAACCTCGTCTTGCACAGTCTCTTTCTATTATGTCATGGTCACACATCCTCATATTGCCAGAAACACTTAGAGCAAACAAAACCAACTATTAATTTTGTTTTCAAAATCAGAGACTTTTTACTTCTCTGTTATCTATAAAACATGAGTTTATATCATACAGCTCTTTTAGCTCTTAAGAAATTGTAATGTTTAGGTAATTACTCTAAATAGCAAATACTGAAAAAAGTTTTTGATTATGACACTAGATGATCCTAAAAAGCAAGTTCTTTTCTGTAAAAGATTATCTCTGAATATGGATATGACAGCTAGGTCCTTTTAAGAAATTTACATTCATTCCTTGACTGACTTTCCCTGATTATGATACAAACGTAATTTTAATAAGTAGATTCAGGTCTATCACAATTGTATTCACCATCCAAGACCTCACCAGAATGGTAACACCTAATACCAAAAACTAAGTTTCTAAGATGTTCATTCAAGACCTTCATCATAAAATGGGTTTGAAGCGACCTTAGTGGGTCATTTGATGGTTTTGTTGTTACGTGAGGTTGCTCATGACTTTTTGATGTCAAATTTTGAGTATCTCCAGGGATGGAGTCTTCACACCTCTCTAGGCAACTTGAGCCAGTGTTACACAACACTCATAGTGAAAATTCTTTTTTCCTGATATCCAGTAGAAATGTTCTTGTGTTGCAGTTTGCATCTATTCCTTCTCATGCTTTTGCTGTGCACTCCCAAGAGAATACACCAATAAGATCTGTCGTTTGCCTTCTCTCCTTCAGACTGAGCAAATCAAGCTTTCTGAGGTGGTCCTTGTACATAAAGTACAAGTAGCAGCTAATCATCTGAATAACCCTTAGTGATACACTGGATTCATTCCAGTATGTGGGAGTTAGTCTTGTCTTGGGGAGCCCAAAACTGGACATAGGTTTTCAGAGGTAGTCTCAGAAGTGCAGAACAAAGAACAGACTATTCCCTTGGTTTGGAAACTCTGCACTCACTAATTCAAGTCATCCACTAGGACTCCCATGTTTTCTCTGCAAAGCTGCCTTGTCCCCAGCCTGTCCTGTTGCATGAAACTGTTCTGTACCACACTGGAGGAATTTACATCTGCCTTCATTGAACTTCATGAGCTTTCTGTAAGCCCACTTCCCCAGTGTACTGAGATCTTAAAAGTGTGTTTTTTCCTTATTCTTGCCACTGCTTGTAAGAGAGAAACTTGCCCTCCCACAGTTACCAAGGCTGCTGGGGAAAATCTTCTATTAAAAATAAGTGAAGAGTTTTCTCTTTAGAACCAGTTAGTAACTGTCAAGTAAGTTAAATAAGACCTTTGGCTAGGAAACTCTCACCTATCTATCTGAAGCACAACTGCATAGGAAAGAGTGAGGTAGGAACCAGGAGGAGTTGTGGTGCCTATACATTGCACTTGGTCTGTAGGGCCTGGGAGGAATGTGTTACTGGCACCGTACTCAATGGGCACAGAGAGGAAAATGAGAACTCTTCTCAGCTGGCTGATCTTGAGACAGTTACAGCCTGGAAGCTGTACGAAAGTGCATGAGCTGTTAGACACTACTAGACAGCAGTAGAGAAGCTGGTGCCCACTTTCACCAGGTAGATATTCATCAAATGGAAGGAAAGTGTGTTTGAAACACTACTGCTGAAGAATTCTTGTTCATTGCCAAAGACTATCATAGTTTAGCAGTGGGAGATTTTTCTCTGCAGAGTATAAAGCTGTCAGACTGGACTGTTTCTTGTGAAAGATGAAGTTGGTATAATAAATAAACAAATTTGTTCTGCTTGTTTATATTAGAGTTTATCACAGAATTTTAGTGAAAATTAAAAAAAGGAGGGAGAGAAAGAGAAAGTTTTGGGGACTGTTGGCTAGGACCTTCCAGCATCATGCTTTTACATTAGAAAGTGCTGGTTCTCAAAACCCAAGAATTTTGTGGCACCATATCTGTTTTAACAAAATTCTGTGAAGAGACCTTCCATGCCTAATGAGACAACAGGTGAGAGGTGACCTGATAATGTAGTGAGAAAATATTTTTCCATAGGTAAGAGGCCCATCCAGAAGATACTACTCAGCCTTGATTCAGCTTTCTTCCTGATCCAATGATATGAAGTGAAACAGGCCCAAAAGCAGACACAAACCCATTTGTTAGGGCACTCATCTACATTAAGTAGCCTTGATTCCTCACTGTGAATCCAGCCAGGCAAGGGCTTGGCTCTCCCCCAAACACTCTTCAGCAAATGGTTTAGCCAGAAGCCTACTGTTCTGGGTAAGATTCTCACAAATTCCAGAATTTCAAAGAATGCTTCTACTTTACTTGTAAGTGAAATGTAACCATTGTTCTCTGGCCAGATCCAGACACAGGTTCTGCCAAATATATAGAAGACAACAAGGCTGGAATTCATCTCATTTAACCCCAAGCATGCTCTTAGTCCATGGAAAGAATTAGGCATTTCTGGGCTGTGATACATCTGGTCTTTCTCAGATACCTTAGGTGAGATTTCCTTTACCAGATGTACTTAACGTCCAAGCTGGTCTCCCAAGCCTACCTTTAGAGTCAGTGGACCAAAGAAGGCAACTCTAGAGTATGATTTGCCTCATTCTAAGATAAATGTCTAAAATGATCTAAAAGTGTCTGTTTCTTTCCATTGACTATAAACAGAACCCAGAAGGACAACTCAGGGTTAAACAACTTTTTCATAGATATCTGACACTGGATGCAATGAATTCTATCCTAAGAGGAAAAGTTCATGCCCATTTGTATTTGGAGTTATGGCTCATGTCCAACTTTAATAAAAAGAGAGGGGGAAAACAGGGATTTAAGAGAAGTTTGGGTTTGTTTTCTTGGGTATGCTATTGGCTTTTGTAGGCTTTGGAAGAAAACTTATACTGTGTTCTTTCTTAGGTTATGTGCCGAAACATGTTTTTATGTTGTCAAAGATTAAATAATTAGTAGAACATGGCCAAGATCAAAAGGCTGTTCTATGTCATAGCTAATTAGAGAGTTACCACAAGTATGACAACTAGTGATTCCTGCTGGTCTGATACCTGCTGTAACTAACCATGCAGATTCAGAGTGAAATGCAATACTCACATTGTGTTTTAATTCAAGTTGTCATAAGTTATTAATTTAAGAACTGAATATATTTACCACTCCTCATGTCCCAGTTACTATTAACATAAAAATGAACAACTGGCTTCTATTCTAAGCAAGAATAGTAAGACACCTGGCCAGTGACCTCTTCAAGACCAGTTACAAAAAAAGTGTATGCAACAAAAAGCTTTATGCTGACTCTATACACAGCTTTATCACAAAGTAGTCTCACAATACTGTTACTGCCTGGGGGGTGGGGGGTGGGAGGTGTTTCTTTTCATTCTTTCTTTTCTTTCTTTTTCTTTTCTCCTTTCTCTTTCTTTCTTTCTTTCTTTCTCTCTTTCTCTCCACGCCTTACTTTCTTCTCTATGTCATATTTGGCATATTTAGGACACCCATCTATGTATTGTCTGAGAACCAGTATCTTTGTTATGCAGCAAACACATAAGATGACTGATTTAAAGAAGAATCATTTCATTCGGCATTATTCATAGATTTGAAAAGCAGTAAGCAAGAACATTCTATTACTCTGATGCAAAAAATTAGTCATTCTGTGCCAATGACTCATGCATCAATGCTTTGATACACATAAGCTGAAACATTCACCCCCAAATTAGCCTTTATATCTTGCTGTGATATACCCACCTCCCATCTTACCCACAGACATTATTTGTATGGAATACTGGCTGTTCTTAAACACTTTCCTATACACCTATTTGAATGCACATGCTATGAAATATATGCTTAGACTTCTGAAAGACCTCTGATTTGGATGTTTCAATTTCAGAGGGAGAACTGGCATAGCCTGATGGCCAGAAGTGAGAAGCACTCTTAATCTCTACAGCTTTTGTTAATCAACTTTGTATGCTGATTGTTTTGACTTAGTGCCACCAACCACCATGGGAAGATCTGAACAGCAAAAACCATGAGTCCCGCTACTAGGTACATCAAGCTTG
The DNA here is from genome assembly GCF_030463565.1 of Pelecanus crispus. Classification (NCBI taxonomy): domain Eukaryota; kingdom Metazoa; phylum Chordata; class Aves; order Pelecaniformes; family Pelecanidae; genus Pelecanus; species Pelecanus crispus. Next base: position 206,139,215 of record NC_134643.1, read on the forward strand.
ACGTGACTTTGAACTATTCAAGATGAGAATGTTTCACTTAGTTTTTCAGAGGCTGTCATATATCTCGTCTCTCTGGGTCAAATCAATGTCTATCAGAGAAGTAATAGGCTCTCATATCACATGGAAATGGTTGTTTACAGCTTTTCCTTCCTCCTCCTTCTCCCATTCCAAAGCTGTAAGTCTCTTCCTTCTTCCATGTTAACATGTTTTTAAAAAATCCTCCTTTTTTCTACTTGAAGGGGCTTATCCCTGCCTCAAACCTCTCTCTTTTTCCATATTCCTCTTAGATACTATTCTTTCTATCACATAGTCTTGACACTAACCTCAAGACCTTCCAAAAGACTCTGACTCTCTTATTACCCTTGTTCCAGCAACAATTCCAGCTAAAATTCTGTTTGGGAATTTTTCATTAAATGTTTTTTGGCCTGCAACAGGTATAGCAAATCTGAAAATTTTCATCAGAATATCCCACTAGTGACTGCATGTAGCAGACTCAGGGCTACATGGAGCAAGGCATTATCTTTTGTTAGATGAACTGTGGAAAATGTCAGACTGGATTTGAATTTTGAAGGTCACTGAAGGTGAAATAAGGCAACTTGCTTAAACATCTTATCTTAGTCTGCAGAGAAATACAAATTACCTTAAATTTGCTAATAATTTGCTATGCTGTTCAAATTTGACTGTATGCCAGAGCATTTTCATGAAGAAAAGTGTCTGAGGGCCAAGAATGAATTTCTGGTCAAAATAAGAGACAGAAGAATCAACTTTCCAATTATCACAGCTTAGTGGTTAGGACACTTGCCTACAATGCCGCAGATCTTGACTCAAGTCCCAGGTTGACTTTCTCTCTCTCTGTTTAGGCAAGGAAAAGATGAAAGATCCTATTTCTGTGTCACCCTAGGACTGAGCCACTTCAGAACTTCAGTAGAGAAGAAAACCTTTGAATCACTCAAAGTAGGAATGCTTTCAGGCCCTTACCTCTCTTTTGCAATTTTTTTCATTTGCATTTTAAAACTCTACATGCATATGTATTTTGTGAACTATGTCCTATTTGTGACATAGGTAAGATGTTCTGTCAACTTTTAACACATAAAATAGCAGCTATCCTTATTCTGTCTTCCCAGGCGACCTCTAGTCACTTTCCTATCTCCTCCAGGGTGAATGCAATGGGTATTCAGAGCTTTTAGATGTCACCTTTACCTAGATGTCCTTTAGCTCTCTTCCTTCAGTTCATGGCTGGCTTTTAAATGAGGCCCAAAATGCACTGGTTAATTTACTTTGGGATTTTGTTTTCTTGGTTGTTTGATTTTTGGAGTTTTTTTAAGAAGTATATCACAGAGACTCCAGAGGAAGGTCTTCCGGAGACATCCCTTTTTTACTCTTTCATATGCCTAGATTCACATCTCAGTTGTAGTGGTGTAATTCCACTGGAGACAATGAAAGTAAAATTAAATTACCCCTCAGTGAAGAGGATTCAGCATTGCCAGAGGTACTGCTGTGAAGGGCATCTGAACCATGATTTGTCTTGGAGAGCAGGCTTGAAGATGCTGTCCCAGATCATGGAGTAAAAAGCTGAGCAAATGTCATAGCCTTCTGCAGAAAGTGTAACCTTTCAAATTCCTGTTAATTTGAAAAACCGTGAACTTTATTTTGAAATCATAAGAGAGACCTGTATTATTAGAGTGAGCTCAGTTCTGCTCTCTTGTACTCTAGGGATGTGAGAATTCTGTGAAGGGAAAAATTAACAACATGACAACTATTCTAGAGTATGTGTAGTGGCTTATATGTGTGAGAAAGTACGCAGAAACTCCTCCAACTTTGTAACTGGAGATAACTTTGTTATCAACTTTATCATATAATCATAGTCTTTACTGTGTCTAGAGAAAGGAGTTTTTTGTGATTTTTAAATTAAGCATGGATGAATGACGGTTAAAAGTAATGGGTTAATTTCTGTTCTCAGTTATTTAGTATCTGCTTGGCACCTTCAGTAAGTTTGCAGATGACACCAAATTGGGTGGGAGTGTCAATCTGCTTGAGGGTAGGATGGCCCTGCAGAGGGACCTGGTCAGGCTGGATCGATGGGCCGAGGCCAACTGTATGAGGTTTAACAAGGCCAAGTGTCGGGTCCTGCACTTGGGTCACAACAACCCCATGCAACGCTACAGGCTTGGGGAAGAGTGGCTGGAAAGCTGCCTGGCTGAAAAGGACCTGGGGGTGCTGGCTGACAGCTGGCTGAATATGAACCAGCAGTGTGCCCAGGTGGCCAAGAAGGCCAACAGCATCCTCGCTTGTAACAGGAATAGTGTGGCCAGCAGGAGCAGGGAGGTGATTGCTCCCCTGTACTTGGCACTGGTGAGGCTGCACCTGGAATACTGTGTCCAGTTTTGGGCCCCTCACTACAAGAAAGACATTGAGGTGCTGGAGCGTGTCCAGAGAAGGGCAACAAGGCTGGTGAAGGGTCTGGAGCACAGGTCTTAGGAGGAGTGGCTGAGGGAACTGGGGTGGTTTAGCCTGGAGGAGAGGAGGCTGAGGGGAGACCTTATCACTCCCTACAACTACCTGAAAGGAGGTTGTAGTGAGGTGGATGTCGGTCTCTTCTCCCAAGTAGTTAGCGATAGGACAAGAGGAAATGGGCTCAAGCTGCGTCAGGGGAGGTTTACATTGGATATTAGGAAAAATTTCTTTACGGAAAGGGTAGTCAAGCATTGGAACAGGCTGCCCAGAGAGGTGGTAGAGTCACCATGCCTGGAAGTGTTCAAAAAACAGGTAGATGTGGCACTTTGGGACATGGTTTAGTCTAGTCTACCCTTAATTGATTTAGTGTGGACTTGGTAATGTTAGGTTACTGGTTGGACTGGATGATCTTAAAGGTCTTTTCCAACCTAAACGATTCTATGAATTGGCCCATTTGGCCCCACTGACATTCACAGGGCAAAGCACAGACCCTGGGAGCTAGTAGCAGAACTGAGAGAATGGCTTCATTCTGCCCTGAAATTTCCAGCTCAGCTGTGTGGGGCAGAGGGAGGAGGCGTCAGGTGGAGGTCCCCTGCCATGGCAGCTGCCCAAGCTGTGCAGCAAAGCCATCCCAGGCAGCTGGCAGGGGGACCAAGCTGGAGCACAGACACCTTCCGCTCCTCACACACTTGCCAGGGATGGGGCAAGGGGATTCTATGCCTGCCAAAGAGAAGCTGCTTGTACCCGGTCAATAAGGAGGATTTTAAGGGCAGAGCTGGAGGGTGGCTTTTAAAGGAATCTGTTTTCTGTCACACATCCCCTGCCAGAGAAAGCAGAAAAAGGCAAGGTGGCTGGAGGGGCACACCAGCGCAGGGGCAAGATCCCAGGGCATAAAGCTGAGGAACGGATCTTCTCCAAGGGAGAACACAAGGGTCACTACCCACAGCGTCTGTAGGGAAGGCTCTGCAGGAGGAATGCCAGGGCCCTGAGGCACTAACAGACTCTAACAGCCCTGACTGACCCCTCTCCCTCTGGCCTCCCCTCACCTGCCCAAGGCCCAGGACCCCACGTCAGCCCCACAGGGCTGCCAGTCCCTGCCCCAGCAAGGCCACAGCAAGGACGGTCTCCATCTCCCCACAGCTCTGCCCTGCCCAGCCATGGGTCCCTCTGAGCTGGGCCTACCTATGGGCAGATGGCCCGGCCTGGCCTCAGCTGGTCCCCATCCCCAGGGAGGTGCCCAATGCCTGGGGCTGCCCTGGCTGCCCTGCCCTGCCATTCCAGGGAGCCCTGCAGCTCCCAGAGTCTGCACCACCAGCCCCTGTGGGGCCCTGTCCATCTCCCAGGCTTCACCTCTTCTCCTGCAGAGGCCTCTGTGGGGTAAAGACGCATTTCTACATGCTTTGGGGTGCTCTCGTACAATGTCTGCTGCATAGTGGAGAGCAGAAAATTAATATTCTCAGCCACCACCTCTGGCTCTGCTTATATTTTGATGCTAGTCTCACATCCCCTACTGCACACAGAAGATCAGGAGCCTTGGGAATAGGAAGCATCAGGAATGGAGGGAAACCCGTGCTTTGCACCTTAGTTTCAGTGCCTGGAGGGCTCCTCTGGCTGCTGGTGATGGGGGAGGCTACAGAAAGTTTGAAGCAGCAAACTCCCTCCCCAGGGTAGGAGGGGAGCAGTGGTAGATGGTTGCGCTGAGCCATAGCGTGTCCTCCAAACTGTTCCTCAGGATCCGCAGGTCCAGGCCAGGGCTCAGCTCAGAGTGGTCAGGGTGGTGGAGTGCTCTGCAGTGATTTCTCATTATCATTGCTTTTTAGAGAAAAATGTACAGTCATGCACATAGTTCATTACTAAGTATCACTTAGCAATCTATTCTCATGCAAGTTTTCTTCCTCACATGTAAGCTATTAAGTATGATTATTTAAGACAGTTAACTGGAGTCATTAAATATTCCTTTATGCTTTTGGGAATACTTGTTTTCCCTAGGCTTATGACCACACATCAGAATTTGCAGCATATACTACATATACTCTCGGCAAATAGGACTATGGGGAAGAAATTGCAGTGTAGTAATTAATTTCTGTTTTCCTGCTTGTTTTAGTGATAGTACTGAAACAAATTGCAAAGGAAATGTGACTTTGAATAAGCATTTATGTGGTTCAAAATGCTACTTAAACACTTTCATTTCACCTTGGAGAATGTATTTCCCTGAGGATTTTATTTTGGCGGTTACATGTGAGTGTGCATGTGTGCACACAAGAGTTTGTGTGTGGCAGTGGAAAGCCCATGGGGATGTGTTCTAGTGTGTTAGGTTGGGATTTATTAAAGCAAAAGCTTGCTAAGGAGCCTTAGTCTTTTGTAATTTAAATGAAACATTGTGTTCCTTGGTTTTATTTCACCAACATTCATAATGTCTGTTAATAGGGAAACGGGGAGTAAATGAGGGGACAAATGTTTCTATTGCAAAATGTTTTTAAAAATATTAGAAAAGTTTGTACTTTTATGAAACTTTTTGAAAAACAGCAGTAATTTCCAAAAGGTGGAAGAGGAGCTGGTGTAATAGCCAACCCAGTTCTGAATGTTACAAGAATATAGAGGTCTAGAGACAGATAATCAAGCCCTCATTCTACACCTACCAGAGTGCTTTCAAAATAATTGTGCTGTAAGAAAATTTCCACTTTCCTCCTGCTTATATTAGTTAGAAAATACACTGATGAGAATGAATCTGAGAACTGATGGTGGTGGACATGAAACTAGTATCTTGAATTTCTGTCTAGACCCTGCCACTTACTTTTCAACATATAACCAAGTGTTTTCTAACAAAAAAAAAAAAAAATTGTCCATTGCCTTACATTAAAAGATCCAACTCACCATCACACTTCTGTATTTTTGTTTGCGTGCATGTTTACCTTAGTGTCTGTCTTACACCTCAGTAACATGTGGTTTCCCTGATTCCTCCAGCTCACTACTCATCTCCTAGCTTAGAACTTGGGTTTTGAACAAAAAAATAAAGCCATTTAAACACCAAATGTTTCTTTTCCCAAAACACAGGTCCATTTGTTTCCATATTATCTTCAGTTTTAGTAACATCCATCAAAGCTAAATCAGAAGGCCATGCCATTGCCGCAGCTTGCACTGCTGTTCCAGACTGCACGGGTTACTGGATACAGGGACACAGTATCACAGTCCAGCAAAACAACATCTGCTAGAGTGATTAGAATTACATCAACACTGGTGGAGAAATGTTTGTAAAACACTTTGAAGATGAAAAGTCATATGCACAGGATAACTGAATGCAAAATTCTAACAAAATTACACACAGATTCTATCTTCATACATTTTCTTCACTGCCAAATACATTAGCAAAATCCCCAAGACTTTGATTAGAAATGTAGGGCTAAATGTGTCTTTTTTGCAAAGACAGATGAACATAAACCAGTGAAATTATAAAGATGACCATTTCAGTTTACTGAGCTTGGTTCAAATGACAGAGGGTAGATTTGTACAGCTACATGCCTGTCATCATGTGTTGTCACATTAGTCTCCATTTGTGCATATTTGGTTCCCACACAATACCACAATGTGTGTCTAGGAACTTTGAAGACAAATAAAATGCAAGCAGCTCTTTGGAGGTCACATGATATGCTTTCTGTTGTTAATGTTATGTAAATATATAGCTGGACTGGGCAAAGGACCCCATATCTGAACTTTGCTAGAGTCCAGAATGCAGCTCACAGTCCTTGTGTACTGACAGACATAAAGCATGACCACCCAGGCACTGAGGACGAAGCGTGCTGAGGCACTACAAATGCAGGCTCCAGCTGGAGAACCAGCAAAGCTCATCACAGGAGAAGGAAAATGTTCTGAGAACAATTTCATCATGGAACTGCTGAAGTCAAGAGACAGCAGTTAGCAATAGCTGCCCAAAAAAGCAGGGTAACTTTCTTGTCTGCCATGGAGTTCAGATGATATGTTTCCAGCCTCCATCCTTCATGTGTATGTGTATGCATACAATATTGCATTAGCTCATTTAATGACTGAGGGGGAAGGTGCCTGAAATTACATTTTGTTATCTTATTATATGTAAAAAAAAAAAGTCAAAAGAGGGAAAAGAGAAAAAAGAAGTCTGTGTGGCTGTGGCCAATGTTTACTGATACCTGACATGTGACCTTCCTAATATAAAATGCACATTCTTAACAGTGGCCCTGCATATGACAGTGTTGTTGCAGAACCAATCCACTGTGAGCAGAGTAACAGACTAGATGAAGAAATCTTTCCAGCTGCCATTTTCATTATCAGATAAGCGAGGCTTACCATCAACAGAGCATAAAACCTTAATTTTCCCTGTGCAACACCCTGCACAAAACCCCCTAATCTTTCTTTATGTCTTACACCGGAAAATGTTTATTAAATTTAATCTTCCTGTCATGTGGGGCAACCTCCATCTCAAGCTGGAAATTTAGTATTTAGGATTTGCAAGCAGGGATGAGCCTTCAGGAAGCCTACAGCAGAGTTTGGAATCAAAACCTTTGGACTTTCTGACTTCTAATATTCTCTTGTACTTAAATCTTTGTCTCCTGCAGTTACTCATCAGGCTTCAGTACTTGTCTAGTCCCAGATTTAGTCATCAGAAATGCAAGTGTTTAGTATAAATTAATTGTCTTGGATGGGGAAAGACTGGCATTTTCAGAAGATAACCTATTCTGCTTATTGAAATAATGTACCTTCAAGTGCAAGGAACACTTGATTAAGGTGTTTGTATTTGTCCTTCAGTTATAAAAGGGATTTAGAGAACAAGTCATGCCTAACATCAGGTGAGATGAATGTTACCTTTCCAAATTTATGCTCAGCTTGTAAGCAAACTTCCATACCTTCTAAGTTTATGCTGTCCAAGTAATTCCTCAGACAATGCTCCTTTTGCTTATTCCATTCCACTTATATCTGAATTATTCACTGTGTTGCACTTTATAAACATTTACAGTTGATATGTTCTGAAGGGAACAAATAACAGTTTGCCTGCTATGAATGTGAGCTTGTCTGCCAGCTCCAATACCAGTTGTACAGAGAAAAACTTCTTCACTTTTCCCTTCAGGATATCGATGGGAAATACAGTTATATTATTTATGGGAAGAAAAATTTTCTGCTGAAGACTGGTATTCAGTGCATAAACAATTCACTTTGCAGAAAAACCTGAAGCTAAAAAAATGTTGCTTTAGGAAAAATATTTATAGCAAACTGTACAATAACTGTAGCTATTTTTTCCCTCTAACTTTCTGCTGTCATAAAAAAATCCTTTTGTCATTTTTTATATTAGAAATCATTTTGCCAGGAAAAAAATCCAGAAATAGAAAACTATAAAAATAAAATGCCAAACTGAAGAAGAAACTTGTGCAATTATATGAAATGGTTAAAAAGTGTTAAAACTTTGGGTTTAATATTGAGGGAGAAGAAAATCTGTGTCAAAATTTCTTACAAAAAAATTTTTTTGTTCAAGATCCTTTGAAATGCTCTCAAAACTGACAAAAAATGCCAAGCAGATCTGTGCACTTAGGATGACTGATGTCTTTTGGATTGAAAGGGCTGGTTTTTACTCAGTATCATAGCATTGCCATCTGGGATTATCATTCTGTAGGATCCCTTCACAGTTTTGACAAATGTAAGAGCAGGTTCCCAGGCCAGAAAGCAACAATGTGCCTCTGCAGCCCATGGGGACCGCCTCAATGAATGCTCTTACCCCGCAGGACATCTTTCCATGTGGCCTAGTTAATACCAAGGAAGAGAGAAGCAACCTTGTGCCTGTGGTAAAATGAGACTGTAGCCCAGGAACTAGCAGTTACCACAGAGCAGCCAACACAGAGTTTTTCTATGGCATGGTAGGAGGCATTCTTTTTTCCCAGTAGGCAAAGCTGGATTTTATATCCCCACAAAATGGAATAAAGGCACATATAGCATGCGCATTGCTTATCACAGCTCAGTGTACAATTCGTATCTATAGCTTCACACTCATCGTGTCAGAGATGCTAGTGAGGATTGATACTAAGATCAAACTCAGTCCCCCCTGTCTGAGCTCAATGATCAATTCTTGCAGCAAACTAACTAAAGGGGTCTTCAACCCAAGTCTCCCGAGAGCTATCTTGTAACAAGCAGAACACTTAGCAGATATCACTGTCATTAGAAACAGGACAGGTATAAAACCTTTCCCAAGTCAGTGGAAGGAACATCTTTGCTTGCTCCACTTCAGACAGGCACTGCTTGCACCTGCAGAGCCAGAGAGCTGCCCTTGAACCCCATAAAGGAATGTTTTCCTGTGATGTTCTAAGTGGGATTCCTCCATCCAGGTCACAAAATTATGTTTAATAATATCCTTCTTCTAAGGCAATGAAGATCAGTATTGTACCACAAGGGTCATGATATTAGTAATACTCTGTTTCAGTCCACATGAAGTCACCACTTCCAAGGTGTCACTGCTCTCCTTTCATTTGTTTTTGAGTCCTTGTGCTGAGATGGAAATAGTGTGGCAAAGAAACACAGGTCAACATACAGAGCTACAAATAAGGGAAGGCAGCACTAGGTGGGATAGCACCTTTGTTCAAGAGCGAAGATAGAAGTAAAGTCCTTCTCTCACCTTGATTTTTTATTGTTCCAGAACCTTGACATTTTTATGGTCATGGACTTGCTCTGGGAGTTGAGCAAGTGGATGTGTCAGTCCTGAAGGACAAGGTGCACCTATTCCAGCTTTCAAACACAGATAGCATAAGTTTTGCTCCATACTGCAACAGCTAGCGCTCCCTGTACTCTAGCTAGCTCATCAGAAGCCAACTGTGGGAACCCTACAGTGCCCTCAGTGAAATGCTGAATGCACAGCACAGCTGCCTTCCCTGCAATCTCTGAACACGCAGACACCAGCCTCCTGCTTGGAGATGGATGTTCACACTACTCCCAAAGCACTAAGGCAGTGTGAAGGGTCTGGCACCTACTGATGAGAGATACCAGCAGCTGTGTTTTGTTTGACACTGAACTGTCCCAGCAATGAGGCTGCTTGACAATTTACTTTAGAACTGTGTTTTTAACTAAATACATTTTTTCTGAGAACAAGGCAGTATTCTCAAAAAAAAAAGAAACCCTTAAAAAAATTGAGATTAAATTTCCCAAAAATCTTCAAATATAGGAGATTGGATTTTTTTGACAAAATCTTGCAATTTTCTGCTGAGTACATCAGTGAATATAAGATAATCTTCACTTTGTGTTATGAGTGTAGAAGATGCAGCCTAAAGTAGTAAATGATATGCTCATTACATGACCTCTCTGGAAAATGAGCTATGAGGAAGAAAAAGCTACTTATGAGTCACAAAGTCCCTGCTTAAACACTCTTCAGGCGTTTAGACAGAACAAGGCCTTCGGGGCTTGGCTTTGGAACATACGCACCTCCAGTAAGGAGGAAAAACTGTCAGGAAGAAACATGTGAGTTTAATGTAAATAACGATTCAGTCTCCCATGTTTGAACATTTTTTCTAGTGTGAAAGACTTTCTTTAAGCAGAAAGTGACTACCTGGAGTGTTTTGGATCCTAACCCAAGGGAATACAGCCCCTCCCATCTACACAGTAAAATCACGTCTCTGCTGTTGATGACTCTGCATGAAGACTAAGAGCCTCTTGCGTGTCTCCCGTTGCACTGCAGGGAGAATTCAGGACTTGCACACAAAAAGCGGATGATTTTTGTTCCAGGACCATAATTCTTTTTCAGCTGGCTGCTGCACTGATAGTCACATTTGCTTTGTAACCAAAGCATGCTGGAAAGCTTCCCCAGTTTGATTATCCCTTCCAGAGCTGGTGAAAGCATGCATCTTTTTTTTTTTTTACCAAGTTATCTTGTTTAATCAGGACTAAGTAAACATATTACACACTAATAATAAAATCACTGGAAATTCTCTACTTAATCTCTTCTCGTTTTCTTTAAAGGGTTCAAACAAAGACCAGCAGGATCTCTAATCTTATGATCAACAAAGTTACATCACCAGCAGCCTCTGTTTTATCTGTTTATAGATCAGGCTGATGTTGTTAGGGGGTGGTGACATTAACTGTTACTGTATCAGTAGATAGTGCAATTGCATTAGGCAGGCCAAACTTTGCTGTCACTTCTGGTTGCAATTGCCTAGAGAAAACTCCAGAGATTATTTTTACTACCATGAGACATGGTGGGAAGACATCCTTTAGGAAGGACAGGCAGAGGAGATGAGGAGGGGGTGTCACCCTCTATGTCAATGACCAGCTGGAGTGCATGGAACTCCACCTGGGGATAGGTGAGGAGCCAGCCAAGATCTTATGGGTCAGGATTAAAGGGAGGGCAGGGACAGGTGACATTAAAGTGGGAGTCTATTACAGACCACCTGACCAGGAAGACTAAGTGGATGAGGCCCTCTATAGACAGACAGGAGCAGCCTCACGTTCACAAGCCCTGGTCCTCGTGGGGGACTTCAGCCACCCTGATATCTGTTGGAGGGACAACACAGCAGGTCATAAGCAACCTGGGACATTCCTGGAATGCGTTTATGATAACTTCATTCTCCAAGTGATAAAGGAGCCAACAAGGAGAGGTGTTATGCTGGACCTTGTTCTCACCAACAAGAAGAGGCTGAAGGGGAATGTGAAGCTCAAGGGCATCCTTGGCTGCAGTGACCATGAAATGATAGAGCTCAAGATCCTTAGGACACCAAGGAGGGCACACAGCAAGCTCACTACCTTGGACTTCAGGAGAGCAGACTTTGGCCTGTTCAGGGATCTACTTGGTAGAGTACCATGGGGTAAAACCCTGGAGGGGAGAGGGGTCCAAGAAAGCTGGTTAATATTCAAGAATCACCTCCTCCAAGCTCAGGAGCAATGCATTCCAACAAAGAAGAAGTCAGGCAAAAACACCAGGAGGCCTGCATGGATGAACAAAGAGCTCCTGTACAAACTCAAATACAAGAAGAAAGCCTACAGAGGGTGGAAGCAAAGACAGGTAGCCTGGGAGGTATACAGAGAAATTGTCCAAGCAGCCAGGGATCAGGTTAGGAAAGCTAAAGCCCTGAGAGAATTAAATTTGGCCAGGGGCATCAAGGGCAACAAGAAAAGCTTCTATAGGTACATCAGTGATAAAAGGAAGACTAGGGAAAATGTGAGCCCTCTCTGGAAGGAAACGGGAGACCTGGTTACCCAGGATATGGAGAAGGCTAGGTGTTCAATGGCTTTTTTGCCTCAGTCTTCACCAGCAAGTGCTCTAGCTACATTGCCCAAGTCACAGAAGGCAAAGGCAGGGACTGCAAGAATGAAGAACTGCCCACTGTAGGAGATCAGTTTTGAGACCATCTAAGGAACCTGAAGATGCACAGGTCCATGGGGCCTGATGAGATGCATCCATAGGTCCTGAGGGAACTGGTGGATGAAATTCCTAAGCCACTATCCATCATATTTGAGAAGTCATGGCAGTCCAGTGAAGTTCCCACTGACTGGAAAAGGGGGAACATAACCCCTGTTTTTAAAAAGGAAAAAAAGGAAGACCCGGGGAACTACAGTCTAGTCAGTCTCACCTCTGTGCCCGGCAAGATTATGGAGCAGATCCTCCTGGAAACTATGCTAAGGCACAGGGAAAATAAGGAGGTGATTGGTGACAGCCAACATGGCTTCACTAAGGGCAAGTCATGCCTGACAAATTTGGTGGCTTTTTGTGATGGGGTTACAGCATCGGTGGACAAGGGAAGAGCAATGGATGTCATCTACCTGGACTTGTGAAAAGTATTTGACACTGTCCCACATGACATCCTTATCTCTAAATTGGAGAAACATGGATTTGATGGGTGGGCCACTCAGAAGGGATGCCATCCAGAGGGACCTTGACCAGCTTGAGAGGTGGACCCATGTGAGCCTCATCAAGTTCAACAAGACCAAGTGCAAGGTCCCGAACATGGGTCAGGGCAATCACAAGCATGGATACAGGCTGGGCAAAGAATGGATTGAGAGCAGCCCTGAGGAGAAGGACTTGAGGGTGTTGGTTGATGAGAAGCTCAACATGCCACAGCAATGTGCGCTTGCAGCCCAGAAAGTCAACCCTATTCTGGGCTGCGTCAAAAGAAACATGACCAACAGGTCAAGGGAAGTAATCCTCCCCCTCTACTCCTCTCTTGTGAGACCCCACCTGCAGTACTGCATTCAGCTCTGGAGCCTCCAACATAAGAAGGACATGGACCTGTTGGAGAGAGTCCAGAGGAGGGCCCTGAAGATGATAGAAGGCTGGAGCACCTCTCCTATGAAGACAGGCTGAGAGAGTTGGGGTTGTTCAGTCTGGAGATGAGAAGGCTCCGGAAGACCTTATAGCAGCCTTCCAGAACCTAAAGGGGGCCTACAAGAAACCTAGAGAAGGAGGTTTTACAAAGGCATGTAATGATAGGACAAGGGGTAATAGCTTTAAACTAAAAGAGATTAAACTGAAAGACTACTGATTTAGATTAGATATAAGGAAGAAATTCTTCACTATGAGGGTGGTGAGGTGCTGGAACAGGTGGCCCAGAGAAGTTGTGGATGCCCCATCCCTGGAAGTGTTCAAGGTCAGGTTGAATGGGACTTTGAGCAACTAGTGAAAGACGTCCCTGCCCATGGCAGCAGGGGGTTGGACTAGATGATCTTTAAAGGTCCCTTCCAACCCAAACTACTCTATGATTCTATGGTTGTGGCTAAGTTTGGACCAGTAGATCACAGCGTTGCCACTGAAGGAATTGTGGGAGTCTTTGACAAAGTCTTCAGCCATGCAGAAGAAGCCCCCCAGCTGTGATACCTTTTGCTAGTGCATGCCCTTCCTCTGGGCCAGGGAACCCCAGCTAACTGGATATGGAGAGAGGAACCAGGGGCAATGAGCTCGATCTGCTCCCCACTCCTTTGATACGATGTCCCTCCAGGTAAAACTCATCCCTCCACCTCCATACTCTGCCTGGTCCCAGAGGGGAGCCTGGGTGCAGGCAGATGAGGGTGCAACTGGCAATGCAGGGAGTCAACCACCAGCGCATGGAGAAGGCACCCTGAGATGGGGGCTGCCTCCCATCTCAGCTGCTGCACGGCTGCAGCATCACCTTCCCTGCCCCCTCCCCAGGCTGTGTCCTGGAAAGAGCCACAGCTGATTATCATCATGCCTCCCACATAAGAGGGATGTGCTGGAAGGAGCATTACTCCAAAGAGCCTCCCACAGCTCCTTGCTTGAAGTTAAAAGCCTGATCTAACCCTTAACAAACAGGAATAAAAGTGCTAGGGAAGGAATTTTAATTGGCCAACACTGTGAATGCTTTGAAGATGCTGTGTCATTATTGACTAACTTTCAGCACACCTGAGCCAGCCAGAGGGCAGTGGTGGTGGTTTTGAACCCAGGATATTACTGTTATTGTGTCCTAGCACCCCACTGTTAGCCTGCATAGTCTTTTTGCATTGAATAGATCTGTTGTGCCTCATAGTGTCAATAAAATCTTGCCTTACTTCTGCACTGAGTTTGCACAGAGGGTAGATGCTGGTTTCTTCTCATACCTCTGCCTGGCACCATTCCACCACCAGCACATGGCTCACCCACATGCAATTTTGAGCACCCACAGAGCACAGCAGCATAGCTAACCACCTCCTCTATCCCACTTCTTCCCAGAAGTCCCCTCCCTGCCCTGAGCTGCACAACACGGTGTGAGTTGTCTTTCCTCCATGCAGCTGCTAATGCAAAAAGAGCAGGGATAGACAAGGAAGGAGAATTCATATGGACTGATGTGAAATCAGAAGTCTTTGGTTTGTCATCCAAATGGAAACCTGAAAGGATGCACACTGAGCCCAACAAAATGTTCCATATGTTGCTCAGATACTAAGTATTTGTCAGATAAGCTCAAGTTAAATTCATAAAGAGCTACTGCACAGTCTCGTCACAATGCTTTCCAGCAGACACCAGAACCATCTTTGTATCCTCGACTGAAGAAAGTCAGAAACTCTGTTTCTCAATCTTTTCAGGTGACCTAACCATAAGATGCTAGGAGATTTTTCCCTTTTTCCTTTAGAAGAGGTCCTTTTAATTAAAAGTAAATGGCATCTGACATTTGGGTGATTAATGCCCTTTGGCTTGTATGCGATGCCACTATAATCTTAGAAATACTTCCACTATAAAGTGCAACATATCATGAAACCCAGAGGAAGAAATCCCCGTGTCTATTTTCTCCTCCCGTAAGGATGTACAGGACTAAATCTGAAGCTTATGCACAAACGTAAATGAGACATTATTTATGGAATTCTGCCGACAGTGATAACTAAAAAAGATCACTGCTTTATATTTTTGGTTTGCATGAAACACTGTTCATGCAATGGTCCTTTTTAACAGCCCTTTTTAAACATCCAGGAGACAACAGCAAGCTTTTATTACACTCATTAAAAGTATTCCATCATAATAATAACAGTATGGGTATTCCAGCCTCCAACAAGAAATTTCTTCTCTGCTTTTAAATCACTAGTTACAAATTTCTGAGAATCATTTTTACTCTCTTCTTCTATCCTAGCTGTGAAGCCAGTGTCAGAGTGTGCAGTACACATACCCAGGCATAACCAGTGCTAGAGGCAACTGCAAGGGGGACAAGGGACTGCCATGGCAGATGGACAAACATCCCCCCCATAGATGGGGGAAGGGTTCCAGCACCCTCAGCCCCACTAATAGGCTGTCCCTGACAGCAGCCCAGTCCACATGATGGAAACAGTGACAAAACAGCACAAAGATAGTTCTACCGTTACAACAAAGTATATTCATTTGTATATCCACAGCTCAGTGAGGGCTTTAGAAACGTTAAGCCTATTCCTACAAAGGTCAGTAGGTGGTATATGTGTTAACCTGAGATGCTGAAATGCCTGAGTAAAAATAGACTGTTGACTGAGGGACCTTCTACAAATTAGTTTTCTAATAGCTTTGATATTGTTGTCAGCACAGATTTCATGGATGAGCTGAAACTAGCCTGAACGTGCTGTGCCACCCAAGTTCATCAAAAACGGCAGGAGGAGCTTGGATGGGGAGGGGAGAAAGGCCCTAAAGGTGATTCCCACCACCTTTAAACCTAGACCAGTTGTCCAGAACAGCCCCAGTGGTCTCTTTGTGGTTAGCCATCATCTGGAAGAAATCATCTCAACCATCACAGTTCCCAGACATAAGACCATGCAAAATAGGTGAGAGACGAGTATACAGATCCAGTAACATCAGCCTGAGAAAGTTCAGGTTGGATGTTTCTTTCAGACAAGCACTTCATATACATTATGACCTTCAGAGACTGTAAACTCTTATCCTGTTGAGGTTATTTTAAATCAAAGGCCAGTGTGCCAGCAGCTGCACAAGTGAGGAATGCCTAAGAAAATAAATACCAGTTAGAGTGCTATTTAATGCCGTTAACTGCAGTGAGTGGAGGCTGGAGGGCAGTAGCTTTTAACAGGTTTTATTTGAAAGACTAACTCAGTGTGGTTGTCACGACAGTTGTCTTTGTGGTTGAAGTTGTATTGCTAACAGATGGAAATCTGGCAGCTTTTTCTAATTTATGCAGATGCTTTGCAGAAGGAGTTACCATCCTAAGTGATTCTAACATTAACCTTACACAAACCTTTCTCCACTGTGTTAATAAACAGAACATTTTAAGGCTGTTCGGCTCAAAACAGTCACAGAAATGTTCAACTGTGCCTCCCTTTTCATCTCTTCAGTTACTATTACAATTTAGCATGAAAATTCTTTTGCATAAAATCTGTAACTGAGCTGAGAATTGTATATGTAGTAAAAGTCAGTCTAGTCCTCAAAATACCCATTTTAATTATAAAATTACCTACCAGGTTGTGTCTTCATTAATGAGCTAAGCTTGTGGACTGTCTTGTTCTTGAAAACTGGCATTCAGTACAATACCTAACAAGAATGATTTAACGAGAGAAGTATCTAAATTGGCAATCATTTAAAAGGACTGAATAATATTCTTAATAGCTGTGTAATGTTTCATCTTTTTTGCTTTGATTGGCACTTTTTAAATTGTTAACACTGTTTTCAAACTGGCAACGCATTGCCTCATTCTAACCTGCAGTGAGCCCAACTGTATTACACACCATTGTGAGTGCTAGACGGGCTCAAAAACAACACACCACTGAGAAGTTTTGAGACTTTTTGTGTGTTTTATGGATCTCTGTCCGTTCTTTACAGCAGATTTTAGGAAGGCAGGAGACCATATACTTTTGTTTTGCCCTTTGACAGTTTGAAAATGTAGGTGTTGTGGAACCTACTGACTAAAATGTATTTGTATAATCAATGCCCTGTTCCACTAAGATGAGTAAAAGGGATACTTGTTATTACAGCTTTGTCTCTTTGAGATGACTGATCGTGTGCATCCACACTGTAGGTGCCTTAAGCAAATGAGTGCAAAACTCTTGAAACTATTCACTGTCTCCACATACATATGTAAGACTTTGACCCTCGCTAGCTGAAGGCACTAGTCATATAACTCTGTAAGGAACACAGGAGAAAATATGCAGTATAGAGAGACACACAGACCATTAGAGCATTTCAGAGAAGGAGTCAATATTAGTTCGGATTCTTTGAGCATTATCTGCATTACTCATGAGCTGCCTTTTGGGTCTGAGCAATTTAACTTGCATCAAGAAAGATGCCTTCCCTTAAATAACACACCCATCCTAGAAACTAAATAGAGGAATTAGATCTTAAACTGAGATGCCATATTCAGGCAGGCCACATCTTTCCATGGAGGCTTTCAAATGCATTTTTCCTTTGGCCATTGTCTTTACAGGAAACACAGATACTTCCTTTTGGAGACCTTTCTATCACTAACTTAAAAGTCAGGCACAAGTCAGTTTTGTCAAGAGGATGACTATCCTTTTTCCCCATGTTTACAAGGAACCTGACTTACCTGCAACCCGGAATTGTCTACCTTTTCAGGGTGCAGTCTTGAGTGGTGGCAGCTTCAGCTGTGAAGTAGTCTTCTCAGCAGCCCTAAAGCACAGAGGCACTATGGGCAGAGAAGAGAAGTGAGTGTTGGTTGCAGTATAGGGAGCAAGTTTGCAGGCATGTGGCTCAGGCTTCAGTGAAATGGCCTCTGTTTCCTGCATGGAAAGCTCAGGCAGCTGTTACAGTGAGGAGAGCAGCTGCCTCAGTGGGGCAAGGGGTACCTGCCTTCTGCTGCTTTATATCCCAAAGGAGGATCTTGGCTGCATATTAGTCTCTCCTCTTTTTCCCTAGTGATCAAGTAAGAAGAAATCTCAGGTTGTAATGACTAAACATACCCTGGAACTACTTGTAAGTAAAAATTTCCAGCTCCCTCCTGAGGGATCCATACAATTCTTCTGGATTATGTTGTTGAAGTGACCAGATCATTTCCTATTTCTCATTCATTTATACAGGCTTCTCTGTCAGGATGCTCACCTGCAGAACATCAAGAAAGTGACAAACTTCCCCTTAAATCACTTGAAGTTTAACATCCAATGTCCCAGACAACTTCTGCTGGAGATCTATAAAAGGGATACAGATATTCAGGTGGCAGAACAAGAGCTGTGTTAGAATAATGACTGGGGAGGATGAAAAGAAGTGAGGATTGTAGGAATATCTCCCAATGCCTCTGACTGCAAAATGGCAACTCAGCAAAGGAAACAGTCTCTGCTTGATCATAGATCTTGTTTTTCTAGTACTGGGACTGGGAGATCGTAGGCTTCCTAGAGTGGCCTAGCAGTGCCCCAGCTTTCTTTGAATGGGCATGGGAGAGTCAGTGACCACTTCTGAAATCCAGGGCATTTTGAAATAGAAAGGTCTTTCAGTTGCCTGACAAAAGTTATGAGAGTCCAGAGGGTTAGACAATATGTCAGGTGGGAAGTACTGTTAGTCCCAAACAGTTTTATGAGAAATCTAAACCATAAAAATCCAAATTTTGTGCATAAGTAATACTACACAATTGAGTCTAGTAAGCATTTATAGTGCTTTGTGCCTCGGGCGTCTTGTGAAATAAAAAAGATCAAAGGCTGAGTGCCCTCAGCACTCAGTCAGACCTTCAAGAAGGGGTCCAATATCACTCCTAGTTGATGACTGCCTCACAGGAAACACTGAACAGCTTGAAGAATAGGGCCCCAAATGCATATTTGGCACCCAGTTAAATTCTAGAGTAAGTATTTAGTATTTTTTTAATCAGCATTTGTTACATCCCAGTATAAACCACAGCTGAAAGAAATCACATGCAGTTAGTTTAAATCTTGGTCATTAATTAATTAGCCTGTCACTAATTAACAAGATTGTTTTAGAATGAGAGTGCATCTATTTTAGTTAACCAGTTACTGTTATTGTTCATGTTTCTGCTATTTTTCCTTCAATAGGCTATTTATTGTATATTTCACTTAGAAAATTCCATTACTTACATAGATAGCAATAATGCATGAAGTATGTCTCCAGCTGTTTTTAAGTTTTGTGACCTATGTAAACACTGAGCTTTGAAATAACTTAGGCTAACTTCTACTGAGAATAAGTTAATTCCTAGGCTTACTGATTCTAAGTGCTTTAAAGGCTATAAGTACATGTGGTCTCAAGTGAGTTTTACTTTCATATTTCATCTCAAAACAAAGCTAAAACATTCACATGTTTAGCTAGAAAGCTGTAAATCAGTACCGTGTCCTTATGATATTTGTACTGTCACAGCTTTTACACCCATATTAAAAAGACATCTCTAACATTTGCAACACATTAAATGACTTGCACTGAAGATTCCCCCAAGTAACAAAGTTCCCTGTCGAGTACTGCACTGTAATTTCACTTGATTCTACACAGAGAAACAGCAAATGCAGTGTTACATTCAAATAAACCTACTGCAATTTCAAAAATACATAATGAACATCTGTCAGACACAGTAATTTCTCTCTTTAAACCCAAGAAATAGAGACCATAAGAAGCAGAATTACAAATCAAATGCTATTTTTTGTAGTAATCAAAATACTAGACAAATGCCTGTATTCTGGTCTGTTCTTCTCTGTATTCTCACTACTTCTGTTTTTGTAGGATGTATTCATTTGGAAACAACATTTTCTATTTACTCTAAGATTCAGCAAAACTGGAGTAGCCATTTTAGATCTGAGTGAGTGTTCAAAACAAGCAGCATTTCTTTATACAATCCAGTTTTAAACCTATGTAAGCAATTCCTGTGTTGATTCAAATACAGAGGACACCGACTTTGCATGTAGAAACTTTCTGGGAAGCTTTACTTTCTTAATGGGCAATTTACACTTGCACAGTGCAGCCACGCAAGGACCTTCAGGTTAAGGCTGGAAGCCATGCAGAAAGTTGCTCTGTCAGGAGCATAATGAATGTCATGGGAAGTGGCAGGGGGATACTCTGTTTCAGCTTCCCAGAGGTGTGAGTGAAGGATCAGTGAATGGTAGATGGAGGACTGGAACTTGGTTTTTGGTCCAAGATATATGCCCTACCCACAGAATCACAGCTCCTCTCGTGTTTTCAGTGACAGTTGTTTAATGGACAAAAAAAGAGTAAGAGGGAACTGCACAGGCAGTGGAAGCAGGGACAGGTGTCCTGGGGGGAATACAGGGAAATAGCCCGGTTGTGTAGGGAGGAGGTCAGGAAGGCCAAGGCGAGGATGGAGCTGAATTTGGCGAGGGACGTAAAGAATAACAAGAAGGGCTTCTACAGGTATATCAACCAGAAAAGGAAGGTTAAAGAAAGCGTACCCCCCTTGATGAACAAGAAAGGTGAACTTGTATCAACGGACGAGGAGAAGGCTGAGATACTCAACAACTTCTTTGCCTCGGTCTTCACCGGCAACCTCTCTCCTCAGCCCTCCCAAATCGATGGACCAAAAGATGGGGACCAGGGGGGTAAAGGCCCTCCCACTGTAAGGGAAGATCAGGTTCGAGACCACCTGAAGAACCTCAATGTACACAAGTCTATGGGACCTGATGAGATGCATCCCAGAGCCCTGAGGGAACGGCTGATGTAGTTGCCAAGCCACTCTCCATGATACTTGAAAAGTCATGGCAGTCAGGTGAAGTCCCTGCTGACTGGAAAAAGGGGAATGTTGTGCCCATTTTTAAAAAGGGAAGAAAGGAGGACCCTGGGAACTACCGACCTGTCAGCCTCACCTCTGTGCCTGGGAAGATCATGGAACAGATCCTCCTAGAAGATATGCTCAAACACATGGAGGACAGGGAGGTGATTCAAGACAGCCAGCATGGATTCACCAAGGGCAAATCCTGCCTGACCAACCTAGTGGCTTTCTATGAAGGAGTAACTGCATCAGTGGACAAGGGAAAAGCAATGGATGTCATCTACTTGGATTTCTGTAAAGCGTTCGACACAGTTCCCCACAACATCCTTCTCTCTAAATTGGAGAGATATGGGTTTGATGGGTGGACTGTTCGATGGATAAGGAATTGGTTGGATGGTCGCATCCAGAGGGTCGTGGTCAATGGCTCGATGTCCACATGGAGACCGGTGACAAGCGGGGTCCCTCAGGCGTCCGTACTGGGACCGGTGTTATTTAACATATTCATCAATGACATAGTGGGATCGAGTGCACCCTCAGCAAGTTTGCAGATGACACCAAGCTGAGTGGTGCGGTTGACACACGAGGAGGATGAGATGTCATCCAGAGGGACCTGGACAAGCTGGAGAGGTGGGCCTCTGTGAACCTCATGAGGTTCAACAAGGCCAAGTGCAAGGTCATGCACCTGGGACAGGGCAACCCCCGGTATTAGTACAGGTTGGGGGATGAAGAGATTGAGAGCAGCCCTGCGGAGAAGGACTTGGGGGTACTGGTAGATGAAAAGCTGGACATGAGCCAGCAATGTGCACTTGCAGCCCAGAAAGCCAACCGTATCCTGGGCTGCATCAAAAGAAGCGTGGCCAGCAGGTTGAGGGAGGGGATTCTGCCCCTCTGCTCTGCTCTGGTGAGACCTCACCTGGAGTACTGCGTCCAGCTCTGGAGCCCTCAGCACAAGAAGGACATGGACCTGCTGGAGCGGGTCCAGAGGAGGGCCACAAAAATGATCCGAGGGCTGGAGCACCTATCCTATGAGGACAGGCTGAGGGAGTTGGGGTTGTTCAGCCTGGAGAAGAGAAAGCTGCGAGGAGACCTTATTGCGACCTTCCAGTACTTAAAGGGGGCCTACAGAAAAGATGGGGAGAATCTTTTTAACAAGGCCTGTTGTGACAGGACAAGGAATAACAGATTTAAACTAAAGAAGAATAGATTTAGACTAGACATAAGAAAGAAATTTTTTACAATGAGGGTGGTAAAGCACTGGAACAGGTTGCCCAGAGAGGTGGTAGAGGCCCCATCCCTGGCAACATTCAAGGTCAGGTTGGACGGGGCTCTGAGCAACCTGATCTAGTTAAAGCTGTCCCTGCTCACTGCAGGGGGGTTGGGCTAGATGACCTCTAAAGGTCCCTTCCAACCCAAAGCATTCTATGATTCTATGATTCTATGATAAAACAAAAATAAGCCTTGAAATACAAATTTCCAAGCCTTTGTATTGTTTGTTTGTTCCTTTGAATATAGGCCTTGATAAGACAGATGTAAAAGTGTTTTCTAAGAAAAGCATTCAGCAACCAGGTTACACATCTCTGACAAATGGCTCTAGAAGATTAATTTCAGCTAGAATTTTCTGAAGGTATTTTTTTGCCTATCTGAAATTGTTATTCCATTTATTCAAGCTAATTGACATTCAGTGCTTCAAGTGCTCGGCTGAATGACATTCAATGTCACGAGCTAACATTTTACAAATTGAACAAAAATTAGCCGTGCCCAAGTTTTTTCACATTAAACCATAGCAAAGGAGCACAGTACATGACACCAGACTGTCAATTCTGATTAAAAAGCTGAATTCTGTCTGCTTTGCCTGGGAAATCCCAAGTCAGTAAACAGAGCTAAGTCGACTGTAAAGCCAGGGTGAGAGGAAAGAAGGAGCTAGTAATGGCAACGTAAAGTTTAATGGATTTGTGGAACATATTGAAGTTACAACTGTTACCCAGAAATGTAAGAATTGAAAGTATAAACCATTTCTTTTAAAGTTATTACTTTAAAGACAGTAACATCACCTCTTTGAGTCTCACCTCGTGGTCTTCTAGGAAAGCTTTTTGTTAGGGACTGTTGTTAGGGACATAAGGCAGGTCACTGCATTTGAAGTATTTATTTATAGTATTTTATAGTACTTATTTGTGTTTTGCTGCAACAAAAGTGTGCATCCTCCCTCTTGAGCCCTTGCTACCTCAGCCTGAGACACACCTGGAAGAAGTTATCACAGATCTCATGTCAATCCTTCCAGGAGGATATCAAACAAGGCTTTATTATAAAATGGTTTCCCTTCATATCACCTTGAACATTTGCACAATTTGGAAAAGGCACTATTAACCTCTTTTTCTTACTAGAAGAATTACTGACTGAAGGATTTCTTTTTCTCTGTACATCTAATTGCACATCTAATCAGTTTGCCAGGGAGCAATTTGGTCAGTTAATAAGATTGTAGCAGAAATCATTGTTAAAACCCGTTAACTCAGACCAATGTTAATTTCTAGTGTGTCAATTCAAAGGTCACAAGCATTTTTCTACTGGCATTTTTTGGTGCATTTGTACATAAGAATACAGACTTACCTAGTCTTTAGTCCTGCACCTTTGAGTACAATATTTATATTCCTTCATTATTTGATCCTACATTGTGTAAAACTAAGCAAATGCAAAACAAAGTCTTTACAGAATGAGGGTCATGTGTCTCAGACATGAAAAATAATTTCAGTAGTCTTTGGCTAGTTTTCTCCGTCCTCACCAACCCAATTTTGACAAAAATATATATATGTATTGTTTATTTTTATTTTTTAACTATCATTTTGTAGCTACTGATTGAGAAAAACAGAAAACCAGGGTTACGTGGTAATAGAAAAACTGGCATTTAGCCATGGCAGCATCAGCTGAATCAACTGCCCTTGGGAGTCCGGTAAATTCATTGTGATGGCTGGTCCTGATATATAGCAGTTACACCTACTGCTGCTCATGCAATCTAGCAAAATGCGTTGCTAAATTTAGCACAATATTTACCCCTACTGTGTCTATATGTTCTGATTAACCTGGCTGTCATCCTTCACCGATTCCAGCAATCAGTGAAAGCAACTGACATTTCTAGTGTGAGACCAACTAAAAGACTCTTTCAGCAGCTGTCAGTTGAAATACTTTGTAAAATTAATAGATGTTACCAATCCAGTTTAGAAATCTGTGAATCACCTAACTTGTAATTAATTTTCCTCAAGAAAAGAGCGTAAAATGATAGTCCATTCATCCAGTTCCCTCATCTGTTTATGTAAAGGTGCTGATATTTGCATGTGTGTGTTTTCTTCATAAAATGGTGGGATTCTTGAAGGAAAGTAAAGAATTAAGTACTTATTCATGCACAGAATGGCAGTAACATAAGCACCAAGATCTGAGGTTACTCTGTTTCATAACACATCCTGACATTCCACTCATCTTAGTCAAAGATATTTTAGCCTTTTAAATTTATTCAGTATCACCTTTTCCGACTGAGCGTATCAATTAGAGTATCATTTGTTGTCTGCCAAGCAAAGCTTAACAACCTCAACAAAATGAAGATAGTTACTTCCCAAGGAAGCAGTGTGGAAAAACTTCCTACTAACTTCCATAAATGCTGTATCACCCATAGAAATCATCAGACAGATGAAACAAAATGTGCTGGTTGGGAGGATGTCGTAACAATAGCAGGAAAGGGAAAAGCAGAAGCCACTGCTCATTACTGGTACAAGTAATACCAATGAAAAGTTGTGAGTATTATGGCCATTCAACAGCAGACAGAGCAGCACCACTCTCTGAGCTTTTCAGTGAAAACCTTCTCAGCTGAACCAGTGACTTAAAAGCCACAGGCATCATATCGCACTGCAGGTCTGTGAGTCATTTGAACTCCTGTGTTTTTAGCATGCCTAAAGGATCTAATCTGGCTTGATACAGAGCCATCAGAAGGTGCCCCAACCCAACACTTAAAGAATATTTTATAGTTGGTAACTTTTGTTAATCAAGATTCAAGGGAACAAGGTTATTCCTCTGATTGAAATAATGCAAGTAATTATTGTGAAGGTTTAGAGAGGTGATTTTAATTCTGCTGACCTCTAAGAAAGAATTATCTGCTTGCAAGGACTAAGGAACTAGTCCACATGTTGTGTATCACCACAACTGCAAATTTATCCTCCACAAATGATATATGCTTCTCCTGTAAGATAATGCCATAAACAACTTGGCACATTTAATCTAGACTCTGACTATAATTCCTTGCCAGAAGGGGCTGTAAACATAAACCTCCCTCCCCACAAAATGAGAAAAGAAACAAAATTGTGCTAGGTTGACCAGAACAGTTTTTTCTTTGTAAAAATTAGATGGCTAACTATGTGAAAAATATGGGGTGTTCTTTGTAAGGAGTGAAGAGGAGGTGCCATCAGGTAATGGCAGAGTGAAAGAATCCCCCAGCAAGGAGAAGCTCAGCACAGATGCAGAAGAATGCTTGGCAAATGCAGAGGTTCAGGGGAGAGAGGGATGAGGTCAGACCAGTGGGAAAGGATTTTGTCAGCTGCACACTGGATTGATGTGAGTTGTGGGAGACCAGGAGGAGGGGGAAGGAAGGAGGGTACAAATATCAGGAGGAGAGGCTAGCTGGTTCATACATTAATACTTCTGTAGCTGAATATGAGAGGGAGACATTAACTTGGAGATGTGAAAAAAAGAACTACTAAGGTAGAACAAGGGCCTGGATGTGAAGAGAGAAGGAAAGAGAAAAATCTAAGAACACTGCCATAAATAATCTCGTTATGCACAGACTTTAGATTAGAGTAGTGGTGCTGAGAGAGGATAAAATTGTTCCTGGGTTTGTTCTCCCACAAACAGTGGAAATCCTTGGTCCTCTGTGTATAAGTGAGTGCCAAGAAGAAAATAATCTGGACATGGTATAATCGTGCACTGCTCTCCAGGAGGAAGAAGCAGCTGAATTTTGAACAGGGCTGCAAGTGTCTTGTACTAGTGGACAGGATTTGGTCTGGTAGCAATAACCAGGAGTATGGGTAGAGGTTGCTCGATGTTGCAGTAGTCACTTTTGAAGTAACAGCTCTGTAAATGTTTTGAGAGGTGTATGATCACTGCAGGCCTGCACTGCAGCAGAAAGCTGAGCTCTCTCACAGCAAATGCCATTGGAAGATGTTTGGTGCTAAACAGCTGCTCATAAAACTCAGTAGGGTGCTGTTGGGAACACGAAAATTGAAGTAGCAGCTGATGCTGTCAGACTGGAGACTTACTGTTTTTAAACTGATACAAGTCCTTTCCTATTGGAAGTTTTCATTCTGAACTTTAACATTTATTTTAACAAAGTTGTGGCTAAAAGAATCATCACAGAAATAATCTTTCTAAAGCTCATTACAGGATGGAGATTGTTCATCGAGTCACAGTTCATAACAATAACATCAATAGTGTCATCACAAAATACTTTCAGAAATATTGTGTGAGAAGTACTATATTCAAACAGCCCCAAGAACAAGGAGCTACCCTTTTAAGGCAAATTTCCACCTCTGTGTAGAGCTAATGATGATAACAGGACCTGCCTTGAATGAAGCTCTGTTTTATGTAGCCTTCTTTCCTCTGAAGTGCTGACTTAGAAATTGAAAACTACCAATTATAAATCTGTTAATTTACTTGAGGCTTGGATTTTATTTTGGATAGTTTAGATTTGGAAATGTATACAAATGCACTGAGTGCTGAGGGCAATGTGTAAGGTGTGTGTTTCTGATGTGCTGCTTATTAGAGAACGTATTTTTTTAATTTCAGCTTATAAATGAACAAATGTTAAAAAATCCTATTCAAAGTGGCTTGAGTTACCTTTTGGAGAAAAAAAAAAAAAAAACTTCTAAAACTTGGATGGTCTTTCCAACAACTTTTTGAAACTTTCCCAGTCTCTCATTTTGTACCTCCTGGGCCCTGTGACATCATAATTAATAAAATCTTGTCATCAGGAGCTTCCTATCAAATTAAATCATTTCACAGAGTTTTTCTGCATTTAATTCTGTTTAGCTGAATGTTTACTGACGAGTCAGTTAGCTACTACTTAGTTTGTTCAACTTAATGTCATCACATCACCATGAGATCACCACAGCAAATATTCATCAACAGCAGCATTGTCATGTCTGGCTGGTTGCTACAGGCTGGCCTTAGGCTGTCCACATCCAGGAGGCTGGCTGGTCAGTGACCTTGGTCCGGCTGCAACATACCCAGGTTAACCTGTATGGGGCATGGGGGTTAGATATGACTCTGTATTTCATTGGTGAGGTTCACCCCTACATATAGTACAACTCCTCAAGCATGACCTAAGGAGGTAGAGCAGTCTGTAAAGGCAGCCATGATAAAGTGCAAGTGAATTGGTGTCTGCACGTGGAACAGGCCATGTTGTGTGGTGACAGTTACTGCAAGGAGAAGCTATAATTTTAAAGCACTGGCAATTATTAGGGAGCAAGGTAGTAGATATATCAACGGATATCAATATACCAGCCCAGGAGTTTCCATATATATTGATATAACTGGGCATCAGATCGTTTTGTGTGCACTGAGTAGTACTACCATAGACTCCAATATTCTGGAGCTGAACAGAAGATGATAAATGCATGTTAGTGTTACTCAAACCTAGTGTGAATTACTTCTTTAAGTACAGTGCACATCTGCCAAGTCCTGTTGTGGTGGTACAGCCCCCCGGACCATTCTGAGATCCCTATTGTGATGTTATCTTGATCATAAGGACTTGGGTGTCAGGCAATCTCTGTCCACACCTGGGCTATCTGCTGCCTGAATGGTACATCAGAGCGTCTCAGCACAGATTGTGGCCAGAATGTAAATTACTGACCAAAGCAAATCATCTCGAGATCCTATAAATAGCAATCCAAGAGGGAGACCTCTTTGAGCTCTCCGGGACCACAGCAGGATGTGTGACCCAGTATCTCCCCCTGAGCTGGGACATCTCTCAGGGTAGATTTCACTAGGATTGAAGAATTGCCCATACATTTTGCGAGGATTGAAGAATTGTCCATAGATTTCACGAGGACTGAAGAGTTGTCTGTAGATTTTGTGAGGACTGAAGAATTGTGCATTGATTTCACGAGGACTCAAAGAACTGACTTTGTGAGGTTCACCAACTGTCCGTTGATGAATGCCGGCACATAAAAGTGAGTAATTCACAAAACTCACAAAAAGGGAAATTTTGATCACAGGTTAACCTCGGTGTGTGCATGTGTGTATGTGTAATTTGGCTACATATATATATCCCTATATACCATCCCATCTCACATAAACTGTTGACCAAGGCTGAGACTAAGATTGGACCTAGCCGCACCTAGACTCCTCTCTAAAAGGAGTTTAGAAAGCAAGGAGGTCTATTCTGAATCTCGTGACTCAATGGGAGGGTCCCCCTTATCCCCTGCACTCACGACCCCTCTGTGTAGCTGAATTCTCCTCTGTGTACTTCTTCCATGTAAGTAATAGAGTGAACCTTGCCATTCTCGAATCTTTAAGTTGCTGTCTTGATTTTAACAAATTCCATCAAATCACTGTTTCAAATTGGCTGATGCCTAAGTGTTGTTAAGAATTATACAACCTAATACTGTGATCTATCCCAGAAATATTAATAAATCTTAAATTGCTGCTAACCAAAGCCATGTAAAAAAAATGTATTTGCGACAAATTGGTGTAGTCGGCAGGATCCACAAATCTGTATTTGCGACACCTGTCTTCAGAGATTGTTTTCCCAAATATCTGTAAATGGACACAGTCCAGCTCAAGGTGCACCTAGGTATATCAGGGAGTGATATGTTTCTGAGTTTTTGAAACAGAAGTGCTGTAAAAGTAGAATGCACTGGCTATTGTTTTGGCTGCTCTAAGCAGAAGGCACCACACGTCCGTATGAGGCCAGGTTGGCTACATTGGGGTTCACACTACCATGTAGGTCAGAAACCAGTCAAGCTCGGGTGCTGAACACAGTACCTTTTACAGAGAGGGCCACTAAAAGGTGTTGGGGCCCCAGAGCAAATCTTTATTGACTCCTGGCAGCCCCAGTCCTGTTGGTATTTTACCTTGTGATCTGAATGAAGCACAGGCAGTCTGAATTTTGTACAACTCTGGGGAGCAAGTAGATCTTGCTACTTGATTTTTGTGCAAGGTCAGTGGAGCAAATCCCTACCAAAGCCAAGCTTTTCAGCTAACTTTCTAGTCATGTCAGCAACATCCAATAACACAGAGCCACTGCTGATCTTGTCCATCCAGTGGAACAGTGTAGGACTTCCTGTAGATTCACCTACAGGCATCAAAATAAAGCTTTTTTTTGTTCAGTGGGGATAAGATCCTCTCACAGAGAAGCTGAAAATCTGAATCATTCCCCAAGAGTGCCTGTCACCTTTCATGGTAAGACAAGTAAGACAATTGGGCTCCTAACCAAGAAACTTTGCCTAGGTGGGGTGGATGTGGCTGGAGTATAGACTTGTGAGTGGCCCCTTAAAAAAGAGTGCTGTTTTCCTCCTCTCTGCAAGCCCTTTAAAACCTAGCGATCCATCCCCAGATATTAGCAAGGGCATAGGTAGAGCAATAAACTGTTCCAGGGGGAATAAAAATCTGTGTTGATACCCAATCATGAAGGATATCGAAGCTAACAAGGTCAGGACAGTCCTCAAATTCTGTGATTCAGGGAGGTAAGAAGAATCAAGCAGCTGCACAGCACCCACCACATGGTCTGTGTCTTCCATGTGGTGCAGGCTCTAGGTCCTAATAACATTCTGGCACCAATGCATATTAACAGTGCAATTTCAATAATCAGCATATTTTGTCAAATAATTGTTAGGCTGATGGTTATAAGAGGTGACACTGCCAATATCTCATAAAGGCTGAAAGAAATATTTCCCATTTCCATGCTGCATAAACAAAGCATGCCAGACAACCTCAGGAATGCTAATGATCTCCAGCTCTTTAGTATATTAAGTATTCATCAATTGAGCACAGACCACAACAACGTTTGGAGAGTCCTTAAACACATGAGAAACACATGAGAAATGATGTAAAGTTTATATGAGCTCATATAATCTTGGTTGGTTATAGAGTCAAGCATAAGATCATAGAAATCAGGTCATGTGTGCCATATCTTTCCTACTACAAGGTTGTGCCCTACATTATATTTGCTGGTGCCACATCCAGCCCAGATTTAATTGACTCAAGCAATGAGTCATCCACTGCTTCCCCTATGGCATTATTCCCCAATCTAACAAATGACATTGTTGGGATTTTTTTTTTCCCTGATAATCAGACTTCACTGTCCTTAATTTCATCCCATTACATAATACCTCACACTTATGCAGTAACTGCCATCCAAAAGCTTTGCAAGTGTTAATTGAGTTTCATAACAGCCCCCCATGAAATAGATAAGTTCTGAGTCAGAGATGCAAAAACCTGAGTTACTTGCCATAGGCCGCATATGGGATCATATCAAGCACAGCTGGGTCTACCTCATTGACTGGGAGCTGTCTGCATGCAGCTTATGTGATAATCAAGTCATAAGAAGTCTTTTCTAGGCTGCAGCTCTAACCTCTCTCCTACCAGTGTCTGTCTGCGCCATGAAAAACCATTTACTCCTGCATTAATATTTGTGCCTTTCAAACATTCTTATGTATATCTTTCCCTGGTCATTATTTTTATACTGTTGATATTTGCTCTATCTATAAATAAACCAAGCCCGTTATTATTTCACTCTTTCCTCATGACTCTCTGATCTACAGACATATCTTTGCAGATTATGTGCCCAGAGTTATACTCTGTGGAGTTTAGGCAGATAAGTCATGCTGTGACTGTTATCCTCCCAGCCTGTGATGTGATACAAGGGGCATAATCCAGCTGGCTGCTCCAGACTTTGTCAGCTGAGACACAAGAGCTCACTGTGCATGTGCTGTTATCCTATTGTGAAGCAAAGTAACATGGGTTCATGTGAGTCACCATCAACTGACCGTATTTTTCCACACAATGCAGCAGTGTATCTTGCTCAGTTACCACATCTCAAATGAAGGACCCTGTCTAACCGCTGGGGACAGGAACCTCTACAGGCCAGCACAGGCCTTCTGTATGATAAACCCTTAATTTTCTTTAATGAATGCATTTGTTTTTAGAATACAAAATTAGAAATGGCATTTTATTGTATGCATTAGCATAGGATCTCAGGTTTCTAACTGAAGCAATTCAGGCAATATTCTAGATCATAATGCAAATGCAGACAAGAACTAAAAATCTTCTGGCTACTTTGAAAACTAATCTCCCTCTGATTTTCATCTTGCTGAACATAATTGCTTTCTAAGTATTTCTCTTCAATTTGCTTATTAGATTTTCGGTGATATTTATCTGACCACTGTTTTTCTAAATCAGATATAACTTTATTGCTTATCTGTGTTTCTACAACACCTCTCTCCCAGATTATTTTGCAACATCTTTCTGCTGTCCTCCCTGCTTTTGCCACCCTTTCTTAATGAATGAAAAGGTTGAGTGGATGATGGAGATTCCTGCCATGTAAAATTCAAGGTGCTTTAATATGGCAGAAACACATACTTGCAAAAATTTCTAAAGTGATGAATGACTCAATGTTTTTCTGTGTTCTACTACATATAACTAAAAGCTTATCATACATGCAAAGGTTGTGTCCTACAAGTAGGTTTCGGTACAGGATGTCCCTGAAATAATCTTTATACAGTACCCATCACTCCTTCTCCCTGCAAGCAAAAGCAAACTCACATAAGGAAAACTAGCAGTCCTCCCGCCACTGGGCAAAACAGCCCTGGAATATGGGAAAGACCTTTCTTTCCAGAAAAAAACAATAGATAGTTCAGGGTATGAACTAGTGGCTGTCACACCTGCATACCTAATGGGTGTTTCTGAGCTCTTTACCTAACTTAGAAATTGCTTTCAAAAAGGTTCACAAAAACTGAGGCTAACATCTTCCATTAGCCAGCCCTGCAGCTCACAGACCTTGCAGAAAAATCTGCTACTTCTGCATAATTAAAGGATCTGCAAACTACCAGTCAAGATAAAAAGATCAAGGGCTATCATAAATCTTGCTGCCTCATGGGATGAGCTCACCAGCAGCAGAAAAAGATGTGTATTTTCCTTCTATGAGGATTACTTGCTCACGTATGATATAGAAGTTTGATGATTTCCTCTCTAGTATTTGTCGTGGAGCTCTACTTAAGGACACAACCAAGTCTCTTTTTCTAGGACAGCTCCTGTATCCAAAAATGCTGTCAAATTATTTGCCTATCTGGTCTGACATTTAGCAAGGGACTACACTGAGCAGAGTTAGTGTGGAATTTTATTTATTTACTTCATAAGAATGTGTTTATGGATCAACACTGACATTTTTTCATGGAAATGTGTCAATTCAGATAAAGCTTTTGCCAGGAAAGTTTCCTACTGTCCAGAACCCAAGTTAGAGAGACCTGGGGAAGGGCAGACGACTCAAGCTGACAGAGGTAAAGAATTCAGTGTCTGTCTTCTCCATATATTTTGCCCCTGATGACAGTTGTAATTAGTAGGGCCCAGCCATGCCACTTATATGTCTTTTGACATTTTTTAGAAAATGCTGGAAGAAGTTAATATTTTTGCCCTTTGTTTCTTATTTTTACTACAGGAAGGTTTTGGATTGATCACCGTGTGGAACACTGACAAACAGTGACGTCCACAAAATATTTCTTGCTTTCCATCCTTTCCTAATATTGTGTCTGTAATAAAGAACAATTTCTTCTTAAGACTCCATGTAGTCTTGGGGAATCTGGAAGTAAAACTTCATACTTGTCTTACTCTACACTCTTTACAGAAGCTTAGAAGGTGAAATTATATGATCTTGTCAATGCCTTTCTTGGCAGTTAACCTCAAATTGCTTCCTTCTTCCACCAAATTCTACTATACTTTCTCTTCATTTGTGAAAGATCAGTAAAATACTGGAAGAATCTGTGTACAGAAGTGCAATTTCTGGAATAAAAATTAAAAAAATAAAAAATAAAAATTCAAACTTGTCTGTTTACAAAAGGCTGTTTGGAGCCAGCAGTTTAGACTGCAGTAAACAAGAGAGCAAGAGGCAGGCACCAGTTTTCTTTAAGACAATAAAGAATACCTATTTCTGATCAGTTCTGAACAAGCAAGTTTAAGCACCCCTGGGTTTTAGTACAGATATGAGATAAAAGCTATGTTAAAAACAGATTAGGCTTTGTGGCTATTTTCTTGTGCTTGATGATGTTAATTCCTCTTCTTTCTTAACATTAAATTACTGTATTTCATTTTGAATCTTTTAGGAATAGTAATAATGTTGAATAAAGTTTTGAGCTCAAGCTCTATACCAGCCTGATCAATCATAAACTGTTTTCAGGTCGATAAATAATCTTTCTAAGTGGTTTGCAGAGAAAGCAAGCAATTTTTTCCCAGTTCAGTGTTATTCTTTTGGTGGGTTTTTGTTTTGTTTTGTTTTTGTAATGTTTTCCTTTCAATTGTGCTAATAGTTTAGCACTTGATGAACTTCAAAAAAATGGAATCTTTGCTCTAGTAAATATACAAAACTTTGAAAACTCTTCCAGGACTGTTAGTCTCACAAGTCAGCAAAATTTAGCAGTGGGAAATCTGGGAAATTTCCACGTGTCCTACATTTATAGCCAGTTTTCAGTTTCACTTCTCTGTGAAAATGATTTTATTTTGCAGCATATTAGATTGCATAAAACATCATTTTCACAAGCAGACAGGGAGTAGGGAAGGTAAATAAGGTAGACATGATGCTTTGACTCATTCTACCCATGCAGGGTGATTGTCCTGTGATTGTAGTAACCTTTCATTCCCCTCATTTGAGCTTGTGCCTTTCCCCACCACAGAAAAGAGTGCTTAAAACAAGTTCAATGCAGGAGACAGCCAACAGCACATGGGATTACTATCCTTTTTAACATTAGAGGGAATGCAGTTGCTGCAGCTAATTATGACTGCTTACAGGTAATCTCTAGTATGCTCATCTGGACAATCTTAGTTTCTCCATAAGAGCCAAATTTGGACATATTAAAAAGTAAAAGCAATGTAAAAGTCAAAGCTGAGAATGGCCAGATGAGTGTTGCTACAGGTCATTTCTGTGCCTTTCCTACCAGTTTTGCCACACACACACATAGGCAAAACACAGGAGAACATGAAACACACACACATGCAAAACAAAACATACAAATGACAGTACTTATCATGCCTAACCCAGTTGGATCCTGTCATCTTCAGCTACCACGACCTCCCAGGGAAGCATTAAATTGCCTCAACATAAGCTTCTCACGCCATTTGAGGTGCTGTAGAGTATCTGGTATGACCTCTGGTTGTGGCTTTAGAAGGGTGTGGGTCTCCCATGGATCTTAGGATGTCTTTCTACCAGCTCTGTGTGGGTGGCTTAGCTACCTTACAGTATCTACAATGTCCTGAGAGGCCTATATTTTGGTAAGGGGTCCCTGCTCCCAGTGTTGCAAGCTATGGAAAAGATGCATTTTCACTTCCAGGAGAATCCATAAGTGTGAGAAGATGGGGATGAGGCAAAATCTCATCAGGGGCAGGTTTTGTTTTGCCGATGTGACAGAGGTTTGGTGCCCTGCACTTCAGCGAGATACTCATTGCCTTTTCTGTACATATACTGGTGTAGTCATAACTACAGGAGGGTAAAGGACTTCCATGAAACTGCTTACTGCCAGGGCTTTCTTCACATCCGCAATTAGACCCTTTGGGAGGTACTCTATAAAGCAAAAACCATGTCTGTGCCTACTGTGGCTTGGAAATGCAACCTGGGACATCCATCCCTTGGGGGTAAATGCACCAACATGCCCTGTCTAGGACTGCAGAGGGGTGTGAGATACAGTGCACAGGACTGCATGGGGCTCTCCTGGTGAAAAGAGGGTGTAATGGCCATCGCACACCAGCCCTTGCCCTCCCTGCAGCACCCATGGTGGCCCTCCAACCAAGCAGCCCAAGGAGAAAATCCAGGAGAACGGTTCCCCCCGAGCAAATCTGCTGCTCAGGCCAGCAACAGGCTGGCTTTCAGCTGACATAATGGCGAGCGAGACTGAGCGCAGCCCTGTAAGTGGAGCTGTGGGAGCACAGGGAAAATTCTCACCTAGCAAGCCTTAAAAGAAAGGTGCAATCTCAGCTCCTTTACAGTCAAAGTGGGAATGGAGATAATTTAAAGTTGTTCAGACTTTAAAAAAAAAAAAAAAAATCACATTCACCCTCTTTTTCCCCCTCTGTACTTTCATCTGGTGGAAAATCTGATTCAAAAGGCAGTTGTGTGCTTCGGAAAATCTGGCTAGGGTGTCAGTTCACTTTAAAAAAGAGTGGAGAACAAAAAAGCCAAGCTCCCATGCCCATGATGACCCTTAAGGGAACTTAATTAAAAGTGGTGGTGAAAGAAAGGTAAGCAGTTAAGTGTCCACACCACACAGGGTACAGTAAGCCAGACTACTCAATACCTGTTAAGATAATGTTTGTCTCTTGCTCCCATCTCTCTTTCCTTCCTCACTCCCCACTCTCTGTGCCAAAGGTGAGTGGTAGAGCAGGGGAGGAGGTAAACAGCAGGCAGCAGTGCCATTTCTCAAGTCCTGTTTCCCAGGGAATTGCTCTTACAAAATTTTTATTTTACTCTGCTTCTTTTCTCTCATATCAGGAATCTGGCCCAGAACTTGCCTGCCAGAAAAGAAAAGAAAAGAAAAGAAAAGAAAAGAAAAGAAAAGAAAAGAAAAGAAAAGAAAAGAAAAGAAAAGAAAAGAAAAGAAAAGAAAAGAAAAGAAAAGAAAAGAAAAGAAAAGAAAAGAAAAGAAAAGAAAAGAAGAGAAGAAAAGAGAAGAAAAGAAAAGAGAAGAAAAGAAAAGAAAAGAAAAGAAAAGAAAAGAAGAGAAGAAAAGAGAAGAAAAGAAAAGAAAAGAAAAGAAAAAGAAAAGAAAAGAAAAGAAAAGAAAAGAAAAGAAAAGAAAAGAAAAGAAAAGAAAAGAAAAGAAAAGAAAAGAAAAGAAAAGAAAAGAAAAGAAAAGAAAAGAAAAGAAAGAAAAGAAGGAAAGAAAGAAAGAAAAGAAAGAAAGAAAGAAAGAAAAGAAAGAAAGAAAGAAAGAAAGAAAGAAAGAAAGAAAGAAAGAAAGAAAGAAAGAAAGAAAGAAAGAAAGAAAGAAAGAAAGAAAGAAAGAAAGAAAGAAAGAAAAGAAGGAAAGAAAGAAGGAAAGGAAAGGAAAGGAAAGGAAAGGAAAGGAAAGGAAAGGAAAGGAAAGGAAGAAAGGAAGAAAGAAAGGAAGAAAGAAAGAAAGGAAGGAAAGAAAAGGAAAGGAAGGAAGGAAGGAAGGAAGGAAGGAAGGAAGGAAGGAAGGAAGGAAGGAAGGAAGGAAGGAAGGAAGGAAGGAAGGAAGGAAGGAAGGAAGGAAGGAAGGAAGGAAGGAAGGAAGGAAGAAGGAAGAAAGAAAGAAAGAAAGAAAGAAAGAAAGAAAGAAAGAAAGAAAGAAAGAAAGAAAGAAAGAAAGAAAGAAAGAAGAAAGAGAAAGAAAGAAAGGAAAGAAGGAAGAAAGAAAGAGAGAAAGAAAGAAGGAAAGAAAGAAAAAGAAATCCTGTGCAGGACGGGGTCATGTTCCAGTGAACTCATTCTAAACATAACTTTTTCATTTCAGCACTCCTGCTCTGGCAGCATCTGAATTCCCTGCCCACCTGGTGGCTCAGGGCTTAATGTCTCTATTCCCATCACTCTCCAGCCCTATAAAGAAAAACCTCTGCGGCATACAGCAATCAGATAACAGGCTTCATAGGGCTGAGTTGTAGGACTTTTCATCTAGGTTGAACAATTAACTTGCTATCATTCTGCTTTGCCTCCTGCCATTCATTTTCTCTATTCTCCACTACAGAAATTTGCATTTGCTCTCCTTTTTCACACTGCTTCATTAAAATCTGTCTCAGGCCACCTTCCCCTCCAGCTGCCTGTGGATCCTCCATAGCCTTTCACCAGAGGGACAGGGTGCAACCCACCCTGCTTGTTCTGGGAGGAGGGTGAGGAGCCCACAGCAGGAGAAAAGCAACAAGGCAACAGGCAGTAGCCTCAAAGAGCTTGTTTAAAACTTAGCTGTTTTATGCTTTGACTAGTGCTAGTTTGGGGAACTGCAAAACAGCATAGTATGTCTGTGAGCTCATTACAGCTGGTGGAGATGAAATTGTATGGATCTGATGAAACTGGAGGTGGGGGGACATGTCCCATCTCTTCTTTTTTTAGAAACTCTGGGCTTTTCTGCCTTTCCTTACCTGGAAAGGAGTTGATATCTTAATTTTGGTTTTATACATCATTAACACACAGGGCAGGGAGTCAAGACTATTCCTGGCACAGGATTTTTGCATGACCTTGATAAGTTACCCTAATGGGATCATGCTGATGCTCAGAAACTCTGAAAATCGGGCCATGGAGGTGCCTAAATATGGATGAAATGCCCACATTTCAAATGCTGAACTTAACCACTTTGCCCTTCAATTTCCCTACTTAAAAGAAATCAAGCTAATAACATTTTATCAGGCTCAATACTTTAGTGAGGAAAGAAACTGCAGTGACTGGCATAAATTTCTAGCAAAAGTATGTTAATTCATTTCTTAAAGGCCATTTAGGATGGTAAGATGAAGGTGCTATACAAATGCAAAATATCTCACAAAATTTTTGTGTTTTTCTTCTCTGTCCAAATATATAGTTCATACTTGCAAATATGTATATCAGATCTCTGTCTTATTAAATATAGTCAAGAAAATATTTCAAAGCAAATGGATTAATATTAGCTTGTTTGCCTGTCATAAAAATATTAATATCTGCAATACAGATAAAGAATGAGAAACAAATAGATGTTACAGAGAGCGACTTCCATTTGGAAGATATGCTCAAAGTCTCACACAGATGAAATGTCACAGGCTTTCTAAAAATTATAGATCATAAGTTTCTGACATGGAAGGTTACCTTGCTTTGGACTTCATATGATGGATAAAGATGAATTAATCACTGGAGTAGAAGCTGGTCGTTGCCTAGGAACCAATGATCATGACCTCATTGCATTCAATATACCCAAACAAAGGACAGCCCCAAAGAATAAAATATATGCGATGCTTCAGAATGGGTACTTCCAAAAATCAAAGGAAACTCTGAACTGCATTAGCTGAAAGGAAAGCATCTACTTTAGTGAAATATTTTAAAGGAACTACATTTATATAACTTTCTATTGTAAGTCCTAGAAGAGTTAGTTACAGTGATTTTTGTGCCAATGATGCTAATTTTTAATGAACATGCTGATGATAATGATGTTTCAAAGGACTGGAAGATAGTTTGAAAAAAAATAAATAAACAAGCAGAAATCTGGATAACTGAAGATTGATTAGTGTAACATTATACCCAGGCAAAATAATGGAAAAGGTAGCATGTTCTTCAGAATTATTTCATGTCAATCAAGTAGCTGCTGTAAAACAAACAAAAAAGCAAACAGGTCATAGTCTTTCAGATTACTAATTCAGATGGCAAAGGTCATTTACAGATGTGATTTACTTGGGAATATTATTAGTAATTTAAAGTAATACAAAATAATATTCTGATTAAAAATGACATTTTACATCTCTGGATGACCTATTTAATGGATCTAAGAAATGGCCAAATGACAGCTCTTGAGTACTGATAGGGAAAATGCAGCGAAAAGCTGTGTTCCTAGTGGGATTCTTTAAGGATTGTTACTATGCCTTACATTATTCAATATTATTATATTAATGAGGAGTAATAAGAACAAATTTGGTGCTCACTTAGAGATTAGTGGAACAATATAACATGATAGGCACAAGACATTTATTTAGAGCAATCTCTTTGTTGAATAAACTGGGATCTACTGAAAGAAAATATATTTTAATACAGGACAGCAGACTAAGTCTCCTAACTGCTACTAAAAGATGTGACTATAACATCTGACCTAGCTGCAAGTTGCTGTTAGTTGGAAAGTTTTATAGAGGAGGGATCAGCTTTTAGCTCTCCTGTCTTTGTCCTCTGTCCCTAAGCCTCTCTGGTGAGAGAGCAGGCACTGGGCTGGCTGGAATTTCCATTTGCCCAAGCACAGATGTCCTTACATTTTAAATGGAAAATCATATGTCTAGGGTCAAGAAACAGGTATGGTTCAAGCAATGGTTAACTGGTTCAAATACACAGGAGATCAGACTAGATTTCTAGTTGTTTCTTCAGTCCTAAACCCTGTAAATCACAAGCAGCCTAACGTGTAAAATGGTCAGCAAGGAGGTAGCTAAGGATTTTGTTTCAGTGTGTATGTTGTATAAGAGAAAGCAGCATCTTCACCCCAAAGCCTGGCACAAGGGACCATTCTGCTGCTGCATGGGGCCAGCGTGTGCAGAGCCCAGGCGCTGGGGTCGGTCAGGTCCCAGGCTCCACCCACACAGAGCAGAGCAAGCTGTGAACCTCCGAAACCAAGGACTTTTGGATCTCTACTTGTGATTGAGTCCTTCATGTCACCTTCCCCCATCCCAACTTGGAGCTGCCCTGGATGCCTTAGCAAGTCAGAAATGGTACCTTGTTACTTCCCAGAAACCACAGGTGGCATTATTGTTCTTCCCTTTCTTCAAGTCAACACTTTGCAGGTGATCTGAGTGAACTGGGAAGAAGAAAGTACATTAAGTTATTTTGTAGCACTCAGAAAAAACTTTTGATGCAATCCATGTTTTGCCACACATCTACCATGTAAGAACACGGTTAATTTGCGTATTTATGCCATTCCGTGCACATCCTCAATGCTTTCTATAAACACTGTAAGGTCAACATCATTGGAATATGTATTCTTTGCCAGAGTTTTGTGCCAGTAAAATTTTTGCTTTTTTGGCGTTTTTTATGAGCAGAGATTTTATCAGGTCTGTAAAGTGCTTTCATATCTTTGTAGTTCAATGAATTGAACTTTTTCTGGAAATTACGTACCATCAACACCTTATATGCCTGACCAATAGGATAGCACTGTTTCCTTGGTAAATACACAGAACCTTTATTAAACTACACTAAAGGAAAGTTAGTCTAAATTCTCTTCAGTTCCTCCGTTGTTTGGAATAGCTACTCTTGAAACTTTGTCTTCTGTTGTATGTCCCTGCTGCCTTGCATTTTTTAGATTCTTTTGAAATTCCCATGCTTTGCTTGTCTTTTTACCAGCAATTGATAAAGCTTAGTTGAACACTTGAATCTTAAAAGAAATATATTTAGGTTTTGAGATTGTCATTAAAAATTTAGATGCAAAAAAAATTATTTCCTCATCTTGAGATGGCACATCTGCTCAGTAAACCTGGCACTAGTCTTTACTGGCTTTGTTCTTTTTTCTCCCAACACCTGCCCCAACCTGAACACCTGTGAAGACAAGCCAGACACAGCAGCATTAAATGGACATTAGTGATCTGTATTGCCAGTTCTCAAATCCACGTTGTGTCAGGAAAGAACAGAAAGGAGGGTCTGAAAAGCAAGCCGACTGTGAAAAAAAATAGTCAAAATGAGCCAAGCCAGCATAGTGAGAGATCCTCCTCACAGAAAATGTAATGGCAACACTGAAACATTTGAAATAGTCAAAACAGGAAAAAGAGTTCAACTTAAGTGTAATCATGCCACAAGAGTTGTCCGAATAGTTCTTGGATCAATTCTTGTGATGCTACTTAGAGTAATGTCAGAGCTTACTGGTCATCTTCCAGAGAATCTACCAGCTGCCCGCTATCAACATCGCAGCACTCATACACTCATCTTTTCCTCTTCATTATAAATCTGACTGCTAGTGCTTTAAAAGCTCTTTTCCCCCAAACAGCAGAGATCCTATTTTTGTGTAGTTTTGTTAAGAACAGTCATTTTATTAGCAAGTACTTGACCTGTTGCACACACTTATAACTATAGGAATTCTTAAGTATTTAAAATAAACTATTCTTAATTATCACACTATTAATATGTTAGTAAAAAAAGACGACTGTGATATATCATATCCTGAGTACTATATAATACTACTTGGAGATAACATTTATATGAAACATACATTCTCTGTGGAAATGTAGGATTCATTTTGCATTATTTAAAACTGTGTCACACTGCTACAGCACACCAAGGAGCTGGTGTTGAAAGAGGATACAGGTAAAGCTGTGACTAGATGTAATAAAGCACAGGAGAGATAAATGCTGACAAGGGAGGGTATGCAAAGGACCTCAAGCAATTATTTTAGAAACTGTGTGTCTGGTTCTTGCCCACATTGCGCTTTCAGAAGTCATTGGATATTTGAGCACCAAGACTGCAAAGACCAAGGCATACCTGCCCAGCTGATGTTTTACTGCAGACAGCTCATCTGCACTTGGAGTCACTGAGCAGCAATCATGTGAAAGGTGCCATGTCATTTTAACACTTTTATAGATAAGGCTAAAAAATTTAAAAAATGGTAGAGCACCATGGCAGGAAACTCACTGTCCTACAAGTGTGCAAAATGCAGGTCATTTCTGCAAAGTATTTCTCAAATCAGTCACTAGATTTAAAGAGAAAAACAGAACTGAAAATCTGGATAATGGCAAAGGTTTAACTACTTCTGACAATAATTGGCAGTGGAGAAATGCATATGCTGTAGATGATGTCCCGGCTTCACTAACTGTGACACCAGATCTTTTAACTGAGCTCTTTTAGGATTAGAATTTGACCCTAAATACCTACACAAGGCAAATAAATGAGCCATAGATAACTACAGGGACTTATGAAAGAAACTGAACGCTGAAACAGAGAAAAATAAGCAGGAATGACACAAAACTTCCTGTGTTTTACTGTGATTTTTACAAAGCAGTGGTGTCTTCACCCGTAACTCCCTACAGAGTCCAAGGAAAGAAATAAGTAGGAATAATTTTTTCAATATAATTGCATTCTTACGTATTTATTTTACTCAATTGCCTTTCAAACACCCTGTGACCGACTGTAGGTCTGTGGCACATCAGCACATATTTAACTACCTGGCTGAACTGGGGACTTGTCATGCAAGAAAATTAGCTGCAGCCATGGAGCACTGGAAAAGAGTCACAGAGAGGCATGGATTAATGGGAGGGGTGTCTACAGCAGCACCACAGCACATCACAACATTGTCTTTCCACACCACCCCTCACCCTCTCAGTGGCACCCGCTGCTGGTGCACAGGTCTGGTACCACACCACAATCATGGCTTCACGGTGCCATCGTCCCCTCAGTCTGAGTAGGGCAATGTGCCAGTAGATCTTACCTGAGATGAGATGCTGCATCTCTTTACTGGGGCTCATCAACACTAAAAAAGATACACAGGAGGTAAGTAGTAAATGCAATTGCTTCATTCTAGCAAGGGGAGTTGCCCTACCTCAAATACTGTTGGACCTCCCAATGTTCAGCTGATACATTTTACATTTTTCTCAAATAATCTCAGCTTTTCAAATATATTTACTGAGAGAGCAAGGGAGGGGTGGCCTTCCAGAGCCCTGGCTTACAAGCTGCACCAAAAAAGAGCTCAGTGGAGCTGCAAGCATGATCTGAAACCAAAGATAATTTACTGGGTTATTTCTTTACAAAATAAATTGTTTATGATATTTTATGAAACACCAACGCCAGTGTCCATGAAAACAGAATGCTGTATTTATGAGGCAACCCTTATGAGAGGTAGTATAATTTTAGTGTCTTATACTTGAACTATGCTAAAAATATATTACTTTATCATCAGGGAACAGTTATAGTGAAAAAAAAAAAAAGAGCAAGATCACAACCTTGAAGACTGAACAGTTCTGGGCAGCTGAGAATTAGGCAAAGAGATACAGCATGTTGTTCTCTGGTGGTGTGGTGGTGCACAATTAAAAAGCTGTAGTGGTCACCCAGCCTGTTGCCTGTTTGCCCAGCCCAGTCCACAGCAAGCTGCCTTCCCTCTCGTGCCGGGCTCTGCCAGGCTCCTGTAGATTTTGAAACTCTGAAGCAGCTACGGGTTGGTAGGGAAGGGGACATGGTGGAAGCAGGGGATGTGTGTGAAGCTTGATGTGCCCCTATGAAACCCTTGGGGTCATAGCTCTACCTGGTTCCCCCACTGGACTGCAAACACAATGGGCAGAAGTCCAAGGGAAGCGCTGGCGGTGAGGTGATGCATTCCCCTGTGTCAGATTTCTGGAACACAGCAGCAGCAGCTGAAAACAGTCAGAAGGGTTTAAGTATGTGCACAATCATCAGAAAGCAAGGGAGAGAGCCTCTGCTAATGAGAGAGAAGGTAAATAGAGCCTGAGAAACTGGAAACATTCTTTGGTTTGGCTTACAGATGGAAAAAAATCTTAAAAGGCATTGTGCACAGCGGAGAGTCCATTAATCACAGGAAATGCACTTCCTCAAGTACAGTAGGGATATATGGGAGCCGGTCGTTTTTCAGACCGTTACTCAAGAGCTTTCCAGAATTTCAGAATATGCCAATCCTTCCTCAAGACCCAGGTGACATGATGTGGCAACGGAGTGACGGATTTGATGATGGTGATATAGAGCTTTGTTGGGCTGGACAAAGACATCACTCCTAGGCTTTGGAAGCCCACAACAAATTTGACACAGGTGCCCTGCCTGGCTTGGCACAGCCAGCCCTTACCAAATATCCTGCCAGCCACATGCATGACATAAGTGATGTGGGAACTTGCTGAACTGTAAATCAGTCTCCAGTCTGGGCACTTTCCACATGATCATCAAATCCTGGAGGAGATATATCCTGCTATGGCAATAATTTAAAAAAATGCAGCAATATTTTAGAACTAGTGGGCAAATTGTCATGCCTGTATTAACATCTGAAAAGAGCCGTCTATTTAAATTTTGAAAGTATCTCTCTGCCTTGGCCTTTGAACCTAAAACCCCAGAGACAGATGCAGTATTGACATTGTACAACCAATGATGGGCTATAAACTGGAACTCTACATGTCAGTGGGAGCTGGAAAAAATAATCTCTGCTGGCAGTCACCTATTAGGGCTTGACAAATTTTCAAAGTAACAATTTCATACATAGCACCCTGGTTTAGTAGTAATACCAGACTCTTATTTGTCAGTTCACCACATTTTCTAATATTGTTCATGCAAGGTCCTACACACAAATTCAGTCTTCATAACACCCCACTGAACTGAGACAAATTCACTCTAAACCAAAAATATTTCACCAAATCCCCAGCAAGGCAGTGAAATGCTCTAGCAAGCACCAAGGAACAGGTCCAGAGAAGTTTTTTCTGCCCTGTGGTTTTGCCTCTAATGTATAGGTAGCAATCATATTTGTTCATACATTTTTGGATGACTTTTCTCTGTTAGAAGCGCAACAGACCTGTTCTGCTGGAGAAACAGTA
Source organism: Pelecanus crispus (assembly GCF_030463565.1). NCBI lineage: Eukaryota > Metazoa > Chordata > Aves > Pelecaniformes > Pelecanidae > Pelecanus > Pelecanus crispus. Next base: position 206,183,143 of record NC_134643.1, read on the forward strand.
GGAGGGAAAGTTTTTCCAAGAAGCTGTACACATTAAAATGAGCCAACAGCATGCTGCATGATGTTAGGCTAGCAGGAGTTGGGTTTTTTGTTCGTGACACCAGCCATCGGTGAGACTTGGTGCTATCTTCTGTAACCCCATGGGTTTGTCCACAAGTTGGCATTGGCTACACGTTGCTGCTTCCCTGCCAGCACAGCTTTCTGTGGCTGCCCGATTGTCTAAATGAAGCGGAGCGAAATTATAGGGGAGAGTCATCAGCTCTGTATGAAACTGAAAATGCTTTTCCATGTTTATAGCACTAACGCCTTCGTAAAATCCCAGGTACAGAACGGATGGCGAAAACTCGGTTTTGAAATGAGCAGGCAGAGTTAAGCAAAGTGTTTTTTTAACTGCTGCCGCAAACACTGTTGACAGCTAAGTGACACTGGAAATCCAAAAGGAGGGAGGGCACAGCAGAGCTCGTCAGTTTAACTCTTTATCAGAGCACATTTAATGGGACTTTATGTTCAGCCATGTGAACTTTGAAATACCTAAGTTCAAATTTCACCTTCAGACTTCCCATCTGTTCTTATTTCATCCTCAAACTTTCCATCTGCTCCCATCTAGGCCTTCCTAATGCCATGCCCAGTCAGACAGTATGGTTTTACCAGGTGCTTCTGTCTTGGAAATTTTATGGCATATAAGAAACAATAAAAATTTATGTTGTACATGTTACTTGTGTTAATTAATTCCATTGCACAACAATGTTTTTTAAATGATATTGTCCAGAAAGTCTGTTAAAATATACTGTAGACAAATATGGCAATATTTTATAGCTCCTAGTGCCAGATGGGTTTGGAGTTCAGACCTTTACACTAATGCATTTTGCACTTAGGTGCTGTGCTGGGAAAAATCGATTCCCAGTGACAAACAGTTAGTATTAAAATATTGCTGTTAGCTAGGGGCAGTGGACGCAAGGTGAAGGTGTCTTTTCCTGCACTAATTTTTGCTGGAAAGGAGTACCTGATAAGCTGTTTGTGTGACATTTTACAATTTTTTTAATAAGTGAAATATGTGATTTCCTAGTATTAATATGTAAATATTTTCACGTCTGGAAGAGCAAGAATGTGCTGGCTAACAACCAAAGATGTGCTGGATAAAATCCCCTCCACCTGTTCAGAGGGCCATTGTGCTAGAAAAGAAAGATCATTAAATAAGCAGCGTTAAGTCCCATATCATAGCAAATTTAGTAAGAATAATTAGTGTATTAAAGAAAGATTCACTATCCAAGGGCATTCCTGTAATTTCTTGCTTCAAATCACTGAACTCAAAGCCAACAGATATTCTGAACTCTGAGTGCAAACAGTGGGTTACACAGTGGGGCTTGTTTTGGACAGTGTTTTTTGTTTGCTTGTTTGTTCCACAAGACTGGGTAAACAAGGCTTTATGCCAAGTGAGAGTTTCCTTCCCTCGGTTTTGCTCCCTCCCAAGCACTCTGGTGGCTGTGCCTCCTACACATGAGGAATCCAGAATGAGCCCAGGGATTTCACGTTTGAACCCAAATGCTGTTAGATACCAGACAACAAGGGCTTCCCCCCCCAACCGCAGATTCAAAAGCAGCCTCCTGCAACAGCCTCTGTCATCTCCATCGCCACAGGAAGCTCCCCAATGGCCAAACAGAATTTGTTTTTAAGTGGCAGCTCCATCAACATCACATCACTAGGGTTAAAAGGTGTAGAGTTGTTGATGGGGGAATGGCTCTCAGCAATAAAAATGGAAAGAGCAGCTTGTCTCATTTTGCTTAGAAAAAGAGACACTCTGGAAGGAGGACAGGGAAAGGACAGGGGGTGCAGACTGCAGTATCTATTCAAGTGAACATAAAGCTCAGATATTATCTTGTCTAACAATTTTTGGAAGCTGACAAACAGTTACAATTAAAGCTGTTCGTTTGCTCAGAGATTCAAACAGGAAATTATATCATTGTGAGAACAGGCATTTACAATAATGCTGTGATTCAAGAATACTTTTGTGAATAAAAGAAATAAGTAGAGTTTCCTGCTATTTGTGCTTTTATAATATGTCATGCTTATAAATCCTCACACAGCTGTGGGTATTTGTCATGATAATCACGAATCTTCCTACTTTCCTCAGATTTTACTGCATGTGATTTGTTCCTGTAAATGATGCCAACACTGCAATTATCCCCATACTTTTTTACATATTATTTTGTCTTTAAAGTCACAATCTCATTTCAAGGGAGAAGAGATGATACCTGTGTGAATTATTGACTAATTTTGATGCACAAGTAAAGACTATACAGATATAATAACCATTTTACAAGCAACCCACAGACTAAAATCTGTTTTCATAAACTATTCAATGAATATGTATGCATAACAAATACATTCATTAACAGAAAAAAAGGCTAAATTTGCAATTACTATTTGTGCTGAATAATTTTGATTTACGAATGGGGACATTTTGTTCGAGTTTGCTAATTATCAGTTGGTTTGCATGTCTGTGAACTAGATTATTCTAACACAAATTGGGAAAACAAGTTAATATCCAATGCTTCACATAAGTTTTGAGGCTCTTCTATTTTTTTAATCTTCTAAAGCATCTTAGATAGTACCTGATTACCTAGTTGTGGGTAAGCATCTTTCTGAAACTGACACATAGTTTAACTTTAATAGGTATTAATATGATCGTGATCCATTGCCATTTTACTCACTGTTTTTTGTTTCAGTAATGATGAGGCTGAAGGACTTTTAGTTGTAGGATATGGACCCTTTCTTTTCTGACTGGTTTAGACACATCCCAGGTCCATAGTAGCCAAAAATTGCTACCATCTGTTGGCCAACCTATGTGAAATGAGTCAGTGGTCAAATGCAGGTCTCTCTCACACCATAAAGAGATGGTAGAAGCCATGTATCTCCACCTCCCAGGTGCCGAGCTGACCCCCACTGGTTCCTGTCTTCCCTTTGGCTAAAGCACCATCCTCACACTCCTTGCCATTTTCCTTCAGCTTTTGCTAGGGGCTACTTCTCTTCCCTCCTGACCCAGGCAGGTCTCCTCCCTCCAGCTCTGTGGCAAGCAGCTTGCACGCCTCTGTGCCTTCCTCCATCCCAAAACAAACAAGATTAAAAGCTCTCTCTTTCTAACATGATGGCTTTGTCCGTGTGTAGGAAGGAGAGTGATATTTATACTCACACAAAATCTTAAATTTTCACACAGGAAATCAAAATCTTGGAAAGTGCACGCACATAGTGACACTGTCTAAAATAAGTCATTCTGTTGCTTTGTGTCTTCTAGCTTTCCTGGCCTCAAATTGGAAGAAACACATTTGTGCATGCAGGTGGGCCTAGGAGGAAAAGGAGGCAGCTAGTGTGTTTGGGTAGAAAAGAAGGGTCCTTTTGGAGGTACTTGGCAGAAGTCCTACAGGCAGCAGACCTCTGGTGAAGCATCCTGGCCTTCAACAGCTAACAGATCAAGTCCATGCTGAGAAAAGTGGGTTCATAAGGAACAGCTCATTGGTCAAATCTATGAAAAACGAGCAAAAACAGAAACACAGATTTGATTACACTCTCTCAGGACTAGGAGAAAATTTGTCTTCAAATCCAAAGAAGACTGCCCCTGCCAAAGTATTAGTGAAAGTGGTGAAGGCAAAGCAGGACTGGGAACACAGTGAGAGCCTGCACTGATCAGTGCTGGTTGTGTGCTTGTTCTGCTCTCTCCCACATCACCTGGACACTTCATGGAAGCATTAAAAAGTGTCCACCTTTCTGCAACACAAGGAAAGAGGCACTCTTAACCTCAACAATTTCCTTGAACTGATTTTTTTTCTTCCAGCCATATCTAATTATCATGAAATCTTTTCAAATATTTTTGAAGGTTCCTCAATTACTCAGGCAAGCACTTTTACCTGTTCTGTAAGTCCCATAAACCATAAAAGAAATATCCAGTGCTTTTAATTCTTGACACCTTCAATCTTTTCTTGCTTCCTCCAAGTTGTAATTATTCCCTGGGAAACACTTTACGTTTAGAGAACATCTTGATTGCTGAAACGATGTCAATATATTACAGTACTAGATTTGAAATTAATCCAGCAGGAGATATATCAACTCCAGTTAGCATTTACTGCATTTTTAATTCAGTACAAAGACTTTCCCGGAATCAAACACATCATCATAATTTTAATAATTCACAGTGACCCTCTGAGACCTAGAACTGAAGTGAAAAACAGAGCAACATTGTCTTTTGTTATCACTGTATGTTGTATAAGGATGATGGGCAGGGCCTGGATGATGGCAGTTGTTTTATAACAGAATTCTTTCTTGTTGTTTGGTTTTTTTTTTCTTGTTTTCTTTTTTATAAATAGAAGTCTTTCAGTTCTTTCTTCTTCCTGGAGGATTTTTGCAGCCGTGCTCCCTGAGGGACCTGCACTCTCAGTGTCTTTCAGCACTGACCACTTCTAGTTTGTCAGAAAGAGTCTGACAAGCTTCCTAGATCATCATGAATTTGTAGATCTGTGTTGGGCTTTAGCCGGGAATTAACTACTTCAGTTTCATCAACTACACTGATGACTTTCTCCTTAGTATTCGGTTCTCTGTTTTTGAAGTACTTTAAATGTCTGTTATGAATAAGTCATGATTATAGGACTGTCCTGGGTAAATAACTGGTTGGGGGAGGATGTTGATTTGGCTGTTAAAGAGGAAAAAAAAGACCCCTTAGATTCACCCAAAATAACGTATTTTCTTTTTCTTCTTGCAAAAAAACCCCAACAACCATACAAACAAAAAAAAACCCCACCAAAACCAAACCAACCCTGACTCATTCAACCCAAGATAATAAACGAAGTTTAGAAGACTTACTTTTGTGTTTCTGAGAAGAGTTTCTCTTTTGCCTATTGGCCTCCTTGAGGGTTTAGATGAAAGTCCAGATGAACTTCCAGGTCTTCATGGGAAGATCCAGACTAATGCTCTCTAGTAGAGGACACCCTCCCTGGCTGGTTTGTAGGAAGGGGCTCCTCTGGAATCTCCTTACTCAATGTATGAGCGTGGTTAGATGTTAAGAGAGTTGAAGAGAACCACAAGGGACTTCTCCCCAGTGTGGTAAGAATAGGACATATATGTTCCATAACTGATGCCAGTTAATATTTAAATGTATCTGTAGAGAAGAAGACTGAATCAGTGGTCAATACCTCCAGCCCCATTAGCAACACCACAGGCACAGAAAGGATAAATGCTACTTCCCAAGTTGCAGCTGCCACCTCAACTCTGGGCAGTCTCTCCAGAAGTTCATTTAGCTCCTTAGGAATCACCTTCTGTAGACTAAGTTTTACAGCCAATGGCAAGGTTTTCAGTGCTGTCCCAGCTCTTGATTCTAGAAATTATGTGAAGCTGGTGTTAATAGTTCACATTCTGCATGGATAAGCTCTAGTTGGGATGCCTACCTAGGTTGAGAAGTTAAATTTTTTGCCATAAAATGATTCTGTGAAATTATGCCTAAAATTATGTAATATGATTTTTAGCAGTAACTGTAATCATGCAAATGGGAAAGAAAAACACAGGACACAAAAGGATTTGGATGGCTGCTACAGTTAGTGCAATTTTGAACTCCATCACCACATGCTGTGTCTCCTGGAAGAGGCTGACAGGGGCAGGCAAGGTTTCTTCACTTTGGAAAACCAGTCCCCAGGAAATGAAAAATTTACTGACTTTTGTATCTGTATTGATGACCCAAACAGAACAAAATATATACAGATGAGGGGCATTCACCCAGTTGGTATTGTTGTCCACCTTCGGCTTTCCCAGGTAAGGCCTATCCATGAATTTGCCTTGAGAGGGAGCACCAACAAGCAGCAAGGACTTCTCACCCATGTTAGCTGCCAGATTCTATACAGCCAACAAACTAACCATTTCCATGAGCCATTGGAGTCAAGAACGAGGTACCACTGGCATGTACTGTCCTCTCCATGCCAGTCAGAAGCCAAATTATTCCATACTTTTTGGTATTAGCAGTAATAGCTCATTCCAACGTGCCAGTACTTTCAAGAGCATCCATGAATGACCCTTGAGCAAGAAACATACTATTGCAACCTAATCCAAGTGCACATTTAAGGCTACAAAGGCCAGGAATGGGTTCCTGTTCATCCCAGGACTCTTACCTGAGTGTAAGTAGAAATTCCTTGCTTCTGCCTGGTTCATGTGTACCTTTTTCTCTCGCGATGGCAAATGAACATCGCTGTCCCCAGACTCTGGTATTGGCTCCCATTCCTGTCTCCACCAGTATTTTGGCAGGATTTATGTCCAAAGAGTTCTGTATTCAAAGGCCATGTATCAAATGTCATTATTTATTTCTGCCATTTCATCTATTTATTTTGCTCTATCCATGAACCCTGCACTGTGTCCTCAAAGCCCAGTGAACCTTCAAACCTTTCCATGAAACCTAGAAATTGGTCTCTGTGCTTGCCAAGTGGCAAAAGCCTTTCTTTCCACACAAGCTTTTCAGACTGCTGTCTCTTGATCTTTGAAAAATCCTGAGTCTTCAAGACCTTTTTTCTCCCTCAGGACTCAGAAACCTCCTCCTGAAGTTTTCTCTGATGGGTAGAAATGAGCAACCTCAGTGAACCCAGATATCACGTCCTAAGCCTCAGAGATCCTATTAGTCCTTTTGTAACGGAATAATAAATTCCCAGAGGTACTGAAGGGTTTGGTGTTTCTTCTGAAACCTGGAGGCATGCGTTGTGTCCAGAGTCTTGCGTCCAGAGTCTTGTATCCAGAGTCTTAACTAAACTTTAGGGGTGAGGGAGAATCCTATTTCCAGGAAAGAGCTGATTCATATACTCCACACAAATCTGGAGATTTGCAGGATTATTGTAGAAGGCCCAACCTTCATGGTAATACTTAACCCATCCTGGCATTTCCCAGATTAGTTTTCACTAACTGCTGAGGCCTTTCTTAACTCCCTACCTGTTCTCCACTCCTGCCTCGTATCCCTTTCTCCTCGTACCACCTTGATTTCTCACCTCAGTCCTGCCTTGGGTACTCCTCCAGTCATATTCTTCTAGCCTCTGCTACAATATCATTGAACCCCTCAGAGGACCTGAATTCTCATACATATTCAGAAGTCCTTGGCCTGGCAAGACAGGTGGAAGCAAGACATCTAACCTCCTGGTATTTTCAGAGGTGAGCAAGGAAATCCCACATAAGCCTTCAGTGGAGCTTGATTTATTAATCTGCTTTTGATTCACTCAGCACCAAATTCAGTACAAAAAAAATGGGGTAATGGAGTTACACGCCTCTTGGCCAATAAGTTCAAGTGTTCTTTTAGGCAGCAAGTGGGTTGAAATCCACAGCCTGAACCTACATTGCAGGTCTCGGGGGGTATCCAGCAACTAGGCTATTGCATGGCCTGGAATAGCATCATTCTCCCCTCCCTTCCTCTGAAGCTGAGCCATAGAACATAAAAGCAATCACCATCCGCAGCTGAGAAGAAAATATGAAATAAAAAGTAAAGCAGAGGAGAAGGCTTAATAATTTTCAAAGCCAGAATGGGATTCATAATCTTTCTTCAAATTTCTGAAGCCAAGTAATCCAGACAATAGTTTAACTCCCTAATATTCATGGAGCTGATTCTCATTTATGCTAATGTCCTTTATGTCCTGCATTAACAGTTCATTTAAACCTTTTTAAGGTCCCTTTACATCTCTAAAGCAGTGTAAAGGAGCCATACTATAAGTTAGCATAGACTGGAAACATTTTCTCCACTATTATTTATTCAGCTTTGTGTGGATTTCTTTGGTATGGAAACTACATGAAGCTTTAATTGAATGTGTCCCCACAAGTCTTAAAACATTACTACTATAGATGATTGTTTCCAAGAACTGTTCTCTAGAATTATTTATGTGCCAGTCTTGCTAAGAACATGAAGGTTTTGCAAAAGAATATGAATTATCGTACAGAATGCTTGGGCTTTCACCAGGACTTCCATGAAATGAAAGCATTTACATAAATGAAAGGGATGCCTGATTTTTCTCATGGCTTTCTTGTATACTTAGAAAATTTTGCCAAAATGTTGCATCACAGACTGCTTCATACTTCCGTCTAGAGCAGGCAGTGTGCAGTTCACCTCTGTGCAGAGAACTAGCAAAGTGCATTTTTCCCAGTGGGCCTTTGGGTATGAAGGGACTCCAGTCACTGTGCCTTTTGCACAGTAGTGAATTCAAACAGGATGACTGCCAGCTCTGCATCTTGTTAAGGTCTTTTTAGACCAAAAATAACCCAACCCAACTCCAATAACCAAACTCCATTCCAAAATGGAGTGCTGCAGTAGTGGTTTTCTATTTTCTGTTGCCTGAGCAAACAGTTTGCATGGCGATCACTGCATAAGAACTTCACTGGTAAACTGTTATAAAGTGTTTTGTTTGGTTGTACCAAAGCGAGTTGATCTTGCTAAGCATTCATCTTGAATGTAAACTATTTGAGCCACTGCAAACAACAGCATCTATGGGATAAAGTAACAATTGCTTTAAAAGGAAAATGCAGTATATGCCTTCATGTAAAAACAATTCATTTGTAAAATCTCTTTATCTCCTTCATTCTTCCTCCACTGGACATATCCTGCAGCTCCAGCTGCTGAAATGTAGCTCACAGTAACAAGGCTATCAAACCACACTAACTTAGAGCTCTTTGAAAAGCAAAACTGTCAAAGGAGACCGCTGATTTTAGGAGTATCTCAAATGCAAATTGTTGATTATTCTGAATTTCCTTCCCAAAGTAACCACTCTGAAAAGCAGGTCCTTTTATGTGGCTCAAAGCTATCTTGGAGTCTTACCACTGATCTCTGTGGGGCCAATTTTTCAAATTACCAGTAATTCTTGGAATTAAAACACTGTATCCCACTTCCAGCAATGTTTTGCAAATCCTCTGGCTTCCTTTGAACTAAATGCTCCTTAGGCTCCTGCTTTATTCTTCTATCGAGCTCACATGTCTGAGTGGGTCAGTATATAACACATTATTATCAGAAGGTAAATGTCTACTATTAGAGACAAATTGGAAATATGTGCTGGGGCCTGAATACATCCCACTTAGCTATAGACAGCAAACTAAGGTGCATGAACTAAGGTGCATGAAATAGAAGTGGAAGTACTCTAGGTTTCACATAGAGTCAGCAGAGAGAGAAAGGCATTTTCTGGATGCAGAAATCTTTACATAAGACTTCTGGCTTGACTGGCTGGGAAAGGTGAAGGGCAGTTGTGTGACAAAGTTGAGGTGCTGGGGTCTAGCATGAATCTGCATCTGAGTCTACAGTGAAATATGGTTGATTCTTAGAATATTAAGATACAAGGACTTTAATACATGTTTCTGTCATGGTATCCAGCCTGAAAGAGTGGATTTCCAGTAAAGAGCTGAACTGTAGAATCACAGAATAGTTTGAGTTGGAAGGGACCTCTGGAGGTCAGGTAGTCCAATCTCCTGTTAAAAACAGGTTCAGCATCAACATCAGATGAGACTGGTCAGACCCTTGTCCATTTGACTTCTGAATATGTCCAAAGGTACAGACTCCACAACAACACTCTGATTTTCTTTTTTTTTTTTTTTTTCCAGGGGTGGAGGGGGTGATATTATTGCACAGAAACATTTTGTGACCAGTGAGTTTAAGGTCAAACACACCAGCAGAGAAAACCACATGATGAACATTTTTGTCCTAGTGACAGATACACTTTTTAACCAGAGTGAATGCAAGCTTTTGGCTAGATAAATATACAGGTGGATGAGCTAGTATGAAGCCACAGTACACTGCTGAACATTGAGAATATTTACTGCATCTGGGATCACACACAGTGTTTTGAAGATGTTAGCACTTACATAGATCTGCATGGATCATGCACACTTCTGTTGGAGCCCCATCTTATTGCCATACCTTCAGGGATAAATATGTGTTTCTTTACACACTGAAATCACTTAGCCTTAACTTAGATTTGCTGCATGTGAGGGCTTAGCTATCAATAGCACTCCCCAAGACATGTATGCCATTATATGAATTAAGTGACAAAACAAAGGGTAAGTTGAACAGTTATTTCAAGGATAAAGACTACGTAAAAATCTAAAAGGATCCCAAAATGTAAACATCGAGATCCATGTATCCCGACACAATTAATTTTCTTATTCCTATGTGTGATATCTTTTTTTTTTTTGTCTTAAAAGATCTGGGAAATCAACTACCTCTTCCATAATCTGCACAAGGGTCTAAGGATCATAGTTTTAGGCATACTGCTGGAAAAAAAAAATTCTATTTGCAGGGTCATGGGTGCTGTTATAAGAGCTTATGGACAGCAAATACTTCTTGTCAACTTGCAGCATTTGTTTCTGTTTCTTTTCCTAAAAGCTGCCCATGCTGTCTCTTTTACAAATTAATCTGAAATTTCAAAAGACCACACACTTGGCTTTTCCATTATTTTTTTTTCCAGAAGCCCCTAAAAGGGAGAGGAGCCTTCTTAATTTCTTTCCAGAATAGAGTTTGAACTAGAATTCCACTGGTGAAATGTTATTTTGTTCTGGCCAGCATCCATAAGTTCCATCTTCATATTAGAAGTTTATCATCTTGCTTAAGCTGGAACTGTGTCCAGCTGGGGAGATGCCATTCACCTCCCTTCATCATCTTACTAAATATTCAGAGAATGAATTCAAACAGCTAAAAATGTGTGGCTCATAATGTGCAGCTTGAATTTATAGTAACACTATCCGCACACTAATAAGGAATTTGCAAGCTATAAAGATGATTATCTTTGTCCTTAAAGATTTATGTCTTTAACCAGGCCAGTTCTATATTAGCAATGATGTGCTAAGCAGTCACTTATTTTAGAATTGCTAACATTTTCCCTATGCTCTTTTTTTCAGCAAATGCACAAAGCTCAGAAATTCAAAATGAAACTGAGGTTAAGATAGAAGTTGTTATAATAACTATTTAGTCCACAAATTTTTTTAAAAAACAGATGTCAGCCTGTCAGCCCACCAAACAATTTGAAGTAGGAAATCCTGAATAACTTTATTGCCATTGCCTGAAAAATGGATTAAAAAAAAACTTCAGGAAATTACTCTTTTGATCTTAATAACATGTACATTTTCATCTGAACTCTGCTGACCGTCCACAGTTCTTTGAGGTCAAATCCATCCCTTGGTTCAATCATCTCCTGCATTTCTTTATTAAAAAGGGCGTTGCTCTGCACAGCTTGAAAACTTCCTCATGCAGATGTTTACAAGGAAATATTCCAGTCATGTTTTTAGAGACTATTTACAAGTGTAGTCCTTTGGGAACAGTCATTTCACTCTCAGTAGCAGAGGTGCTTTGGTACATTTGACCTGATCCTCCATGAAAAAATGATAATCTGCGTAATCAGGTCTCACTTTCAGCAAAATTTTATTTGCCAACTAGTTACCTTGTTGTGTTTTGGGTTAATTAGGAGATCAGCCATGCATTTGGAGGATCCAAAATTTCAAGATGTGTTAGAGATCAGAGAAACTAAGGTATGGAGTTCAAGTCCCAGATTTCTTTTTTTACTGGTTGAATGTGAACAGTTAATCTGGGAACATGCCCAGAGAGCTCCCACCAGCCCACATGGTGCCTGTGGTTTTAAGACATCAGTGGTGTCCTGCAGGGTTCTGAGAGTCATCGCCCTCCTCCCCAGTGCCTGTGTGGAGTTACCAGCCATAACCACTGCTCCTCTCAAATCCTCAACAGCCTTCAGGCAATGAGCACGAAGTATAGACACTTTAGCAAGAGTCAGAAATCTCAGAAGAAGCAACTCTGTCATTCCTAACCCTCTGTTTCTCCATTATGAGCCCTCATGTGTCTGTATCTGCATCACCTTCGTACCTGAGCGTCCAGCAGCCAGCACGAGAGCATTGTGGTTTCTTCCAAACTAGTCAAACACAGTTTATCACTGTAGTTGCCCAGGACAGTATGTTTTATTTTACACACTAAAGGTAGATTCAATCTGGCAATACATTTTCTTTGAAAGTTAACCTCTCTGGTGCAGTAAAATACATTAGGTTTGATGTGCTTGGCTATGAAAAACTTTGCTTTTGCCAAGGCTACATTGTCTGAAGTCTCAAAGTAAGAGTTATCATGTTATTTGAGATGAAGAGCAGAGTAATTTGTGGTGTTTGGGCATGACACGTGTAGTTTTACACTTTATCCGTAGGTGTGATACTAGATTCTGCCAGAGCAGGCACCTGGTATCAATGTTCATTCTGGCATTAGTTCAGCAAAACTCACAACTCCTGAGAAAAAGCACACGTTTCTGCACAGAAAAACAACCTAAAGTGTCCAGAAATAAGCTAGCATTAGAAATGGGTGACCTACCCAACAATTCGTAGGTGACGGAAACGGAGGGAGGTATTCCTCTGGGGTTTTTTTTTGCTTTTGGGGTGATGTGGCAAAAGCAACTGCTATGCATCTCTGTCTATCTCTTAACAATTGTTTGAAGAAATTTGCTCATACTAACGTTTTAATGCAGTGTTTATCCTAGAGCACATTAAATAAAACTTCATTTTGCTCTTGGGAGGTACTTTTCCTGTTATCTGCCTGCCATAGCTATTTGCTCCTGGCAAAGAGATCCTTGAAGAGAAGGAAGATTTTCATCACAATTTTAGTGACTGAGAATTGCAGCAGTCTCCAAATAAATTATGCTTCTGTGGGCAGGCTAGGCACTGTGCATCAGGGGAGATCATTATTTAACATCAGTGCTGAGAAGGCCATTTCTAGTGTCAGTGCTAGGATGAGTCATTTAAAATTATTCTTGGAGCTACTGTAGAACAAGTTTATCAGATTCATACCCCTGATCTGGATTATTAGCATGCAAGTGTGTACTCCTCACAGAGAGGGCAGTTGCAGAGTCTGGTCCATTTTTCAAGCTGTATTTCCAGAACTGAAATAATCCATTGTAGAAACAGCCACTAGTTGGGTAAGCTGGGTCAGCTAGCGAAAACTGCCAGGCAGCCTCACATTTCCATTGCAGGATATGAACCTTGTTATCCACATATTGGTATTTTTCAGATTGCAGCTTTTATATAAAACCAGAAGTGTTATGCTGCACATGAATGGAAGTGACTGATTTTGCAGCAGGTGTCTATGTACAAACAACTATAAAAGATAGACAACATAGGATTTAGCAGGCAACGCTCAGAGTACTAGCCATAGCAGCATTGTTTCACATCTTTGAATTTATAGAGACAGACCAGTGTAAGGAGAGAATCAGTGATTCATTTCACCCACTAAATAAAAGAAGTATGTTCCAGCTGTCATGACTTGCCATTACTAAAAGCACCTGTACTTTGAACTAGATAATCAATAACACTCTCAATTTTGGAACAGCTTTTTTTACATTTTATGCACAGTTATTTCTTTTTTTTTTTTCCTAATTTTATTGGTTTGTTTCTTGTTCTTCACCAAATCAAGAAGAACCAGTCAAACATTGAAATAGTGAATCTGAATCCCTCTCTCTTTTTCCACTGCCATAAACTGCACTATTGAAGATCAAAGCCAGCATCTCAGCAACTGAGGTTTAAATGTCATTTGGCATACTGAATACAAGTTGAGAGCTTTCCTTTAAGTAGTATCTTTAAAAGATATGTGTTGAGAAAGCTCTTTCTAATCCCCTCTGCAAATACCCCAAACACAGCAATAATAAACCATATATTTGTCCTGCCACCTTTTCCTGCAACTATTGCAACTGCAGCTATTTCTACTGTAAAAGATGCTGTAAGAAAGCTTGACACCCCATTTGACAAGTCAGAATGAAGTAACACGATTTGGCTGCACAGTTTTGAATCTCTGGAGAAAATTTGCGACATGGGTTGAAAAATTCCGCAACTGCAAAATGTCACTGGATAATATTTTAATATTAAACAAATCTGAAAAAGTTATGCCTGTCCATATACACTTGTAATGAGACACGCAGAGACAGAGAGAGGCAGAAAAAACATGCTGTAGTTGTTTGCAAATTCCTACAGATGTTTATTCATTTTCTCTGTTTGAAACTCTATTTGGTACATGATCAAAAGCAACTACATAAGGGAGTTTGCTTTCTTTAAGAGCATTCCTTCCATTAGTGATAGTATTAGAAGACAGGCCAAAGAGAGGATTTCTGAATGGAAATCTTGTTGACAGTTGTGGTAATCCAGACTGTAGTTGGCTATTTTTCCATGTGGTCGTTGGGCTGGGATTTTTGTTTATGGTTCTGGTTGATCACAGTTTCATGTTCTCTACAGTCTTTGACAGACAGCTTCAAGCTAGAAAAGCACAGCTGTAATTCAAAAATATGTTCATATCCTCAGTTACCACAATCTTCTACTGCTTTCAGGAATTATTATGCTATGCACTTTACAAAGGGTACAAAAAAGTCCATAACAGCTATTATCAAATTCAGCTGTAACCTTCCTAGCCACACTGCTCAACCAAATACCTGTAAAGTAAAATTTTGGCTTTGCAGGTCAGTGTAAGAATGGGAGAGTTCCTCAGAGAAGGCCTAGCACAATAAAAAAGCATGGCGTTACAGTTAAAAACACTTATGTAGAAGTAGCCTGACTCACGTGACTTACCCCATCTCAGAGATGCAAAGGTTACAGTGAAAACATTAGATCATCTAGTATCCCTCTTTAATTCAAACCATAGAATCTCATCCAGTTACTCCTGTATTGAAGTCAGCTGCTTAGGCTTGCCAAGAAAAATCTCCTGAAAAGTTATTGAGCCCTGATTTGTGAAGAAGTAGTAATTCTTGCCAGTCAAGTTATTTACCTATAGGTTTTTTATTATAGTCTTTGATGAAACTGAATTTTGGTTAGTGAGTGCACTAGGGAAATTCTGGAAAAAAAAATCTTTGCTTGCAGCAATGGTAAATTAACAAACTTTATTCTACTCATCCTACATATCTCCAGAAGAAAAATGCTGGAAGTGTTTTGCAAATAATCCTGTGATGGTTATAAAAACAAATGTCCTTTCCAGAAATCGATGGAGAAATAGGGAAAAAATTTATAATTAAAATATCATGGATGATTGAGGGTGGCAGGAAGGGTACAGGGCACTACGTCCACATTTTCTCATGAGTCAGATCCACAAAATCATGGTTGTCTGAAAAAAAAAATACACATACTAGATTTATAGCTAAAGATCTATATACCAATAAACGTATGACTCTTGCTGCTTATATTCCAGCTTGAAAGACTTTGGGTTATACTTCGGGGGGGGGCAGTATTTCATTTTACATATTTTTAATTGTTGTACCCCACCAGTTCTAGATGGCTCACATGTACTGATGCACAGCTTTGAAATACTGAATATTTCATAATGCCACCTGTTACCATCATGCTTGCAACAGTCTTGCAGAAAAAGTCATACATGAACACACATATTAATCGTATTTACGGTGAATGAATCTGCCTTGCTGCTTCTGTACAGGCAGATCCTGTGCCTCATAGACACAGGTGCCAGGTGTTTAGTTCAGAACTGAATTTCACTTAAACCCTTCACTCATTTTTAAAACAATTCTACCAACAGCCTTTGGCCCCATCAATAAAACTTAGCATATCAGAGTAAAGGCCATTCTTTAACTCCTTATTAAACAAAAAATCCTGGCCAATTTTGTAATTTTAGGGAAGTATTTACTCTAAATTTAAACTAAAGAAGAACAGATTTAGACTAGACATAAGGAAGAAATTTTTTACAGTGAGGGTGGTGAAGCACTGGAACAGGTTGCCCAGGGAGGTGGTGGAGGCCCCATGCCTAGGAACATTCAAAGTCAGGTTGGACGGGGCTCTGAGCAACCTGATCTAGTTAAAGCTGTCCCTGCTCACAGCAGGGGGGTTGGGCTAGATGATCTCTAAAAGTCCCTTCCAACCCAAAGCATTCTATGATTCTATGATTAAATCAGGCACCAAATTTTCTTTCTTAGCTTTTCTTGTTAATACTTTCCCTCTCTTACAATTCTTGGAAGGGGAACATATAAGTTACATACAGCCCTTCTCTCAATGCCTGCCAAGAAAAGATAGATCAAGTGTTCAGTTATATATATAAAGATACAGCGATGATTCCAGAATAAAACACATATCTTCATTGTCTAATGACTTCTTGGAAGTTTACTGACACAGACCTTTGGAATAATCAATATTTCACAGAACAGCCAACAATGAAATAAGCCACAGCTGTAACAGACAGTCACAGAAGTTTATATACACTGCAGCCAAAGATCGGAAGAGGGAGTTTTGCCCCTCTGTTTTCTACCTGACACCTAAGGCTGCATCTGACCTTGACATTCAGTGTTTTTCTTTTCTTTGGTTCCTTTCAATGGTATAATTATCTTTTCCTTACAATGTAATATCAAAATAATTTCTTTTAGGGGTATTTTCCCTGGCAAATCCTTTTCCATGAAGATTACAAAGATAAAGTAGAATCTAAAAGTCATGGAATAGGTCTCACATCAGCAATAGCTGTGCAAATAGGAGGTGACTGTCTTCTCTTTTAAAGTCTTGTGATGAGTAAAGGGAGATGGATACTGTCTATGCTTTCCTTTCTTCAAATTCCAGACTTTTAAGTCATTAGTAAACAGGGTGATATTGCATCTCTGCCACAGTGGGTAAAGTTTTACAGTCCACATTTAGAAATTAATGCCCAGGAATATGGAGTTAATTTACATTTCTTTAAAGGCATATGATCTGAATTGAAGGGTGCAGATGTTAATGATAATAGAAATCAAGAACTCTTCCTGAAAAGGATAAAAAGTTTTGTCCTCACTAGTCCGCTGTTCTGGACGGCTTTGTTGATTCACTCTTCATGCCATTCAATCTAGCTAATTGATAGTTTTAATCATACTTGCAAACTTTTTATATTTCACAGAAATATTCCTCGAGGGTGCTTACTGACAAATAAAAGTTAAGCTGCTAACTAAAAAAGGAGTGAGGACACAGTATCTGTGAATGAGCATAACACATCTGGTGAAAATATGTTACAGCTGGAAATGTCAATGGTCCATTCTACATGTATTTTTAAAAAATGCAGTACAGAATATATATGTGTATCAATGACCTATCTACCTATAGGTGCAACATCAAGGACAAAGACAAAGTGAAAAATGGCATCTGACATTAGAAGTATTATAAATTGTTGTGTTCTCTTACATCAGGGAAAAAAAAAAGGGGGGTGGGGGGGGTGGGGGGGAGGAAGAATGCCCTTGTATTCTGGAGTCACTTATTCTGCTAAAACAGAACCTGAACCCTGATGGAGAAATCCTCTCTGCTGGGTAAAGGGGTTGTCAGGTCTCTAGAAAGAGTGCTCCACAGCTACAGCTGTGCTGTGGGCTTTACTGAAGCGTGTGCAATGAGGTAGATCCCACTTGTAGTGACACAGAACTTCACAGAGTCATCCTTCTCACAGAAAGTTAGCCAGAAACACCTGTGATTTGCTTTGCATGCTAGTCTTTTACTGACTCTGCTCATGGGTTGTCATCCTTTTCAGCCTGGGATGTTTCATAGAAGTCCTGAATTACAGAAATCAGTCTGGTGAACCTAACGTTGTGAAACACATTTCATAGAGCAAAACTCTAAGCTTAGTCTTTAAATCCTTGATTTAATTGTTATGTGGTATAGTATGAGTGGACCAGCTTTTCAGATGGCATAAATTAAAGCAAGATTTAAACCAAATGGGGAGCTGGCCCCCATGACTGGAAGCAATAAAAGCCAGGGGGTCCTTGTCTAAGCTGGAACAGACCAGACCAGACCAAACCTGGTGCTGCCTTCACCCACTCTGCCACTGCACCCACCACAGTACAGAGTGAATAGGATCTTTCCAGAGCTGCAGAAATTATTCAGTTATTCTACATTTGGGAGGTGGAAGAGTCTAACAACAAGTTGCTGTTAGCATCCATAGTACCTATAGATTATGGAGTGACTGACAGCTGGAGGATCCTCTCCTCTGACACCTCAATCCCTCCAGAAAACCATGAGTCTGGGGATGGACACCAGGTGGATGCTCAGCCATGGCACTGGAAGCCACACAGCACTCACCGGTAACTCACTTCAGGGTCACAGCACAGCGTGACACCTCACAAGGAGCCAATGCTCTTGCAAATGAAATTCCTGCATGTTGTCTTCTCACCCCAACATGTTATAAAGATCACATGATACAACAACCACTCACCGAGCAGAATACATTTATGAAATGCTAGTGAAACTCGGAGTCACAGCAGGAGAGGGGAAGATAAAATGTGTTTAGTGCTTAAGACTTTGCTAAATATTTGCGTAAGGTGGGGGGATTCTTTTGGCGCTTTCTATCCTCTACATGTAAATTGCCTTTAAAAGCTGATTCAACCCCAGGCATGTTCAAAGCTATTTCAAACAAGAGATAGACTTAAATATGAAGTTGTGAGGTTATGAAAGATGAATAAGAGAGGAAGATGAACGAATGGAAAGCAAAGTGAGTAGGAAGCAAAAGAAAATGGCAAGGCTGGGAGAGTTTTTTTAGTTTGCCATGGAAAGCAAAGCACAGCTAAAAGCTGCAGGAAAGCTCACTTACCAAATGACCTGTTGTAAGAAGACATCCTCAAATCTGTAACCTAAGCTAGCTTTTCTGGATCACCAACACATATGGCTGCCATACGGCCCATTAACACCCATAGGCTGGGTTTCTAGTGTCTGGGCTGACTGCTGGGGAGATCAGATGGCCTGATCCATATTACACTTCAGGATGGAATAACCCAGGGTGCTGGGGTTGGCTCTCTCTCATGGTCTGCCTATGAAGCAATCTAGTCTGCATGGAATTTCAAGGGGTGTGGTAAAAATCACAAAAAATCCTATCTCTAATACTTTTATTTTGCTTCAAGGCAAATTGTTTGCAAAAACTTTCCTTTTGATTTCTGTTATCCAAATAATTCCAGCTTAAATTGGAACTCAGCTATTAATCTGATAATGACATGGCTGAGACACATTCTCTGACGATTGATCTCAAATGACTTACAAGGCTTTACTTTACCTCATTGTCTGCATTCCTTTCCAGCCAGGAGTTCTGTCAGTATTTAACGCACACACAAAACCCCCTCAAATGTAAGTATTAAGATGATTACTATGTACCTGGAAATATCCTTTAATTTTAATTTTGTTTTATTTTATTTTTAGCTTCAAAGCTTTCCCAGGAATGAACACCTGTCTTTCACAGCATTACAAGAAATAGTCAGGTACCTCAGATGCTTTGTTGTGTCAAGTCCTCTAATAGGGACACTGTGAGTGTAAGTCACATTTTAATTAATGATCAAAGCAAAGGACACCTGTAAATTTTGGTTCAGTTTCTTCAGTTCTTTGATATCGGGTTTATCCATTAGAAAAAGACTCCTTTGATGCATATCCTGCTGACACAAGGTATCTTTCATGCCTAGATGCCACCGTGACTGGAGCCTTACAAATGCTGAAACAGAACAAGATGAAGAGAATACTATGTTTTTCCCCCATCCCACGTATCAGTTTAAATCTTATCTCTAAAAGCAACAAAACTCGCCAACCTATACAGTCTCCTTTTACTCCCATGACCTTAATTTCCATTGAAGACTGCAGCTACTTTAGAAGGTGCCATTAGGAGGTCTTGTCAGGGTCTGGCCCTGACAGTTAGTGACAGATCTGTGCAAACTTTGCAGCCTGCTCACCACCCAAACCAGCACCGAGATGCTGCTGGGGAAGGAAGGGACAGAAAAATGCCAGCCCCTGAGACTGCCTCCCCGCTTCCACTGCAAAAAAATGGTGAGAAACCTCAGCTCAAATCTCTGTTCATTTCTAGGGGAACTGAGAAAAGGGGTAAAGTAAGTAGCTTAGCTGCTCCCATCAGCCAGTGTAAGCAGTGTACCCAGTATGGGTGGGACAAACCCTGCATCACATGAGCGTAGTAACACACCCTCCTGCACTTTCAGGCTTTGCAAGTATTGGTGGGGAGAGGTGAAGGGTGACTGGTCCTGGTTAAATTAAAAAATAATAGAAATATCACACAGCTTCACCTAAAAGATGAGTTTGAAAGCTAATGAACATTTATGATGGGGCTTTCTCACCCGGAAATGTGGCATGTGGCAGAAAGATCAGTGTGACATGCAGTGATTGAGGCCAGATCATATCAGCAACACAGCTACTCAAATAAAACCAGAGTCAAATCTCTTCCTCAGAAAATACCTAAGTCCTGTAGGTAAGAAGCTGTAAAGTTCAAAAAAAGCCTAGCATTTTAGTTGCCTGAATTTTGGAAAGCCTATTTCAAACTAATTCTAAAAACTTAGAGAATGTCATGCAATGGTTTAAAAGTAAAGTATGCACATATATTGATGACAACTATATGGATTCTTTGCCTAACTTTGCCTATTGGAAAACTAGGTAACTAGCCTAAATAAGTCATCCAGGTTTCCTCTACAGTCAAATGTGAGCAACAGGTATCTTCAGAGTGCAATGCCTTCTGTCATGGGAAAAGATTTGTGCTCCAGAGGTGCCTGACTTTGTGTAGAGAAAATTAAACACTCAGTGACTAGAGGTAAGTGAAATGAATCCCATTGCAAAATAAAACATAAGCAATTTGCAAAGGGAGAATTTAGCTGAAAAGACCATTGGTTTTCAGAGGGAAGAAAAAGGATTTTAACATAGCTAGATCCAGTTTGTCTGCCTTTAGCTTTCATCTGTTTCTTTAAGCTGAGGTTCAAAGGAACTACACTCCAAAAATTGGTAAGTAAAATGTTTGTCTGATGATTTTGGTTTGCTTTCCTACATGAAAACAAATGTGAAAATCCTTAGTAGAGAAAAGCTTTGACTAATGTGATAGTAAATCCATCAGCATAACTCCACACAAAATAACTCCTGGAAAGGACAAAGATTGCCAGAAATACTCCATCCCACACCATGCAGATCTTATAGACTGTTTTGAAGGATCTGGAGGGTCAAGGTGAAACATCAGATTCTCAGAAATAGCACTATGATATCAAACATAAAAATTCTGATTATTTCAGTGGCAGAAAACTATCAACAGAAGCAATATAGGAACGTCATATGCTTTAGACATCATCTGCTTTGCTGCATGTCTGTCTCTGCCTGCAAGGGAAGGAAAGAATGTACTTAAAAAGGAATAGAGGAGAGAAAAAAGGCAGAAATGTCTCTCTACATGTCACATTTGTGAGAGGGGAAAATAACCTTGCAATATGTTTTCAGAAAATATTTTCTCTTTCTTTAACTGGAAGATACAGAATTTAACATCTCCCTCCCTCCTGCCGTATCTCAAGGCTTTGCAGTCATCAGTGGATTTACCTTCCATGCATCCCTGTTGACGTAGGAAATTATCATTATCTTTTTTTTTTTCTTACAGATGGAGAACCATGACACAGGAAAGATTTAAGTATCTTCCCCAAAGTAACAAAAAAGTCTGAAGTTAAACCAAGAGTTGAGCCCTGTTCTGTTGCATTGTAAGCCAGTAACCTACTCACCACACCATCGTTCCTATTCATCTTGCCCTAACCTGAATCTTATAGCCAGTAAATTGTGCCTGTTCTTTTGCCAGGGAATCCAGTAATGTTTTGCATAGTTATTGTCACTAGTCCAACAGACTGCAGACAACACTTTTTAGATATTACTTCTGTTGGTAAAGCTGCACCTCTGACCAGAGTGGGCTTAATACCTAATATAGAGCAGTTCAGGAATTTTTGCATGAAACTTTGGGAAAAAATGATTTGTTATAACCGAAATTTTCCATACTGTCTTGCCATGTTCAACACAAGTTTTCTGCAGAAGGGTTTGTGAACCTTTAGAAGGAATTGCTTTTCAGAGAGATTGCTCAGTTCACAGCCTGCTGGTTGGGGCACTCTCCCACGGTGTGATAGGCTTGCTTTGTGTCCCTGCCCTGCCTCATACAGAGAAAGTAGGTTTTGCAGCCCCCATGAGCTACTGACAGTTTTGGCATAAAGGTCTCTTGCTTCTGAGTAAAAATTCTAATGAGTTTCATGTTCATCAAAGGAAAATCAGTAAAAGTTTCTAAACCCTAGAAAATAATTAGAGGATGGACAAAGTGGTGGATAATAATGCTCCTTTATCTCTGTCTCCACAATGGGGCAGGTTTAATCTAGGTCTGTAAGGCGTTCAGTCTGATGGGTTTAAATAGTTCCTCTTCTAGGAGGATAAGAGTGCTGGTAAAGGCATGCATACTGTCAGCTCAACTTATTCTCTATTTTACTGAAAAGCCCTGAACTTTCAATTGTCTGCACTGCGTATATGATAGTCTGCTCCCAGGCTCCAATCTGCAGTAACTAACTAGATCTTTTGGCCAGAAACACAGGCAGAGAAGAGCGATGACTTTGCTGCAGGGTTGCACGCTACCAGCAGTACAGCTGCAGTTGTGCCAAGCTTGTCTCTCCCTGCACAGCACAGAAGGAGCCAGTCCTTCAGCAGTATCCCAGCAGGACTCACAGTCCTCACCTTGCACTCGGACATCACTGCCTCAGCAGGCTGCTGTAAAATCTTAAGTCCAGAGGCTGACAAGCAGCCCTCGTGCTGTTCAGCTACCTAGCTTATTGACTCCAACCCAAGCAAAAAACCCAAAAGTCAAGATTTCTCAGGTCAGAGAAAGGGAGCAGGGTCTCAGAGGAGACTCAACCACTTTCTTGTGTAGACCACAAAGGAACAGAAATGAACCCAGTAACAGTATTTCTGTCTGGAGGCATAGAAGTGACACTCAGAGGCGAGGGCTCAGCTCCCTGGTCTGTTGCAGACACCATACATGACCTCTCCTCATCTGTAACACATACACAAACATTATGACACCCAGACTGACAGTAGCCTCTGTACAGCTTCAAGAAATGTGTTGGCACAGGTGGGGTTCAATCCTTGGAGGGTGCCTCTAGCTGTTGCTGTCGCCCCAAACTTTGAGGAGTAAGCTTGAATTCATGGTCTGGGTCTGCAAATGCATAGTCAGAACTATTCTCAGACAAACAAAAATTTTAGCTTTGAGGGATTTTGTCCTGAAATACAGAATTCACCACTTTGGAAGAAGGAGAGGAGGGGAGAGAAGCATGAGGGGGAATGGGGGAGCTGTTTTGAGAGTTTTTTCATGTGAATTTTTTCATGTGAACTAATTCTGACTCCCTCATGAAGCAACACAGACCTGACAGACATGCAGTTTATCATCCATGCCTCCAGTAATGGAAGAGGTGTCATTAATTGAAACAAAGTGATTTTGCAGAACATTAATACCCTCAGAAGACTTGTATCTGACCTGCATCGATCTAGGTAGGGAGGTAGTGCCAAACAGCATTGCAGTTAACCCAGTGGAAGCAGATATACTAACGTAAATGTATAAGTTGGACCATACCGATGGGGTTAACATAAGCAACTGCACTGGCAAAACAACGCAGTAATGAAAGTCGAGTTGCTCAAAAGGTAGTTTAAATTTCTGCCCTATATTGTCTTCAACAGCCAAAATCTTGGTAAATTTTGTGACAAAATTGTTCACGCTCTCTTTTCCAACATGGAAGGTAAATACCAGTCTGTCTGTGCCATCTCAAACCATGAGGTGCCCTCCCTGCTGATGTGTCAGCATCTTGCAGGGAATAGGACTTGGCAAATACTCACCAAGAACACGGTGTTGATTCAACAATTTGAAATCAAGCTGATCTCGCTCCTGCAGGGGCTGAGGACAAGCACAGAACTGCAGTAGCTGGGAGATCAATGACACTCCCTTTCTTCCCAGCCCTCAGTACCACACACATAACTTTTGGACTGTTTGCAGAGTGCTGCTGTTTGTGCACAGCTCCCTTCTTCGGGAGGAAGTGCAGGTCACCTGTAACATGGGATGCAGAGCTGTATTTTTTTTCATGCCAGCCTGGTCCTTTCCAGAAGTCTGGGAATCATATGTCAAAGCTTTCTATATTGATGTTTTCCTCTCCCCTTAATAAGATGCTGGAAATATCTCCATATTAGCCTTCTTATTTTTTGCATTTTACAGTCGTCTTCATTTATACGAAAATTCCAATTTGTCAACAGTAAAACTGAGTACAGCTAATAAGCCTGTATCCAGGAGAAAGGGCTTTATCGTACCTTCAGTACAAAAGTGTTATTGAAATATAGTGCAGACTCTGATCTGAAACTGTAAAGGTCAACCTTTAAATAACCCGGTCTTTTGGGATCTGACCTATCCAGGAGCATTTTAGCTTTCACTGGACTTTCTTGTCCAAATTCAGCTCTCTGGAAATAGAGCTGTGTCCAAGAGTACATCAGCGGGGCAGGGCTATTCTTAGAATAAAGAGTCAAAATCTGCTTGTCTCAATACTCCTCACATTGTCATCAAAACCGAGGACTGCAGCTGTGGATGCTGTTCCCGTTGTGCAGTACTGCAGCACAGCTGGCGTTTCATTCTCTACACCCTGTGATTTAGTCTAACCACATTCAAGACAGGAGGAAGTAGTACAATTCCCAGAGCCCTCCCACTCTCAAAACACATGAGTTGCCATCCTACATCAAATGCTTGATACACTGAAGGGGGTAGTTGACCATCAATTTTCCTATTGCCCATAGAAATAGTCTCTTGTTAACCCTGACTTGGATTCTGCCAGGTCCTGACAAAATCTGGGAATGGGATGAATCTATATCTGACATGTACGTGCAGGAGGTGAGAGGACAAAGAAGGTAGGGAAACGGCAAGAAGAAATATCCAGGTTCTCAAGTCATTGGAAGAAGCGGGTGCAGCAAGTGAGCAGCTCTAGGGCTCCCAGGTCACTCGTAAAGGACAGCAGGGAACAGCATGGTTTTCTGAAACTCACATTAGGACAGCAAGATGTAGAAGAGGCCAAGGGGTTGCAATGTTTTGTTCTGGGAAAGGGGAGGAGGGGTTAATCTGCAGCCCCTGTTTCCTCTCACAACATCACAGGTGTGCCTAAAGAGCAGTTACCCAGACAAGGTAAGCACAACACAACAAATGGATGAGCTATAATTATTCCTAGGCAGATTGTAGACTTAATTGCCCAGCAAATCATCCAAGAACTCTCTGGACTGTTCACTCTTAAGGACTAATGCTGAATGGCCCTTTTGTAGCTTCAACTTGAAGGTCATGCATGAAGTCTGCTAATAATGTTCAAGATGAGGAGGCTCTGACTGCCACATTTGTACCCTTTTCCACTCCACAGCCTCTAGAGCCCCAGACAGAAGGCAGCAAAAAGCCTGTATCATTACAAAGCAGAATGCTTTCGTTTGTTGTTATTGCTAACACTTTGTCCATAGTTTTTTGAAAATCTGTTACTGTTTTCGATTAACTCAAAGCTAACATATCTGCAAAACGTATTCTCATTTACAGAGAGAGTCACTTTAGTCACTTGGATGACTCTTCTGAAAAAGATACCCATTTTTTTGCAAGGGTGGTTTTGTATCCAATAAGTCCTTGGTAGCATGCTTAACATGCATTCTTTGTAAATCCAGCCCTTAATTGCTAGTTTGTTCATAAATATACAGTGAAATGAGACATACATAGCCTATGTAATCTAGAACCCATTTAAGTCAGTGGAAAAACTCCCATTGACTTTCGTCAGCTTTGGAAGGGCCCCAGCGTTATCCCAGTGAGACCTTCCAAGGCTTTGAGCTTCCAATACTGTCACCATGGTCCAGTCATTACCAGAGAGAATAAGAAGATAACCCCAGATTTGCTATTTTTATTGTTGCCACATTAAGAAAAGAAAAATAAAAAAGAAACACACCAGAAATATACTGTGCAAAATTGTAGGTCTAGTCCACATAGAAAGATTTCAGAGTAATGAGAGCTTTCTTGTCCTTCATTCAAGGCCAAGACTTACTCAGCAGTTCTCATTGCTATTAAATCAGCAAAACCTAAAGTTTTGCCTCATTTTCAAAGGAATTAATCAAAAAGCTTCATGGTTTTAAAATTGCAAAAATAGTCAAAATTGTTGCCATGCTTCCTTTGGGTCTGCAAAGGACAATGAAAAGATGACCATCGATATAGCCATATTAATTACAGCAGAAAATAAGGAGCAAGGAAAGAGATAACTTACTTAAGGCTGTAGGCAAAGGTGAGAATTATCCCTATGTCCCCTGACTCCCAGGTTAATGTGCTAACTGCTGAACCTCGCTTTTTCACAAATTTACAGCTTTAAGGTTTCGGTGTGCTTTAAAAGTACACAAAACCTCTATAAAATCATAAAGAATAAAGCAAATGTCAAGGTTTCCAGAAATGTACCTCAAAGCATTTTTATTATCTCAGAGGGGAAGCATTCTTGATGTCAGACAAGTGAGCTTTCTGTTGCCAGTGAATTTATATTTGTCCATATCTGAAATAGGTGTTTGCTGTGGTTACAAACCTGAAAGTGTTTCAGTGGCTGGCAGTAAATGGCAAATAGTCTCTCAGTTCTACAGCTTAACACTGTAGTATGACATTGACAAATGTTAAACCAAAGCAGGGATTAAATACTACACTTTATAAACCAGCTCTCAAAGCTCCTAGTAGTGGCATTTCAACGGTAAAAACAACATAATCCAACACAGGGGGTCAATGCACAGGAGGGTCATCGCGGAGAGCCTGATGCTTTCCCATGGCAGCAGCATGAAGTTCCCCATTCCCCCTGTCCATTCAGGATTTCTGAGCTACAGCCACAAGCCACTCACTTAGCTGTGTGCCAGGACTGTGCAGCTGCAAAAGCAAGTGGAAACCTCAGCCAAGTAGCTCTTCACAGGGCATTTGAGTGTGGTCTTTTAGACCAGACAAAACACAGAGACGGCCTTTGCGTACTGTGGCCAGCAGCACACTCTGAAGGTTTCCTGGTACAGGAGATGATGAAAAGTAAAGCACTGCAAATATCATCAATGCATCATGACTCCTTTCTGATCATGATAGTTTATATCTGTTAATATTATGTATAAAGCATAACTGAGGCCTGAAAAATATCAGAGCTGCATTATGCCTTGTTATTCAGACAGAAGCACACAAACAAAAGGAAAAGATAGTGGAAAAATCCCGCATGCTTTTTTCTATGCTATAACTGTCATTCTGAGAAAGATCCTATTTTAGCTACATATTAAGGAAGCAGTTTTATGGTGGAATTTCCAGACTTTATGAATGGGACTGTATGATACGGTTGCTCACTGTACCCAGCAAGTTGGAAGGACCTTTCCGGTCCCACGCTCCCTTTGTCCAAGTCAGTTCAGCATAGTCACTGTCCCGGTTCCTCTCCTCCTGCACCTTCACATGATGTCTGGTCTCTTTAGGAACTTTCTGTATTCCCTACTTCTCTCTCCTTGAACTCACAGTGAATTACTCTCCCACAGACTTTTCCACATATTTTAAGCCATCACAGACACTGAGAACAGATTTATTTGAGGCACAGTTACACTTCTCCAGAAGAAATCCAATTCTCAATGAATAATCTGTGATGATGGTTTACTGCATATGACATAGCACCAAAGAGTCATATATCATAATATGGAAAGCAGTTTGTCTCCTTATGGTAAACCATCTTAATGCATACTTATTGCCACGGATAGATTGGTTTTGAGTGTAGAAGTCCAAGCTGGGATGAAAGAGGGGATAATGAAGATTTCTGGACTTTATAAGACCTAGTAAGGATTTTTACAAATCCCAGTTTGTTCTAATGTTAGTGAAGCATAACTGAGTGTGAGAACTTGAGCATGATCTAACTCCTTTCCTATAATCACCTTGAACCAGAAGACTTAGCTGGACATGATGCAGAATGTGGACTGAGGCCAGTATCTCCAAATAAGGCTTCCTGTTAAGTTCCCTAAATCCTACTCTAGGCAGTTAAGTAAATTAGCTCTTTCTAGAGGTGCCAATTCCTGCATATTCAAAGATAATAAACAATCAGCTGTATATTTTTTGAGAGAGAGAATTTTAAACTCCATGTGTATGTTGACTTTATCCTCCCTAATGAGTTAGCATCAAAACAATCTTTCTCATAGAAACACTGCTGAATCATTGACTTCAGAGAACATTTAAGTCTTCTGGCAGGAACATGACATGGTTCCCTAAAATTATTTGGTTAAAACAAGCCAAATGATAATAGATACCACAAAATTTCCAATTCTTGTTATGATTCACGGCCCTCATCTTTTCGTTTTTTTCCCATTAGAAAGCCAAAGGTGGAGAAAGCCAAGATATTATTTCAATGATATAAGTGAATCTATCAGATCAGCAGCCAGAATATCCTGCTACGGATGTACTGCCTGTTGCTGACACTAGCAATAAGTATATTGATCTGAGTTTCAAGTATAGGATGTATTGAAAACCTGTCAAGCAGTTTTTCCAAGGTCTGAGCATACTATATGCTTGGGGTACTGAACTCCTCACAGGTATCCTGTGGGATTGTTTAACTTTCTCCAGAGCAAAACTTCTGCAGCTTAGTTATCACACCACCTCTCATGGTGAGCTGTACTTTGTTTTGCAAGTTCAGTGTGACAGTGAATGACAGAATTGAAGCAGTGGAGTATGTATTTTGAGACCTTTGCAGTGAGGCTCACAAGTGTATTTTAAAATGGACTAGTGACATCATTTAACTTTCAGGTCAGCAACCTTTTTCTCTTTCTTTTGGCTTCTACAGCAAATAGTCTTTGTCTTTCTTCTCTTCAGAGTCAGGGTGTGGATGCTTCATAAATAAATATGATGCTTATGAACAGATTCATGGAATGCTATTTCCACCTCAATCTTTCAACCTTTTAATCTTCACGTATTCAAGCAAAGATTATGTGAGACTGAGATTCTTCAGGGCCTTTTTGAAGTGCTCAATAGGCTGTATAATGTATTTCTTACATCTCATTAGAGAAGAAGAAATATTTACTGAAATTATGTGTTTCACCATTGGAAACCTATAAAAACAGACGCACATCTGTATTATGATTTTATATGGTGTTATCTCATTTTCATATGACTTTACAAATATAAATTATACATATATCTACCCATACATATACATTATTGTGTGCATATGTAAACAAATATATAGATTTATATAAAACCAGGTAACTCAAGGTTGTGTCCAGACTGAAGACCCTTAAAAGACAACTCTGCTCTTACCAGGAACATCTCAATTTGCCCTTTATTCTGCCTTGCTTGTAACATATACATACGTACGTGTATTAAGATATATTTTTTATATAAACATAAGTATATGCATATGCATATACTATATATCTACACAATATATGGGTTAATCTTACATATTATACACGTTTTTTAAATCCTCAACATGTGACACATGCAGCTTTCTGTTTGCATGAGCAGAGGCTTCATTACAAACCGTGTTAAACTTTGTCCTTTCCTCTAGAAAACAGAAGAGTTCACATAACCCATGTAAACAAAGCGTGGCACTAACACTACCTGTTAGCATAATGTCACACTTATCTGATGTCAGCATCCATCCAACACCATCCATTCTGTGTTTAATCTGTCAGCTCTCCAGGATGGAGTGCGTCTGGGTGTCCTGTGCCAAGTGCTCCATGCACGAAGTCTCTGCACCATTCTATTGTTGGCAGGCGCTGTGATACACAGCACTGTCTTAATTTTCTGCCAAGTGCCTACATGGGAGACATGGGATAGCATTTACTCCTGTTCCTATTACTCTTTAGAGACAGTCTTCAGTTGTTAACACACCAGAAAGATTAAGTTTCACATCACAGTTTTCTTTTCCTAGATAGGTTGTTGTAATACATCTCTCAGTGGTATGAGGTTAGCTTGCATCATCACTAGGTTGCTTCCCAGTCAGCGACTCTTTGCATTTAGCAGATCCCATTTGTTATCTTTGTACCTTGCTCCAGGTAGCCCAGGTCCTGCTAACCATGCTGACAGGAGGGTAGGGGAAGGTTTTTCATTTGTGGTGTTGAGGAGAAAGGGTTCTACCCAAAAGAGAGGGCAAGTTTCTTGAACCAGCAACCTGATGAACTGACATTTATTTTACTGTCTAATGACAGTGCAGGCTTTCCTGAGTGGGCAAGTGGGAGCAGCTTCTTCTGATCCTTGCTGTTACACCGGATAACTCTCAGATCTTCTTTCTGTGCCTCCCCCATCCCCCCCAAAAAAACCCTGTCAATAACATGTTCAAACACTGAATGCTATAAACATTTTTTTAATATATTCCTTCATTCAAAAGAATAGATATTAGGGCTGGCAACTGTAAAGCTTTTTTTAATGCTATTTAATACCAATTCTCTATAAAATAGTAGGTAGAATAAATATTTGTGCCTCCCTCTTTAAAAGCAGTCTTGTATATGTTTTACACTGCACTAGTATATGCAATGATGAGAGACAGTCATGGTCACCCAAGGTGAGCTTCATTTCATTGCAGGATTTCCTGAATTTCTCATTAGATTTAAAATAGCTTGCCTTACCACACACCATGATTTCCATTGAAAATACTGGCTCATGGCCTATGTACAAAGTATTTTTTCCAGTGATGGGTGAATATCAACTGTTGTCCATAAAGAAAAAGGTAGCTGGTGTCACTGCTAAAAGAAAATGCTTAAGAGCAAGAAGAAAACATAAATGGAAGAAAAGAGGAGAGGAGAGGAAAGGAAAGGAAGAAGGGAAGAATACAGCTAGCTCTGATACAGCTTGTTCATAGGTCTCAGACGAGGATTATCGCTGTGTCTGGGCTGCACTGAAGAGAACGTGAAGCACTCCAGCCATGTTTGCACAACAGGAGCCCATCTTGCACCGCTGCTGACACCCGGCACCCTGAGCGGGGGCAGAAGAGCTCATGCTGTGCTGACCCAGCCGTGACTCTGATCTTCCCACTTCAAAGGAGGAAGACTCCTGCAGAAGTCAGTCTGGGATTCCTAAACTGTTTTTCACACAACAGATGAGCAGCATTTGATAAACCAGAACATACAATATAATTAGGCCTCAAACAGCATATACTAATTACAAGCACAGAATTATGCACATTTCTAATGAGGGTGCTGGAGAGGGGCATAGAGAGAAGAACTGCAGCGAGTGCAGGCGATCCCCAGCAGCCACAGCCATGGTGCAGAGGAGCTATGACTGGAGAGGTGATGCTACAGAGGAAGGGATACTGAGAAGGAGCAGGACAACCAAGCTGTTTAAAAAAAATTTTTACAGTGTTTAGGCATTGTTGCCATCAGGAACAGCCAAGGGGGAAGATTAGCCAGAATATCAGGAAGCACAGGCAGCATGGGCTCCAGCTCTCTCTAGCAGCCTCACAAATTCATGGGCAGGAGATGGCTTGCAGTTGAGGACACAGGCAAGGCACCTTCAGTGCAGTCTTTGTCAACAGACAGGATGGTCTGCTGAGGCCTGCTGTGGGTTTACTAGGCACACCACAGAGCTTGTTAGTCCCTGGGAATCAAAGTTTGGGGCCTGTGAAGTGCCCACAACATGCTCCAGCACAGCACAAGATAGGTGTATTCAGGGTAGTTCATATCCACCAGTTCTGGTACCAGCCACAGCATGATGGTTTTCTCTGTGGCTTTACAGTATGTGTTGAATAGCACTGAATATCAGCTCAAGTGGAGGATCTCAGTTACACATATGTTACTACATAACAACAGTAGAACAAAAAACGTGAGGAAAGCTGGGCCTGAACACAAAGGTTTATTTTCCAGCATTCCTGTGAATAGTGTTGCTCCATCCAGATCAAGTAGCTCAGAGGGACTTACTGCTTTCAGGAAACCCTAAAGGTCTCACAACCAACTATCCAGCATGAGGCATCACTGCGATCCCCTTGCCACACCTCCCTCTTGTTCCAGGGACAGGGGTTGCCACCAGAAGGCCTTTTCCCCCAACCCTTCACTACTTTCAGATCCAGAGCTGAAACTGGTATTTCGGTTTGTGCTCAGCCTTACCCTATTCCTTTGCTTTACCCAATAACCTGCTTTCCTGAAGGTCCATTTGCAACCCATTCTGAGGTCAGTCAGGTGCATGCTTTGCTCTAGCCATGGCATAAATCCCATGTGTGACTGTGTGGATACTGTTATCTCCTGTTATGACCCTCAGAAGAGGGTTTACCCACACAATGTGAGGAAGGAAACACAGAAAAACCCACAGAGAAGACGGAGATCAAAGTTAATGGTAGGATTACCAGATTTTACAATGACTGTATATTTCTGGAATATACAGGGAAATTAATAACCTGTATGCTTTAATACAGGACACAGAATTTGAGACTATAATACAGGAAATCCCATATTACATGGCATGTCTGGCAACCATAACGCTATTCTAGGAAAAGCAAATTTAATGCATGAGCGTGCCACAGAATTCTTCTGTGATGCTGAGTAAGTCACTCTGAGCAGATTTTCCCTCATCCTGTGTTCCTCGATTTTGCAATCTTCCCATTCCCCTCAGGTTGCCTCCATCTCTTCATTGCTAGGGTAGCAGAAGGAAGAACAGCAGGAGCAGAGGATATTAGACCTTGCTATTAGATGCTGTGCCATAGCCATACATGGAAACAAGGAGAAATTACAGAGAAAGTCATGTTCTTCTGTAGCCTTGGGACAGAGATGCCCAGTGCAGATGGCATTTTCGGAAACCTAAGTGCCAATTTCTGCCAGGTCACTGCTGAGCAAATAAGAACTCAGGTTTGAAGAAACACATAACTCGACCAAATCTGGACACATCTTTACAGATAGGAAGAAGAATGCACACTGTGATGAAATTTCCAAAAGACCTCAGGCTGAGGTCCCTACCCTACATGGAAAATATAAGTGTGCTCAGGACATTTGACATAAGTAGCTGAAAAATGGAGTCTTGTAATGGAAAACCTTAAACCAAAGAGACTTTTCCTTGCCTTGCTCAAAATAGTTATATTGAAATAGAGGCCTTATACGGTACTTACTATTTGTCCTTAAGGTTGTGGTCAATTTTTAAGCACCATTAGACTGAATTTAGAGGGGGAAAAAAGCTTTTGTATGAAGTAGTGAGGTAATTTACACGAGATCCTATGTGAGGCTGATGGCAAAACCAGACACAGAAATGGTAAGTGGAATCCTGCACTTAGGAAAGTAAAAGAAAATTTTGCCCTTGATTTCCACAGGATCAACCTTTCTATACATGGTCACCCATTAATAGCCCAGATTAATTTTGCCCATCCATGAAAGACAACGGACTCTCACATGAAATGCAAAGGCTTTTTTAGCAGTATTGCTCAGTTTAGGACAAGTGCAGATAAATAATGTTTTTGTTTAACTGAAATATTTTATTTAAGCATTTGCAATTATTCAAACTGGAATTTGTCCAGGTCACTGCAGTTAAGTGTCCCTCTTTCATTATGCAAAGACATTTCTCTCTATTTAATGCTGGGTCTGACAACTCCAAATCAGAGGAACTAATTAAACTATTAAGGAAATATAAACCAAAACCTTAAAAACTAGATTTTCCTGACTTTCGCTTTATAAAGGGAACCTGCCATGTTTTCGATACATTCAAATGTTTTTCTTGCATTTAGAGGGATAATATTCTTTTTTTTTATGGAATTTGTATGAGGTTCTAAAAGAAATGCCCTATGCATAGGAAGTCTATATGGTATGATTACTTTGGCATGGAACCAGAAGGTCTTTCTGGTCTGATCTTTAACTTCTCCTGAGCCTCTTAAATAACTGTTAAACTCTATTTCTAGCTAGTTAAACTCTGTACTGGGTCAGTAGCTATTTCTCACAATAAGGAAAAAAAAAAAGTCTAATACTAATTTGTGATGGGCAGATAGTGAAATACCTCTTTCTTCCACTCTTGGAACTTGTGGGTACCTCCAAAATACTTGACAAATGCCTGGTAACCAAATCTGTCTAATACCTCAGTGTTCACTCATGTATCTGATATATATGCAAAGCAAAACATTAAAAGATATAGCCAAGACTACTGCGAGATGAGTATTATGAATGCACAAAACTTGCACCAAAATTAAAAAAACAAGACACCCTCTCTAGACCACACAGACCTTTTTGATCTCTCCTACTGCTGCCACAGAGCCAGAAATCTGAGTCTGGCCCCTGCCTGTGTGGGAAGGTAGAGGGTCCAGTGTAGAGCTCTGGGAAGTGCATTACTGAAATACCTGGTTATCTGCAATCTCCTCCCAGTGCCAGGGATGTGCCCAGGAAGAGGGGGCGGTTGGCACGAGGCTCTGCTCCAGTAACATGACTACAGAGTAACAACTGCAGAGAAGACTTGCTAGCCAGGAATCATTAGGGTGGCCCCAAGGACAGCGATGTCCTGAGCCACCTCCCATCCAAACTTACAGTCCACACAGTCTACCAGCCAGTCTAAATCTGTGAGAGCAGCGGTATCCTATGGTCTTAATCACCCAGGAAAACCTACAGGCATCATGAACGACTTCTGAGGAGTGATATTAGGAGTAGCAAAGTTACAGAAGCCTTATGCCTGTCTCTCTCATATAAGTATTTCTCGATACTGCTGCAGATTACATGTAAAAAAATTATAATCCTGGTACAACATCAAGGCTCAATTAATGTGTACTCAAATCTGAAAATGACAAAATCAAGGAAAAATTTTCTCCCTTCTAGCTCCAGGTCATCTTAAAACGAAAGCAGTGTTCAGCAGAAAAGATTTCTGGGGAAAATGGCTTCTTCTTTGAGAAGAATATATCTGACA